>NC_080771.1:29438712-29741743 GCF_020826845.1 Diceros bicornis minor | reverse complement strand
GGAGCTGGAAGGATCTGGAAAACCCGTAGAGGAGGCTGATGAAATGCTCTTGGGAGATGAACTGACAGTCACATATGAAAGGGAATTGATTTGGTTGTATCAGAGATCAGAGCTCCTTGCAGTCACCAAAGCTGCCGTCGTTCAGCAGACCCTTCTGTGATCCCTCTGTGATCCTTGGGACCACAGAGCAGGCAGTCAGGCTGTGATGGTGGAGAGGAGACCTGCTAGGCTAAGGTGTCTTTGAGCTGGTGTTTCCTCTAGGAGGGTTTAACCAATTTGTGACAGGACCGATGCTGCCTCCTCAGACAAGTTGTGTGTGCACACGCACTCATACATGGTCATGTGCGCTGCACACACTCACATACACAGTCCTACACACACTCTCACATGCTCCCACATACTCTCACACACATTCACCCTCACTCCCACATTCACACACATACTGACTCCCACATATTCTCACACACATACACACTCACATACTCTCATACACATGCTCCCACACTCTCATATACTCTCACATATCCACACACTCACATACACAGTAGTCTCACAGAATACTCTTACACACTCTCAAACACATTCGTATACTCACACACACAAAAACTCAAGTATACATACCCCCACATGCACACTTACACACATATTCACATACGAGACTCATATAGACACACAAAACTCATAATACACACTCTCACGTGTAGACTCTCACACCCCCATACACTCTCTTGTACATACACACATTCACACATAGCCACAGTTAACACACATAAAATCTCACATGTTTGCATTTACACACACTCACACACATGCACACACACTCACAGTGACACATACAAATACACGTGCACACTCTCATGCACACTCATAGTGCACACACACCTTCACACATGCACTCACACACACTGGTATGCACAAATACTCGTAACTGCACACACTCAGGGGCACACTCTCACACATACACAGTTACACATGCAGTCACTGACACATGCTCACTCACACATACTCACACCCAGACACACTCACACACACTTGAGCACACATATTCATCTGAACATGTTATTTACTCTGAAACCTCAGAAATCATTTTACTGTCCCACACCGAATTTATAAGACGTGCTCCACAAACTATACCACACATCTCTCACAAAAACATTCCTTTCGGCTGAAGTGAGTCCTTCTGGCTACATCAGGCTACCTGCCTAGTTCAGGTTGTCTCCTTCCTGCTAGAAAAATCTTGAAGAACCAAGTCAGACAATTCATGGAAAAGCCGGAAAGAGTCCGGGGAAGGGCCCTCTATCTGCTGAATAACGTAGCCATTTGTGTAGCTGCTATTATTCTCCGCCTTCATAGTCTTCAGAAATCCATACATTGTGTTTGCCTTTTGTGTGCAGCTTCCAACAAGCCTCCCTTTGTCCCCATCACAAAGGCCAATAAACTCTGTGTGGCAAATAAGTTTCAGGGACTGTGGACATGATGACTAATTGTAATGCAGTCTATATCCTGGAGACTATAAACTGATACGAGAAGACAATGGCAGAGAGGGAGCCCATTGAGACGAGAGGGTCCCCTGGTAACCCCGTGGGCGCCGAGATGGGCAACAAGGAGGCTATTGACGATGGCAACCCAGCACAGACCCTGTTAGAGGGGCAGCGGGGTGGCATGACCACAGCCCTGCGCTCCAATGCTGCTTTTGTTTGCCTGGCAGTGAAAACTGGCACTTTAGAATTCATTCTGTTTAGATTGCTCAGAAACTTGGAGAAGAGAAAAAGAGAGAAAGAGAGGCCTTCCCAGCCCCCTCCCCAGCCACGTGCATTAACTAGGCCTGCTTTGCCACTGCTCCTTGGATGTACGACCACGAAGTTGTGCTAAACCATGATGGATATGAAAAAGATACAGAGGAGCAAACTGATCAACGCTCATCTCACTTCCACACACTGAAAAATATCACTTCCAACTGGCTTCTCTCTGCCGGGTCACTGGGGGCGAGGCTAGTCTCTGGGGCACCTGTCCACCTATGTTGAGGATGTTGGTTGGGTCTGCCCAATCTCCACTGCTGGTGGAGAGCAGCTCCTTCTTCCAGAGACAACTAGTGCTTGGAGAATGGAATAGATCTCAATTTCTTATCCTATTTTTTAGCTGAAGATCAAGAAAGGTAAAAAGCAGTGGACTTTGGAGTCTAAGAATATGTCAGAGGCTGCTACATTTAAAGTATCTTACTTACATGAAGCAAGTTTGCAAAGGAGATGTCTTTTCCCAGCAAAACACCAAAATATTACCAAAATTCTAAAAGTATATCCATTTTAAACAGACACCTTTAAACAAACACCTTACTGGTTATAAAACTATAATTGGGCATTTTTTGGATCAGCTTATAATTTTCCCTCTTGAAAGATGTAATTTCTCTGCCCTCTTGGAGTGGACATTCTATTAGGAGAGAGATAATGCAGCTGAGGACAGATGACTACAGGTGTCCAGAAAGAGCACGGGAATGCGATGAGAGTGATGGTGGAAATGGCCTATTCCATGTGGATCCCAGGAGGCCTTCTAGAGGAGGTGACTTTGAACTGAGACTCCAGGGATGAAAAGCATCCCATGCAGGCAAGTCTTTGGGTGGAGCATTAGAAGATGTGAAGGCTCTGAGAAGGCTCTGAGCTTGGCCTTTCAAGGGATGGAGAGAATGTGGACCAGGCTGCAGTGTGCTAGTGATGGGGGTAGTGGAAGGAGGTGAGCTTGGGGAGTTGGGGTGGGACCAAGTCAGGTGAGGGGTGACCTAGCCCTCTGGACTCTGATTGACAGATGGACCTGGGACTGAATTCTAGTTCCATCATCTACACTTATCTGTGTGCCCATAGGTAAGTGGCTAAACTCTCTTTACTTCACTTGTCTCTAAAATGGGTAAATAAACATACCCTTCTGATAGGGTTGATGATGGAAGTCCATAAAGACCCTAGGATGGTTCCTGGAGTATGTTCAACATGAAGTACATATACTGTCACCTATTCATTGGAGCTAGTATTATTTTATTTTATTTTGTTTTATTTTATTTGTGAGGAAGATGAGCCCTGAGCTAACATCTGTTGCCAATCCTCCTCTTTTTGCTGAGGAAGATTGGCTCTGGGCTAACATCGTGCCCATACCTCCTCTATCTTATATGTGGGACTCCTGTTGCAGCATGGCTTGATAAGCAGTGCACAGGTCTGCGCCCGGGATCCGAACTCACGAACCCTGGGCCGCCGAAGCGGAGCACACGAACTTAACCACTATGTCCCTGGATGGCTCCTGGAGTTAGTAGTGCTAGTAGTAAATATGGTGATGATATTGCCTGGCTTACATTTTCCTCTCAAGCCAGGCAAAATGTTATCTAGAGCAGAAATCCATTGCATTGGGGTGGTCTTCCTAAGTACCAATGTTTGCCAAACCCAACCTGTAGTGCTGGGTATAAAGAGATGTCAAAAGATTAAGGGAGGCCCCGGACTAATGGGAAAAGTAGGCAACAAGGTCAAAAATTTGAAGAAAATTTGTTGGGGGGATGCACCAGTTGCTGGGGAACACCGAGGAAGGTACTGACCAGTCAGAAAGGGAGCAGGGACGCCCCGTGGAGCAGGTGATAGTTCTAATGGGAGTGAATCAGGAAGAGAAGAGGGGAAGCATTGTGAGCTCCAGGTCCGCCATGTTCAAAGGCCCTTGGCACTCCCCTGAACTGCCTGGCTATATGGACAGCTGAAATATAAAGAGTGGAGACAGAGGTGGTGACAAGAAATGACACAGGAGGGGTCACAACTAGGAAGCCATCTGCAAAACCAGAAGGCAGAGGAGAGAGAGCTCTGAGGACTGTTTCATTCACCATTGCCTGAGTTTGGTTATAAAAAATTAATAAACTTCCCTCTTTGATTAAGCTGGTTTGGATTTAGGGGTTTCTCATTTACCACCTACAGGATCCTTACACAATGTCAGGGTAAATGGAAGGCTTTCAGAGCAGAACAACAAGCGCTCTAAACTGAAGTGTGACCCCCTCAGGGCTGCAGAGCCCTTGGCTGGTGCTCTAAGGGATCATCAACCAGCTAATCCAATTTTCAACAATTAATTACACAGAAGAATCTGTCAAATAGATGGGCACGATGTATGATCCTCTCTTTCTGGCATTTAAAAATTGTATCACGTATCTCTCTCCTGGATTACTGCAATTTGTAACTGGTCTCCAGGGCCTCAAATCTTGCCCACCTATCACCCCTCCACACCCCCTACATCTACACTTTAGCCGAAGGAATTTGATAATATGCAAATCAAAGCATACATCTCTCGCCGTCTCCTAAATCTCAGGAGAGAGTGCAAAGTTTTTCTCACAGGTTAGAAGGCGCTTTGTAATCTGCGCCCTGCTTCTCCCAGCCTCATCTCTGTAATACTACCCAACCTCCATTCCCCCAAAGCCCCCCAGGCACACTGAAATTACTTCCAAGTTCTGGAACACTCTGTGGTGTCATATCCAATTCCTCAAACACTGTGTCAACCACAGTGGAGCTTCTACTTGGAAATCTCATCCTTCCCTCATCCTCTCCTTCAGCTACCTAACTCTTACTTGCTCCTCAAATCTCTTCTTAGATGTCGCTTCCTCTGGGGAATCAGGATTAGGAACCTTTCCTTTGATGCCTGAAAAATCATATCCTTCCCACACTGTGTAGCAAACCTGACTTGTGTCCTCTTTTCCTGGGATCACAGCTAGCCTAAATTTCCCAGCCTCCCTAGCAATTCAGTGGGTCACATGATGGAGGTCTGGCCAATGGGCAAAGTGGTAAGGGTCGGGAATAAAGCATCAGACAGAGTGTAGACCCCATCATTGTAATCTTTAATTCTAGTAAGGGAAGATAGTAATAACCAAGGACTCAGGTAAGATAATCTCAGGTAGTGATACATGCTAAAAGGAAACAGAGTAATGGGTTATAAGTCAGTGGGGTGGAGAGCCCTTAGTTAGCTGAGGTGGCTAGAGAAACCATCTCTGGAGAGATGACAGTGCTCTGAGACTTGAATGACAGGAAGAAAACATCCTTGCATAGATTTAGAACAAAGTTTTCTCAAGTTTGCTGCATACTAATTCTAATACGTGGGGAAATTTAAGATACATATTCTTACCTTGCTCCCATGGAGATTCTGACTTAATTGGTCCAGGCAGAGTCCCAGGCATTTTATATTTAATTCTTCATTTGATTCCAATGTGCAGTTAAAATTTATGATGCACTGAGAACTGAGCAGCTGGATTGCAATGAGAGCAGGAAGAGTGATGGGAGATTAGTGTCAGAGGTCAGAGGTGAGCAAAGGCAAGCTCACAGTAAGTCAAGGTAAGAAACCTGAGTTTTATTTTGATTGCAGTGAGAAGTCATTGGAGTAGCATCTTGGGTAATCAGATCTGATTTACACTTTCAAATATCCTGTCTGTGGAAACAGTAGGGAGGGGTGAAGAGAAGACGATATTGAGGGAGAGAATCCAGGAGAGAGGGTGGTAGCTTGAACTAGAATGGGGAAGAAGAGATGTTGAAAAAAATTGCATTCCAGATATATTCTGCACATAGAACCACCACAGTGGGGCAGTGAAAAGAAAAATGGGACTTAAGAGTGAGTTTTAGGATTTTGGGTCTGGCAACAAGGTAGATAGGCGTGCCATTGGCATAAATAGAAGAAATTGGCAGAGGAGTGGTTTGAGTGGGGGAATTAAGAGTTCTTTTATGGACACATTATGGTTGAGATTCCGAGTGGATACCCAAGCGACGAACTTCTCAGGGGAGAAGTTAGGTTGACATATCTGGAACTCAAAGGAGAAGACGGAGTTGGAAATATAAGAGAGAGAAAAGCATCAGTACATAGATGGCATGTGAGAGCTGGAGTGTTTTCGGAAATTAGCAGTCGACTATGTCGAATGAAGCTGAGCCATTGACTAAAAGGAATTCAGATACTGTAATTGACCACTGGGCTTGGCAAGATGGTGACCTTAATAAGCTGTTTAGGTGGCACATGGAAAGAATGGAAGTTGAAGAAGTGGAGAGCACGGGTATGGGTGACTGTGGAGGAGTTTTAATATTAAAAGGGGCAGAGAAATTGGGCTCCAGTTGGAGGGCATTGTAGAAAGTCTTTTATCATTGTGTTTAAGATGGGCCATAAATGAATGAATGAATATATGAAGAATGAATAAATGAATGCGCCAACTGTTGAAGCCTTAGGTGAAGCCCAAAGCTAACTGCTTAGAGCTGTGCACTCTACACAAACAATCCTCTGGCCTTGGGGGCTCCACACAATGGATTGTTTGGCATGGGCTTATCAAAGACACAGTTCATTTCTCTAATGCCCTCATGGAAAAACAGCCATAAATTTTCCTTGCAGGATTGGGGATATTTCCAGGTGTTTCCTGGATGATCCAGGTGGATCTACGAAAGTACTTCCCAGGGAGGCCTGGTACTTTCCTTGTCTAGCAGGCTAGGTTCTGAGAAATCCTGTTTTAGTTATCAGACCTAAGGTTCCAATTTCAAGTCTACGTATACACTTAGTGGTTCACCAAGACACCTCTTAGGAGAAAAACTTGATTCGGTGCCAGTGTTCTTTCCAACAGCCTGCCTTAATTTTTTCCCCATAATATTATTTTTCTCCTTGCTTAAAAAACGAAAAAGAGACTCAAGAAAGAAAAACATGCAAAACAAAGAAAAACCTTTCTATTTTTTGAATTAGCCCAAAGCACGCCACATCAAACTAAGTGCCCTATCCTGCAATCTATTATTTTGGTGTGGTTCAGAGTGTGTCACTCCCCTGTGTCTGAATAATGTTCTTTGAAGGCTGCCTCATCAATAAACCACTCTGCTGAAATTTCACAGCCTTAGAATAATGAATAACAATCAGCGGCATTTAAAAAGTAATATTTTTTCCTGCAATTTGGAAATTGATTTATGAATTTGGGGATCCTCCAATTTCATCAAATAAGTGGTTTCTTCAATTGAATTCTTTTGCTAGTCTGAGAAAAGCCCCCTGAAGGCTGGCAGGCTTGTGGAACTTTCTTGCCAGTTTATCGATTTTGATAGAAAAGAAACTTTTGACATTTAACAAAATTTGACTATGTGCATGAAGAAAACCCAGAGTCATTGTCACCTAGATCGTTACTACATGGAACCCACTTCTCAAACACTTGGGATTTCTCATCACCTGAACCCAGTTCTCTCAAGAGGATATTTCTAAGGAATTTGGTCAGAATTTTTTATAAGTATATGTTGAAAATTTATGAAAGAGGCTATAGAGTGTATTATCTTATTATTAGGAAGCAGTAAATGATTGACAAATAGAAGATAGATAAATAGATAGATGATAAAGCATTGAGGGAAAACATCACGTTTTTGGATCTATGGTGCTTGGCATAAGAAACAAGACTAACTTTGTCTCAAAGTTCTCTGCCTTTCCTTCCCTACTTTTTCCACCATCAACAAGTTACTTCCTCTTATGCTCCATCCTTCTTGGATATTGTCACATCTCACGGCTGCAAGCGAATGAGCAAGCAACACGTGCCCTCCTACAAGGCGAAATACATTAGGAAGAGTCGAGATGTGGTCAGATTTGGCTCCTCATATCCTTTCTAAAACTGGGCCAAAACTCACCTCTGGGAGATTTCCTTGACTGATATTGACCGATTCGAGTCATTTCATCAGCACACCGTTCCTATGATCCTTTTGCTTAGAAAGACAATTTATCCAACAAACATTTATTGAGCATTTACAATGCCCCAAGAACTGAAATGGCCCTTAAGGAGACAGAAATGGACAAGATATTTTACTGCTCAATAGGATTCTCAACCTAGACTCTGGAATAATAGAGGGAAGATCAAACAAAGATAAATGTCTAACTCTTCTACTTTCCCTTCGTTGTTTTCGTGACACAGAGATAAATTTGTTTTCAGTAGGTTCACTTATAATAAAAACAGAGGGCTTTTTTTCTTTTAGTTTTTCCTCCAGTTTTCCTCCTTGATGTTACATCCACATCATGCTCCTTAATTGGTATGACTCTTTTGAATCAATGGTGTTAAACCACAAGGTCCACATGACATCTCAAGTGTGTTATGGAGAATAGCAACTGCCAGGCGGTAAGTCCCAAGTCTGGGCTGATCCCTTATTCTTCAGTGGATTGAGCTTTGATGTAGAGTCTCTGGCCCATTGGGCTGTATGTACCAAGGAAGGCCACAGAATTGATCTTTGTGCCTTGGGCAAGATCCTAACTAAAACGTATCCAAATGCTCCCTGAGGACTGTTTTATTACAGAGAAGCAAAATATTTCAATTGTGTTCTTTGGAATTCTCCATTCATTACCGGGGTTAATTCTTTGAGAACCATGACTTCAATTTCCATGCTCATGTTGACCATCTTAGGTCTTTATTTCTAGTCTCACCCCAACCTGTCATATAGATCTGGATATTGGGATATATGCCCTCAACAACTTCTCTTGGATATCCTTCAAGCATTTAAAATGAACAAATCTGAAGAAGTAACTTGTCTGGCATCTGGAAGCAGGTGGATCTGGGTTCCAACTCTAGCCTGGGTGTTTACAACGGTGGTTGAATATGAGAAGCATCTGGATTGTTGATTCATTAATTTAGGATGAGGCTGGATATCTGTTTCTTTACATGTTTCCTAGGTGATTCTAATAGAGTGGATCTCAACCTTGCCTGTTTTAAATATCTCAATGTGCAAACTGCACCCCACATCAATTAAATCAGAACCCCTGGTAATGGGACCCAACACCAGTATTTTTTAAAGCTCCCAAATGATTCAAATATACGGTCAAAATGGAGAACCAGTGCCCTAGCCCTGCTACTTATTAGTTATGTAATCTCAGTGAGTAGTTTAACTTGACTAAGCCTCAGTCTGCTAATCCGTAAACTGGGGATATTCATCACGCCTGTTTTAGAGTGTCTAAGGATCCTATGAGATGATTTATGTAAAGTACTTCACAGTGTTTATCACCTAATAATGCTCAATAAATAAAACTATTATCATCTTAGTCAACTTGAGTTGTCATAACAAAATATAATAGCCTGAATAGCTTAAACAGCAGAAATGTATTTTCTCACAATTCTGGAGGCTAGAAGTCCAAGATCATGGTTGAGTTCTGGTGAGAACTCTCTTCCTGGCTTACAGACAGGCTCCTTCTTGCTATGTCCTCACTTGGTGGAGATCTCTCTCCCTTCCTCTTCTTATAAGGCTACAGTCCTATAGAATTGGGGCCCAATACTTATGACCTCATTTAGCCTTAATTACCTCCTAAAGATCCTACCTCCAGATACAGTCACTTTAGGGGTTAGGGATCTAACATATGAATTTGGGGTGGGGGGGCACAGTTTAATCCATAGCAATCATCATCAATCATCCATTTCCAAAATTCTACTACAGGGGTGACTAACTCTCCAGGTTTGCCCAAGATGTTCCTGATTTCAGTGCTTCAAGTCCTGCAACTTGGGAAACTTCTGTTGCAGTCTATACCAAATCCATCCAACCAAATACCCAAGCTAGAATCCTTAACCAGCCTGGAGTCTTTGCTCACGTCTGCTTTCTGCATCTGACCAATCATCAAATCAAAGCAATTCTAAGTTTTAAAAATATATCTCAGTTTTGCCTCTGTGTCTCCATTCTTACTGCCGCATCCATTGGTTATGTCCTCATTATCTCTCACCTAGCGTATTGCAGGACCCTCTATATTGGTCTCCCCTTGCTATAAACCAAACTTGAGTGCATATCAGGATCCCCCAAGGACTTGTTAAAACACAGATCACTGCCCCTCTCTTCCCTCCTGTTTTCTGATCCGGTAGATCTGGAGTGGAGCTTTAGAATTTGCATTTCTAGCAGGTGATGCTGATGCTTTTGGGTCCACAACTTTTGGGTTCAGAACTGAGTGGCTGTGTGGTTTTTCACTCTGCACAGTCACTGGGGAGATGGAGCCCGCTGGAGGTTCCAGAAGCATGTGGGTCATTCAACAGCAACACAGTCCCATCCAGGGGCCCTTTGTGGACTGCAGAATTCCACGTCAGCAGGAAAGACCTGGCACCAACCTCGCTTATTGTCAAGTGACCTGCTCAGCTGTGAACTCTCTTTATCCCATTCTTGTTCCTGTTCACAAGAGTTACTCCTGATTTAAAATGCTGAGTCAGTCACTCTTTTTTTTTTAAGTTTATTTATTTATTTATTTTTCCCCAAAGCCCCAGTAGATAGTTGTATGTCACAGTTGCACATCCTTCTAGCTGCTGTATGTGGGACACGGCCCCAGCATGGCCGGAGAAGCGGTGCGTTGGTGCGCGCCTGGGATCCGAACCCCCGGCCGCCAGTAGCGGAGCGCGTGCACCCAACCGCTAAGCCACCAGGCGGACCTGAGTCAGTCACTCTTAACAGATGATTTAGGTTGGGACATCCTTGACTTATGATTGGGACTGTGTTATAATTTATCATGCTCAAGACCTCAGCACGTTCCAGACTCCTCACCAGCCCAAGGTAGAGTGGATGTCTCCAAACACCGGGAAATTGTTTCTCCTGAAAACTTTCACCTGGTCTAAATATGTTTATTAATATAGTCATTCAACCTGGATCAATTCTGGATTCTCTTCATTCATTCATTCAATAAGTATTTATTGTGCCTGCTAAGTGCCAGCACCAGACATACAGTGATGAGGACATTCAGAACCTGTTCTAAATCCCATGAGGTTTACAGTATAGAGAAGTTCCTCAACATTTGAGACTTGAGCAGAAACTTAACTGCCCTGATTCTGGCATTCTCTCCTATATAGAAAGTAAAGCATGGTCTCCTCTGCTCCTGAGCCTCAGTGTAAACAATCTGACAAACTCCTGAAGTTTCCACCTACTGCCATGTTCTTAAGATGTGGACATATACACTCTCACATGCACACATCTTTCATCATGTCACATATTAATCATCACTTCTTCAGTGAGGCTCCCATCAGCTCATTGTATTAATCATTGTGGCTGCTTAACAAGTTGCCCCCAAACTTTTCAGCTTAAAGCAGCGCATATTATCTCCAAGTTTCTTTGGAATAGGAATTTGAGTGCAGCTTAGCTGGGTGCTGTGCTTCATTTTGTCTCACATGGCCTCAGTGAAGGTGTCAGTTGAGGGTCTGTAGTCTTATCTGAGGGCTTGACTAGGGAAGGACCTCATTCGAAGCTTCCTTGCTGGTGGTTGGCAGCATTCAATTTCTCATGGGCTGTTGGACTGAAGCGCTCAGTTCTCTTCTGACTGTTCACTGAAGGTCATACTCTGTTCCTTGTCCTGTGGGCCTCTCCCACATGGCAGCTTACTTCATCAAGAAGCAACAGAGAGAGTCTGCTGGAGATGGAAGTCATGACCTTTTGTAATCCAATCACAGGAGAGGCATACCATCACTTTTGCCATATTTTGTTTGTTTAAAGCAAGTCACTGAGTCCAGTCCACACTCAAGGGGAGAGAGACGTGAATATCTGGAGTCAGGGATCAAAGGATATGGATCCTTGAGGGCCATATTAGAAGTCTGTCTACCACATCCACAGGTTAGGTTAGGTCCTTCTCTTGTATGCTCTCATAGCACCCCATACTTCACTGTATAAGCCCTGTGATGGTTAATCTTATGTGTCAACTTGATTAGGCCAAGATATTAGGCCAAATACCAGTCTCAATGTCATTGTGAGGGTTTATTTTAGATGAGATTAATATTTAAATCAGTAGACTTTGAGCAGAGCATAGACCCTTCCATAATGTAGGTGAGCCTTATGCAATCACCTGAAGGCCTTAAGAGAAAAAAGACTGAGGTCCTCCAAGGAAGAGGGAATTCTGTTTCCAGACTGCCTTTGGACTCAAGCTGCAACATCAACTCTTCCTTGGGTCTCCAGCCTGTCAGCCTATCCTGCAGATTTCAAACTCACCAGCCCCACAAGCTCGAGAGCCAGTTCCTTTAAGTAAATCTCTCTCTCTCTTTCTATCCATATCTATCTATCTATCTATCTATCTATCTATCTATCTATCTATCTATCTATCATCTATCTATCTACCAATCTATCCATCTATCTAGGTACACACACTCACCCTATTGATTCTGTTTCTCTGGAGAACCATGATGACTATGAGCCCTTACCTTCATTTAAATCAATTAGTTATTTATACGGCATTTATTTTCCCCACAAACCTCTATTTTCTGTGAGCCTAGTACTGTGTCTATCTTGCACACTCTTGTATTCCCTCTGACCAGTAACGGACTTGACACTAAAATTGCACCTGAGGAACATTTGTAGAATTCACACATACACATGTGTATAATCTGCAACATTACTAAATATTTGAAATCTTACACAGTGGCACTCACTTTGCACCAGTTAATTCTACCATAATTCATGCTTTATATTTTAGCCATATATGTAGGTGTAGTTGGAGTCTTTTAAAATTCTTGAAGGAATGAAGTGAATAAGGTCAGCCCCAGGAAATCATTGATCACCCCAGGGGAAAAGTGGCACACAGGTGAACGACTGGTATTCCATCTATTATATGGAACATTAGGCCATATCATTACTTCTCTGAAAACCCAACATTTGAGAGTGGATTCTCCGTATGTTAAATGGACTTAAAGTTTATTTTCTAAGAGAGGAACATGAAAATCAGCTATAATTAACTTGGGGGATGTAATTTGTTGAAAGCTGGCTCATTGACATGGTGGCTGTCCTGATGAATCAGCCAACTGTTAGGCAACTCAGTACATCCTTCTTGGTGGGCACAGAGATCTCTACTTTCCAAGTGAAAATTTTGTCTCAGTTGCTGCTCTCTCAAAGCTTTCTCCATGACAAAGTCTCATAATGTCTAACTGGGCCATAAAAGGGGAGTCCAAAAACAAGACTTATTTATCTCCCACTGTACTTCATCACAGATATGTGTGAGATTTGCAGCACTCAGGCCCAACGTGGATTTTAAGATGTGGGATTGAGTCTCTAGGATGCAGAAAGACACACAAGGCAGGATTATTAGTGGCTTACTTAGTGTGATAACATCAACTGGAGAACACTTCCTAGGATCCATTCCCACTGATAAGAACTTATCAGTGCACATATTGATTGGAGATTTATCTGTACCATCTGTGGCTCTGGAAAATAATGATTTGGGCCTGTGTTTCCTCCAAAGGTGTGGATATGTAGGAAGCTCACACTGATAACTTCTTGTACTCAGGCCAGTATTGCAAAATGTTTTGTAGGGTAGTTTCTGCACTGTTGGCCTGGACTGAGAACGTGCAGGGACAGCTCGTCCCAGAATCAGAAAAGGTGATCTCCTAGCCCAGATTCACATGGTCCCGATAGTTTGTGGAATTTCAGGGAAGGTGGGGCCCACAACTTCAGCAAAAAAGAACACAAAATGTGAAAACTTTAACCACATTTTTCTGGCCAAAGTTCTGTGTATGGCCTGAGAACGTTTCTGGGGCAGTCATCTAGACAAGGAGGCTCTACCTAGAAACTTCTGCAGGGACAGCTTCAATGCTCCACACAAACATTCCACGAGCTGAATGAAATATGACAAGGGCCTAATGATGAGGGACCTCTGAATGGTGAGTGGGGTGCCACAGAGATGAGGTTGAAGAAAATGGAGATTAACAAGTGATTCTGATATTCGACAAAAGTCGTAGCTTGTCAAGAGACTCTGAGAGGGCTAAATGGGGAAATGTGAGCCCAGCATTAATGGGACACATTCTTAGACATCCTAGGCTACAGCTTGGAATTTTTGATATAGGATCAAAGTAGTGAGAAGTGAGACAAAGTAAATACTAATATTAACACTAATACTGAAAGTACACACAATTTATTGAGAGTCTGTTACAGGGTGAGGGCTTGTGCCAGCCACTATATATATGTACCATGTACTAAACTGGCACCATGCCAATCAAGTATTAGTTAGTTTCCCCATTTTAAAGTTAAGCAAACCAAGTCTCAGAGAAGTTAAGAAACTTTCTCAGGATTAAACACCTAATAAGTAGTAAAGCTGGGATTGAAGTCAGTTATATTTGAAGCCAAAGTTCAAACTCTTGCACACCATTGAGCCATAGAATGTTCTGGAAGTGATGGCATAATTTTGTTCATCGAGCTTCAGTAGGAATTCTTAAACATCATTTCTGTCAGAGACTTAACTAACTTTCTGTTTGAATATTCCAGGAACAAGAAACTCATTACTTCTCAAGATAGCCTAATTTACTGGGGAATGGAAGGAAATATTTTAAAGTTTTCCTCATTTTAATCCATATATATATATATGTGTGTGTGTGTGTGTGTGTGTATATATATATATATATAATTTCCTCCTAACTTCTTTCCATCCTGCAGCGCCCATCAGAAATATTTACAGAACTTTTCAAAAAATGCAGATATGTGTACCTTTAGGAGTCCAGATATATTTTCTGTGAAAAATAGTCCTGATGGGATTCTGAAGCATATCAGAATCTATTTAAGAATTTCTTTATACCAGTGCGTTGGCAAGCTGTGGCTAGCAGGCCAAATCTAGTTTCTTTTTTGCTTTTTTCCAACTTGTTTTTCATAAATAATGTTTTTTTGGCCCATAGCCATACTTACTCATTTCTGTATTGTCTATGGCTGCATTCGAGCTACAATGGGCAGAGTTGAGCAGTCCTAACAGACACTGTCTGGCCCACAAAACCAAAAATATTTACTATTTGGCCCTTTCCAGAACAAGCTTGTCGCCCTCTGTTCTGAAATATTAGTGCTGAGAAAAAAATCACCTGGAGAAATTGTTGAAAATGTCAATGAGCTAGGGGAAGAGCTTTCCATGCATTTGGAATCGCACATAAGTGGTCCTAAGGCAGGAAAGAGTGTGGCTTATTCATGAAACTGAAAGATGTTCAATGGTGCTGGAGCAAAGAGGACAAAGGGAGGTCAGGGGAGGGGTTCAGGACACATCACACAGGATCTGGTGAGCTTTGGAGATGTCTGGACTGTATTCTATTTATTAAAACAAATAAAGAGTTTAAAGTAAGGGAAGCAATATGAACACATTCATGTTTTAAAAGGATCACACCAGCTGCATACAGTAGGGAGAACAAATTGAGGAGGGGCAGGAAAGGACACAGGATGACCAGTGGAGATCTCTGTAATCTAGCTGAATAATAATGGTGACTTGGACTAGCCCATCCCAAGCCATATATCCTGACAAGTTCAACTGGAATTGATGAAAAGAATGGCAAAACGTGAACTCTGGGTAGCAAGGAAATCTTCATGGAAGATGATGGAATTGAGAAGGGGCTTAAGGGATGGCTGGAATGTGGATGCCCAAGAAAAATCAAGTGGTTTCCTTCTCTCTTACCACATTCTAATGTAGGAAGTGTTCTAAAAAAAACACAGTAAGCAGGTAATAATTCTTTATAAAAATTCTTGAACTGGTATTTCCTTTTCTTAGCAAAATGGCCAACATCATATCAGAGTTACACTCACATGTAGTTCAGCATTCTTTCTCCAGCCCACTGAATTTTGCTTTTGGAGTCTGCCATTTTGAGTGTTTCATGTTAATCCATCTCCAATAACAATTACAAATGGAATGTTTACTTTGTCTGATAACATTTATAGTTCTTCTGGTTGGCTAATATTTATTATTCTTTATTTAAAACTTATTATTAGTAAATGCTTTCAACATTGAACTTTTGAGCGTTTTGTTTTATTCCAAAGCACATTATGCTTTATACTATTGACCACTAGTGCATGCATGTGAACGATGTGAATACACGCACACACACATGATAGGAGAAGAGACTTTTCTAAATAAAACTAATAGGGATACTAGTCTCTATTCAACACTATTCAAATAAATTATGTGAATGCAATTACTGACCCTTCTGGGTTTTGCTCTTTGTGTTAGAATATGGGAACATTCATGACCAAAGAAGGGGTGAGTCTACCAGTGACACTTATTTTGCTGCTCTCTCTTCCTCCCCATTGTTTAGGATAAGCAATACCATCTTTAATGGCTTGATCACATATTTTAAATGGATTGCCAAGTAGGATACATTAATGCCTTGTGGAAAGGAAATGTAGGCTGTGAAATCATAAGAGCCCCACAAGTGATGTATTTCAAGGTGGATGAGGGATATCCTACAGGATGCGTTATTGATGCTCCACATCAATAAAGTTTGGAAAAAAGTCAGTATCGATGGCACAGCATCCAAAGAGTATTCCACGTAGGGAGGAAGAGAAATGAAAGAGTGAAGCCAGGAGATGAGGCTGTTTTGTGGTTGCTGCTGACCTGACTGGGCTGCCTGCTGAACATATCCCTGCTTTGGAATGGGTGGAGGCTGCTCAGAATCCCTCTTGGCAGCCATGGTGAGAAAGGAAAGGAAGGTTGAGGAAGGCCGCGTTGGAAGGTACTCATTCTGTGTGAGAAAATGGTGACTGGAAATAGCTTTCGTCCTGGCCAAAGGATGCACCAAAAGACACTGGGCGAGTGTCATAGTTATGGCCAGGAAACATCTGGCTTAGTCAGGAAACGGATGGAATTTGAACTTAGGTGCATCTGTGGTGATAGTAGGGTGGGATCCAAGAATATGAAGAAATTTCAACTTTTGGGAGAGGAGATATAATTGAAAAACTAAGAAAAGAAAAATATCTAATAACCTATTCTTTTTCTCCCCCTTGCCCCTAATTTTTAGCAGTATTATCTTTTTATTTTACTTGGACAGGGTTCGCATCAGGTATATTATGAATGCTGAGATCAAGGACTCAAGAGAATACATTTCCAGGGAAAGGCCAAAGAAAGAGCCAACCAAAGTCTTCTAGAAGAGATATCTCAGACTGAGTTTTTCCGCAAAACTGTTATCAGGGCCCACTTGGGAAAAGGCAGATTAGATGCCTAATTAACATATGGCCCTGTGGTTGTACTTGATGGCTACTCTCCAGTAGGAAAGAAAACATCTTCTCCAAAATACTTTAAAGATTGCTGAGTCAGATAAGAGACTTTTAAAAAAAGATTAAACAATTCAAAGGCAGAGAAACAAAATGGAGATAAGCCATGAGGTGATGTGGACGCTTTCAAGTGCGGAGGAAGCAGAGAGATATCAGAGAGGCATCAGACTAATTTACTAAGTTGGGAGCCAGAAGCCCCCGTCTGGGGAAGTTTGCATCTCCCACTAATTTGATTCATACCTGACCGTACTGCCCCTCGCTTCACGCCCCCTCCCCACCAAAAAAGCAAAACTGTATTAGGCTTCGTGCATTCATTAGGAGTGGCTAAGGAGTGAGGCGGGGAAGAAATAGAATGAAGAGGGATCCAAGAAGACAAGAAAGAGAAAGAAGGCTTTGAATGTGTAGAAATAGCAATATCTTGGTAGCTTGCATTTTTTGAAAGTTTCGATTGTGAATTTTGCCCAAGCTTAGGGGCACAAAAGTCCAAAATGTCAACCATTGGGTGAAAACAACCCCAGGCCGCCAGTGGAGACATGGGAGTGAAATGCACAAGAGTGAAATTGACCCAAATGTGACTTTACAATCAAAGTAGAAAAGGAGGGAGAGTTGAGACAGGGCCGTTTTCAGCTCTGAACTCAAAGAAAGGATGGAGTGAGGATAAGTTTCATTCTTAGAAACTAGCACGTCTCCGGATCAGCATCTCCAAGAGTTGGACCTGCTGTTTTTGGAGGTGATGGAGGGTGTCATAGGTGAAAGTAAAATTCAGCCAAGACTGAGCATTCCCTTTTAAGTCATGAACTCCTTGAGGACAAAGCCTCTCTGTTTTTAACCTAAATCCTGATAACTCCAGGACTTATTTCAGGGTTCAGGAAATATTCATTGAACTAAGTATCCCTTGTAGAGCCTTGCCCACAGCTCAGTAAATACTTTAACATGGATATCTATGGAATGAACACAAAGGGAAAAAGGCTTAATCTGCTGTTACCTTTTTAAGAAAAGGTTTCTCTTCCACAAAGTGGAAATAACATATCTACCCAGTAAGACTCTTGTGAGAAATAAGACCATGGTGAGTGCTCACTTGGGTAAAATAGCAACAGTTCTCTTAGCCTCTTTTCAATCTCGCTCATTTCGGGGTCTGCTAGGGAAGTTGATGGGTCCTGTGATGCAGAATCAGCTTGATTTGTGTGGGAAAAGCCAAACGTGAGGTATTGGGTGAGGTCCAAATCTCCCATAGTCGAATCCATCTGTCGCTCTTCACTGAGGCTGCATCCTGTGGGTAAGGCAGCCTGGGGGCTGGGGAGGATGCCTGGGGGGACAGGTGCCAAAGGGGCCCCGCTGTCTGTCACCAGTCTGCTTGTTCTGCTGCTTCCCCTCACCAAGCCCGGGGGTCGTCCTTCTTTTCTGTTTTTGTTTGTTTGTTTGCTAGTTGGTTGTTTTGTGACCTTGGACACTGGAATCCTGGTTAAGGCAGCACTCTGTGGAGGCCTTGCTTTGACCTAGCCTGTCTGTCTGGGCATTAAAGTCTTAGCCAGACCAACCAGTTGGCACCCACGCAATCTGGGCTCTTTGGGAGGCAGTGTTGCTGAGTGGTTAACCACTCCAGCTTTGGAATCAAGCTGACTGGGTCAACATTCCGCTCCTCTGCTAGTAGGTGGAGTGTCTAGGTGTGCCCGGACACGACCAGCTTCAAGGTGCCAGTGATGGGACATATTTCTATGATCAAGTATCATCCAGTTTTCTCTTTGCTCTCCTTCCTCAGAAGGAGGCTTTAAAGGCTCTAAAGTTTCACACTGTGTTTGAATCCTGGCTCCTACACTTACTTGCTGAGTGACCTTGGGAAAAAAAATTCCTTAATCTCTCTAGGTATCAGTTTTCTCAAAGGGAGCTAATATCACCTGTTGGAGGATTAAATAAGATATAGTTTGTAAAACACCTAGCAGGATTTCTGTCACATGGTGAGCTTTCAATAAATAGTAGCTATTATCATTGTTCTCTTAGCTGGGAACATCCTCCGTCGAGTATATGCAGGGCTTGATCAATTCTTTCAGGGCTTTGCTTAAAAGCTACCTTTTTGAGTGAGGTCTTCCATGACCACTTACAAAACACTGAATTTCACCCCTGCCCCAGCACTACCCTATTTTTTCCTCTGATATATTTTTCTCTATGATGATTTTCACAATCTCAGACTAATTCATCTATCCATCCATCCATCCATCCATATTACTATCTAGCCATTCATCCATCCATCATCCATCCATCTAGCTACTATGTCTATCTTGTCTGTATCTTCCCTCTAGAATATATGCTTAAACAGAGCAGGCGTTTTCATTGTTTGTTTGTTTCATTGCTGTATCCACAGCACTTAGAACAGTTCCTAGCACTTAGGAGAGACTCAATAAACATTGAATGGCTTAATGACTAATCTTACTATTGTTGTTGTTATTCCTTAAGTTGGGGCTTTGTGATAGCAACATAAGACTTAGTTTAAAGTCATTAAACTCATGCACTCACCTGAGAGCTAGCTATAATAACTTCTATCTGCTAACATCCATATTCTGAGAATAATTCTATATATTATCTGCATTGGGATTAGTGGGATAGTTAATGCAGTTATGTACCATCAGACCCACCTTCAGGACCGAAGCACACAGGAACTCATTTGTCCAGCTGCTAGGAGCATTGCCTCTTGGGGAATTGCACTTGGCTGATGAGAGTTGCCTCGTCCAGGGTCATGGCTCCTTCCTAAAGGCAGCTCACATCCAGTGACTTGCAAATGCAGTGGCATGAAAGGCTGACCCACTTGTCCCAATTCAGGACAATTCTAACAGGCAATCCAAGATCCCCGAGAGGTTGGTTGAAACCTGGTATTACTGCATCCCAGCCCCACTTCTCCCTCTGCCCAGTCCTGCTTCCTTTACTTCCATGCATATGTTGATCCTGAGAGCTTTCCCTAATAAATTTTTGCATGTAAATCTCCATTTCAGAATCTACTTCCCACAAACTTGCGATAGTGACCTTTTATTACTATTTGTGGAAACTTCTATTCTTTGTCTGTGCAAATGCCGTAACTTCACATCACATACAAGCCTCACCATATGATTTCTTAAAGGCGATGCTTCTTTCCAGTGTGATGCATATGATGCTTCACCACTTGTTTCACCTGAGATTAGCTTATTTTGCTCCAACAAATTAATGCTGTGTCTGCTGTGTGCCCAGTCCTGTGCTAGACTTGTCAAATCGAAGAGTTAATCTATCTCTATGTTCTCCACCGTGATCCACCTTTTGCTGTGACTGGAAGGGTTATATTTCATTCTCTTCCCTGGGTTGGAAAGAGTCATTTGTTGGCTATGATCCAAGTTAAAACTGTATGTTTCCATTAATCATAATTGTCATTCCATACTACTTCCTGTATAACCTTCCTCAGATCAGTTCAGGAGCGTGATTCTGTCTAAATATACACATATATCATCAAACTTAAAAATAAGTTGGGTTATTCTATGCATCTTTTTCTTCTCCTTTTTTTTTGTCTAATACATCTTGGAGATTTGTCTGTGTTCATTTATTCAGATCTCCCCCATTCTTTTGTAAGACTAAATAGTAGTGCTGCATAGTTTTCATTCATCCATCAACTCATTTAATCATTCAACAAATGTTTGTCAAGTGCTTCCAAAGCCGGCATGCCTTTTCAGCTCTTCACAAGACCAATGACGTCTGTAGCTTCAAGGAGATAAGAATCTAGTGGGCAAATCAGAAAATAATATGAATGCAAATAGAAGAATGAGATCTTTTCAGAGAGGAGGAAACGTGAAGCAATGGAATAGAATGATGGGTAGTAAGGAGAAGAGTGAAACACTGCCCCCTCAAAAAAAAAGGTCTGGTCAGAGAAGGTTTCTCTCAGGAGGTGACATTAAAACTGATGGAATAAGGCAGACACAGAAAAATCATGGCAGTAGGCGCTTCAAGCAAAACGTAGAGTACATGCCAATAACCTGAGAAAGAAGTGACTGAGGCTTCTTCAAGGATCAAACAAAACCCAGTGCGCTTGATCTCAGGGAGTATAAATGTATTTATTGAGGGGGCTGGGTCTGAAATGCAGCCTAGCCTGTGACAGAAACATCTTATGGGATTTCCTATCTCTGAGAAATACATTTTGAAATTCATGGTTCATTTAAAAAATATTTACTGAACGTTTACTACGTGTGAGAGGTAAAAGAGGAAGCAGAGCTGGCGAATGTCTGTCCTCATTGAGCTTATGGCCAAAAAAGGAAACGGAAACTTAAAAAAATAATAATTTGAGCCAGTGCTGATGGCCTAGCGGTTCAAGTTCGGTGAGCTCTGCTTCAGCAGCCCATGTTCGGTTCTGGGCACTGGAACCACACCACTCCCCTGTCAGTAGCCATGCTGTGGCAGCAGCTCACATAGAAGAACTAGAAGAACTTACAACTAGAATATACAACTCTGTACTGGGGCTTTGGGGAGAGGAAAAAAAGAGAGAGGAAGATTGGCAACAGACGTTAGCTCAGGGGGTATCTTTCCCAGCGAAAATAATAATAATAATAATAACAACAACAACTAGCACAATAGATAACCTAATGCTGTTTTGAGCATTACATTTGCAGGTGGCAAAATCCAGCCCCTTAATGTAACTCTCTTTCCCACTAGGGCAGCGAATGGTCATACTCCATAAAAATAAATAATGTCACCTGCAGGAGCTCATTGGTCTTTGAAGTTATTTTAACCACATGCCTAATTCTCATTAATCACTGTTACACACCATTTGTTAGGTGTCTCCAGAAGTTCCCATTCATACTGTGGTACAGTCCTAAATACAATGTTTTCCTTCCCTACTTCCTTAAGTCCTATAACAATGGCTTTTCTGAAGATGTTAACGATCACTCTCTGTTCAGAAATTCTCATTTAACTCAGCTGGGTTCCTCAGCTGTCTGTCCAATACTTAGGGTCTTATTTCAATTCCTATTTTAACATTAGCTCTTAGTTATATTATATAACCATTGAAAAGAATTTAGCAATCTATCTCCTATTTCCTCCAATTCCATTACTAATATTGTCATTTCAGGACTTCTCTGCTTAGAATACCATCATATGGCCTGGTGCTCCCTCCTGCCCAAGGGGTAACAGATAAGTAGATAAGCTTATATATATTGCAGAGACAACAGACAGAGTGGAAAGAGTGGGGCTTCAAAGTCAGGATGTTGTGAGTTTGAAATCTCCTCTTATGGTGACTAGACATGTGGCCTTGGGCAAAGTACAAATATTATCCAATATTATCTGAGCCTTGCTTTCCTGATTTGCAAAATGGCCCTTGGGACCTGGAGTAGGGTGAGGTGAGTGAGCCATTTGCTTCAGATGCAAAATTTTAGGGGGCACCAAAAAACTCAATAATCAAGGTAAATAATATTCTAATGAAATATTTAATAAAATTCAAAATTAATGCAAAAAATCCACAATGAAAAAACATCAAAAGTAAAATAAAAATGGGATCCTACAGGACCAGAATTAGGGTGAGGCAAGAGAGTCTGAGTTGCACAAATGCAGGGTGCGCCCTTAAATTTTGCACCTGAAGCTAGTGCCTCACTCACTCATCCTAGCCCTGACCCTAATTGGCCTGATAACATTACATGATAAATCTGTTATGAAAATACATTTTAATAACTGTAGTAAAGAATCTCACACAATGACTTGTACCCACTTAAAATATTTCTTTCCCCCACTTCCCATCTTTGACATCCTAATCTGCCTCCCTTAGATGATGCAAAATGGGAGAAAGATTAAGTGAGCCTTTTACTCATTGAGTACTTATCAGTGTGATGTACAACTCATCAACCCTCCTAAACCCTAGACCATTGGGCTAGCCAACTGTGAGATGCCTCTAAGTGCTTTTCTTTCATATGGATCTCTCTCCCTCTCTCTCAGTACAATGTTGGCACACATTTATTTACTCTCTGCAACAAAACTGCTGCAGTCCTGGGCTGGGATGCTCTCTGGCTCCATGAGACTTACCCAGACATTGTCCAGATCTATGACTTGAAACTCTTCCCATCAGCCTCCCTCCCCTGCACAAACCGAGGCATCGTGCACACTCATCGCCTCGAATCCTGGGCCAAGTTCTTGCTTTATGTGCGCAATTTCAGATCCATTGGCCACTTGGGCAAGAGGCCTAATATGAACTCCTAAGTATCTTCTTGGCACCAATTCCCCACCTGGTGCTATTGCCAATTTCCTCCCTCACTCTACACACAGTGTTCTCTGCATTCACTAGTGCAGAAGATGAGAGTTTTCTAAGCTTCCAAGAGTCTGCTCATGCTCCTTCCCAGTCACACAGCCTTCTCAAACCTATGGATTCCTTCCAACAGCCCCTAACCTACTGATGTGTGATGATCTCAACTTGAGGGCACAAGAGGCTGACCAAGGCTGTCGCTTGGGAAGGTGGGAGTGCCAGGCCAACATGAGGTATTTCATGGAGGTATGTCCCTACAGGACAATGTTAGTGATGGAATTGGGGGAAAATAGAAGAGCTAAGCTCTTTTCAGTGGAGAAGCTCAAAAGTTATAATGTAACCAAGACTGAATGTTAAAACAGAAATTGAAAGAAGACCCTATGCACTGGACAGATGCCTGAGGAATCTACTGAGTTAAATGAGAACTTCTGAATACCAAGTGGTCATTGCCATCTTCAGAGAAGCCATTTTTCTAAAACAAATCAGGGAAGTAGGAAAGGAAAGGAAACTACCTTATTTAGGACTCTACCACAGTATAAATGGGAACTTCCAGAGACAAAAATCTAATAAATGATGTGTAAGGGTGATTAACGGAAATTAAGAATATGGTTAAAATATATTCAAAGACCAATGAACTCCTGCTGATGACATTTATTTATTTTTACATGGACCCAGGTTATTGTCACAGTACTTGGTTTCCCCTCTTCACATAGAGGGATGTTTTTTGCATCATTTACTTAATCAAGATTGTTCAGAATTGGGCCACCACGTGTTCCCCAGACTCCCGGAGAAGAAATCTGCTACCTGGAACAGAGGGACAGAGAGAGATGATCCTGGACTTCGGAGTAAGACCCACCTGATTTCAGGTCTGTCTTTCATTAGCTGAATGACTTCATGCAAACCCCTTCAAACTCCTGAACTTCAGTGATCGAACGTATCAAGTGGGGAAAATGTCTACCTCACCACTCTGATTGTATCAAATAAACTCCATGCAAAAGTTCCATTTTAACCTTAAAGTCTGCAGAAATCCATTGATTCAAACAA
This sequence comes from Diceros bicornis minor, assembly GCF_020826845.1. Classification (NCBI taxonomy): domain Eukaryota; kingdom Metazoa; phylum Chordata; class Mammalia; order Perissodactyla; family Rhinocerotidae; genus Diceros; species Diceros bicornis. The sequence goes on along the minus strand of NC_080771.1, from coordinate 29,717,524 downwards.
ATCTGAATTGAGAACCTGCAATGACATAGACACAGCTCCTGTCCTCAAGTGATTCAAAGACAAGCAGGAAAGACAGACAAACGAGCAAACATTAAATAGAAAGGAGAGGGAGGTGGAAGACGAGTGTGAATGGAGGTACAACAAGGCCCTGGGGAAGCTCGGGAACCTAGCCTGGGAAGTGGGTGGGAAAGAGCGCTTCCCAGAGGAGGGGCCACCTGAGCTGGGCTAGGGATTTGTGGTTGGCGGAAGAGAACGAAGGAGTAAGGACAAAGACGTGGATCCAAATGCATTATCTTTCTTCCTATTGCTACATGGGCCATAAACCACTGAGTTTTGCAACCCTTGATAATTTTCAATTTTAGTCCTTCCCTGTTCCTTTGTATTGTTTGATTATAGTCATGTGTCACTTAACAATGGGGAAGAGTTCTGAGAAATGTGTCATTAGGCCATTTTATTGTTGTGCAACCATCATAGAGTGTACTTACACAGACCTAGATGGTATAGCCTACTACATACTTAGGCTTTATTGTACTAATGCTATGGGACCACCATCGTATATGCAGTCCATCATTGACTGAAAGGTCATTATGTGGTGCATGAGTGTATTAGCTTTGTTTTTACCTGACATTACTTTGCTTTCTTCTTCAAAGAAGAGTACTTTGAAAAGCATCACCCATCTCAAAGGGTTTGCATTATACAGAACAAGGTGAGCCGTGGGATTCTGAGGGATACCACCAGAGGATGGCCCTATAATATACAAGGTCCAGGAACAGGAACAAGCCCTTTGTCTGGGGACATTAGTTAAGAATGGCTGTTTTGAGTCACACAGCTTGGAGACAGCAGATCTGGGAAGGAACCCAGTTCTTCAGATCCCAGAGCTCACTTTTCTAGCCATAATGCTAGCAAAATAGGAGCAATGCCATGCTTCCACTATTAGGGATTCTCAATCCAGCCGAAAGTAGAATCATTTGGGGGAGGAGGCACTTTTATTAAATATCAACTGCTGCTATGTTGCAATTTATTGGTTCTCATGTCTATATTTCCAGTAGATCATAAACTTCCTGAGGCCAGGTATGAAGACTGTATCATTGGTGACCAGCATAGGGATCTGACACTTAGTAAGTGACACCACAAAGAAGGATCTACTTGCATCACATTTGTCTGTTTCATCTTAAAAACACTGAGTTGTGAATATCATCTTAGACCTACTGAATCAGAATCTCCAAGGACTGGAGAGGCCTGGAAACTTCATTTTAATAAAATTCCTAAGTAATTCTTATGCTGAATCAAAATAACCACTATCACAGGGACTCAACCATGGAAGGTGGGTAGGGTAGCTGAAGAAATTGTGCCCCCCTTGTGTTTTTAGAACTCTAGGATAATTGGGAGACCCAGCAGAGACTCAGCCAGGCAAAGCAGGAGGAGGAGTCCTTGGATGGAACACAGAACACAGAAGGAATGAGAAAGGGACTGTCCATACCACTAGGTATGCCAGTGAGCCACAGAAAAACCTGGAGATTGTTGAGGGTTGAATCAGATTAGTTGTCCTAACAGATGTCCATCAGAACATCACAGTGAAAAAATCAGTAGCATTTGCCTGGCTAGCAAATTTTGGCAACATTGAGACTTCATTGGGGTCATTAAAACAGCCCCCAAGGTTCAGCCTCTTTTGTCTCCTCCTTTGTGCCTGTTACTCTGGCTGATTTGACAACAATCTCCACACTAGTCCTTATGAAGGAAAGTGCCCATTGTGTGGTAGCTGCATCAAATCTACTTTGAGCAATTTTGGCTTAAGTAGTTTGGGGATGTGGAAGGATTAGACAAGACCATCACTCCAGAGAGGACCACCTGGAAATTGTGTGTGTGTGTGATGCTATTTCCTTTTTCAAGGACTGTGCCAATTAAAGGAAAACCTATGTTCTCACTCTAACACACTTGGTCTCAAGGCACTATGGGACATCAGTGACACTTGACTATCACAGAAAATCAAGGACTTGGGTTATATATTACAGTACTAAGAGTTTGGTTCTCAAGTCAGACAGACTGAGTTTGAATCCTGGTGCCATCATAATCTCTTGACCTTGTACAAATTATGAGAATAAGAACAGTAAGACCAACCTCAAAGGGTTATGAGGATCAAATGAGAAAATCTATCCATATAAAGGACTAGTCCACTGCAGATGCCAGTAAATGTTAGGTTCATAGTTTTCCAGAATAATTCAGTTGTTTTGAGTCAGCCACGACAAGTCTTCCCAACAAGCCGGTCTAACCATGTCAATCCCATCCTACAATGCTCAAGAGTCTCCCCATGTTAGTCAGGAAAGAGTAGGTTAGAGCATACCAAAATCCTAGTGGCTTAACCCAAGGAGATTTATTTATTGCTCATGCAAAGTCCACTGTGGGTCCAGGCAACTCTGCAGGATGACTTTCCTCCCTGTGGTTACACGGTGTTCGTGGCTTTGGCTTCTCAACTGCAGGCTCCATGAGTCTTCAGTGGGCAGAAAGAGAGAGGGCAAGAGAGACAGAGAGAGGGGATTCAGATCCACCTATTGTTAATTTCAGCCTGGGTGTAGCGGCCATCACATCTGCCCATAGCCTATTGGCCAGAGCTTGTAACAGGACTGACCCTAAATGCAAGAGTGCAGAAATGAGAAGGAATGGATAGAAAGAGAAGCGATCACCGCTGTCTCTGCCACACTTGCCTTCATCATCAGGATCAAAACAAAATCTCTCTGCAACGCTATGGCTTTTATCTTGCTATCTCCCACCATCTTACCTCCCACCATTTTCCACTTTCTGTTTTGAAATACCAGCAATTCCCTAGGCAGGTCACAAACTATCACACGTCTATGCCTTTGCCATGATCTTCCTTCTACCTGGATGCCATCTCTCTACTCAACTGCCTGACAACCTCCTATGATTCTTCGAATTCTCAGCCCCTTGGAGGGCTCTCTTTTAGGAATGATGAACTTTTGTCACAGAGAGAAAAAAGAGACCCCATCGTTTTCTTGCAACAACTCCACTGCTATTCCTTGCTCCCACAGGTGGTGTTTGAGCCCAAAGTCTTCACCATCATTAGTTATAAGCCATACTTCACAGTGACCTTAATAAAAGTTTAAAGACCATATACCATACATTATCCTGTAGGTGTGTTAATTAGTCTTATATATGACATCATCTCTGCTCCTGGGATATTTTACGGCTGTCGTATATCTCGAAGGAAAGACTTAGCCTTTCTCTACATAACTACATAAAATTCTGTTTAGTTTGCCAGGCACGACAAAGGAAATATATTCTCTGAAATATCACTCTGTGTTTATAATAGCAATATAATTATAGAACAATATTTAGAGAATATTATCTCTTCCAAATAAATTTATAAACTTTAAATTATTAATTTTTCAAAATTAAAACTGACTTGTAATCAACTTCAATCATGTTTTATTGTGTCATTTTAGAAAATTTTAATATTTTGAAGACTTTCTAATATTTATGTATGAGCACATACATATAATATTAAACATACATATAATATTGTCAACTTTTGCCTTTAACTCATCATGGCCGACTTCTGAAAAAGTCTGTCAGTCTTCCTGATGTTCATTTGCTATATATATTTGGGAATACAGCTTAATTTTTCAGTCCTCTTTTAGCATTTTGGCACTTTATGACTACAGATTTCACTCTTCAAATCCAATTTGAATTGTCCTGAAAGGAAGGCAATACAATTGACCAGAGATTTAGAATATTTTTTGAAAATCACTCAAGTGTTATTTCAGATAGTCTGAATAGTGTCATTAGAAATTTGTGTAGGGCTGGCTCCGTGGCTTAGCGGTTAAGTGCACGCGCTCCGCTACTGGCGGTCCGGGTTGGGATCCTGGGCGCGCGCACCTAAGCACCGCTTCTCCGGCCATGCTGAGGCCGTGTCCCACATACAGCAACTAGAAGGATGTGCAACTATGACATACAACTATCTACTGGGGCTTTGGGGGAAAAAAGGAGGAGGATTGGCAATAGATGTTAGCTCAGAGCCGGTCTTCCTCAGCAAAAACAGGAGGATTAGCACGGATGTTAGCTCAGGGCTGATCTTCCTCACAAAAAAAAAAAAAAAGAAATTTGTGTATTTAACAACTGTGGATTTAGTGTGTACTAAGCCCAAAGAGTAGGGTGATGTAAAATTAAAAGATATACCATATTTTTCATCTGGTTCATATCAGCTTGACTTGTTTTTCTGTTTTCATTGTAAGCTCCTCAAGGCAATGAAAGAACTGTCTCTACCCTGTTGGTGTGAACCTTCTTGTAGCACCTTGAGTATATTAAACATAATGATTTCCCGAGGGCATGCAAATAATTTAACCAACAAAATAAATGCAGTCCCCTTACTTTCCACTGAGAATTTTAACATATGGTCTTCATTATTCCAAGAGATGATATAAACAGAATGCATAATTATATTCAAAATGGTTCAGAGGAATGTATGGAAGCTAGAGAATGTCATATATTGTCCTTAGAGTTCACATAAATGACAGGGAGGACGGATCAGTGGTATCTTTGTTTGAATCCTTACCAGGCTGCAAGTTCCTCGATGGCAAAGAATCTGACAATTGGCATTCGTTTATTCATTCTACAAATAGTTATGGAGTGTCCACTATGTGTCCATTAAGTAAATAAATGCTTAACTAACATTTCTACTTCCTGCAATACATTCAAAGGAGTCAGAGTTGTTTTTCTAGTGGTGGTGAACACCTTGGCACACTTTCATCTCCTCCTACCTTTATGGCCAATAGCACAAGATGGCAAGGAGCTAGCTGCCTGGGATGGGGACTGGAGCCATGCTCGTGAATCAGAAATCAGGCTGATGGCTCCAACAGGAAATGCGCCTCACAAGTAGCACCCTGCCTTAGCCCATCAGACTCCCCATCCATAAATATTATCCAGAATACATCTCTACCAAACTGACATTGCTGACTGACCCAGTGAAAAGGTGTGAGTAGGTGTCAAGGCGACCTCATGCCTCCATGCAATCCTGTCCCGCCCCAGTATATAAGACTCATTCATCATATAATGTCTTTGTGGTAAGATAAAGAAGTGTGCAATAATGTTTTATGAAGAATTGGGTAGCCACTGGGCACAGAATACCAGAAAGTGGGCTTGTTAAATTTGGTTTCAAAATTCCAAAGAAAATACATTTATATAGGCCATGCAACTATTGCCAGGGATGAGATTTAATGTACTTCCTGTTGATCGAGGGGAAAATTGCCAAGCAGTGGAAACAAGGCACTAGAACTTGTTAATGAATTAAACCCTATTGATTGGTGGAAGAAAAGGTTTAGATTCGAAGACTAGTAGAGAAGGCCCAAAAGGTAGAAAGCCCATAATAATTAGTTTGAACCATTTTTGTTGTTTACATTTTAGGTATCAGATCAATAAAGCAACATTAATAATTAAAGACCAGGATAAATATACCAATTCCAGATTAGAGCTTTGGGCTTTAAATTGCTTATGCCAAAGGCTTTTTTTAAATAGGCTCTAATCTTTCCAGATGTACCGAAGGGCTATAATGTGACTTCTTAAGACATGGATTTGGTGAAAAATATGATGTTCTTCTAGACGAGGCTGTTGAGAGGTCCAGGGGCAGGCATCTGGTGGGGCTATAACAGGAAGGGATAGGTATGTCTCATTTAAAAGAGCTGCATTTCTCTTTTGTCCTTTTTCAGATTCAGTTTAGTGGCTCATAAAACAATGGAGAGGAGTAGAACTTTCTGTTCATTTGAGGCTAGCTGGAATTCTGCCATGACTGGTCAAAGCTTGGATGGGGAAGAAGGAAAGATTTGATTAACACTTGAGTGGAAAGTGTTGCAGGAGCTCAAATTCTGTGGGATATTGGATGGACATTGGAGATGCAATGAAAAGGCAAATCCTATCAAGGACAATTTATGGCCCTCTGGGAGGGAATTAGGAAGTGGTGCTTGACATTAGGAAAGTGTTATGACTTCCCCGAGGCTGGAGGAATGGAGAATTGGCGACCAAACATATTCTTCTTGAGTCTTTAGTCTAAGGAGATGTGCACTGATTTCAGTTCACGCCCCATGATGGAAGAGGGCAGTAACTTCATCAGGTCAGTGTGCTTAGGGACAGTCTCTGTCTCGAAGAGCCAGTCCTGTCTGAATCTACATTTCCTGTGAAAGCTTCTGGATGGATTTCCGGAGGAGCTCTTCCCATCGGGAAGGAAGGTGACTATGTCCACGCTGGTCTGGCCACAGGCCAGGTACATCTCATACTTAAAAATAAAAGACACACCCATATCCACCACTACTTCACGTCCTTCCCATTCTTTCTGGCTCTCATTTTGTTGTTTAATTCTCTCATTGTTCAGTTTTTTTTTTTTCTTTCGGCAGCATATAGATTGTCTGTTACCCTATTTCTTACACCCACCACTCGGCTTGCTGCTTGGGCACTCAGAGACATCTCTACAAGTTCAATGCTTTTATTTCTCTCATTCTTCTCTTTCCTCTCCTCTAAGTTAATGGTCTTAATTTTGCAGTGTAATCTGTACTCTTGCTTTCTCCAACTATGTATTCCATTAAATTCAACCACAGCCAGAAACACTGATGCGGTATTCTTATATGGACTCATGGAATCTTCAAGTTGAAAATAATTTGGAGATTACATACACCAGTGTTTCCTGAAGATCCTTTCATCACACATCTCTCGCCCTTCCCCAAGCATGATATTCATCCTGCAAAAGTTTCTGTTGTTCTATTGAAAATGATCTATACTAATATCCCCCCTTGAAGAATCTCAATGCTAAAAATGCTATGATGTTTGACTTAGCTTAATTTAATGTTTCCCAAACTTACTTGACCAGCAAATTATTCTCTTTATTTTTTCTCTAATAACTGTTAGTAGCCAGTAACAATATTTTGACAAGCACAGTGGGAGAGGGGGATTTAACCTAACACCTCTGTTCAGTGAAGTCATTCCCTCTTCAACATTCCTGATAGGTCAGCATCCGTAGCCATTTTTATTCCTCGAGTGATGCAGAGCTCACTACCTCTCAAGGCAGGCTCATTCTACTGCTAAAAATAATTACTAGCATGTTGTACCTTGCATCTTTTTACCAACATTTCCACCTTTGGTTTTAATTCTGCTGTTACTGTAGATACACAATATTTCAAGATAGTTCTCATGTTCTTCAGCCTTTAGTTAATTTCAACATGTTCTTTTTCATACCATGCACCACTCTACCTTTTCTTGATTAGCCCCGCCCTCTTTACTGAAACTCACTTATGAACATCTTTCTACACATTTTTTAGCATGTCAAAACACTCTTGAAAATTTAAAAGGCAAGCAGGATTTCTTTCTTGATCACGCTTATTTCTGAAATTATCTGAGTTTAAACACAGGAATTTGCTCCTTTCTCTCACATTTTCAGATCTTGAGAAATTAATCTTGACAGGATGCATTGAATTGATCAAGAAAGGGAGCCTCTCTTCCTCTACATGTCACACCCTCTAATTTTTCTTACATAGAAATTCAAGCTCATTTTTTAAAAACACATAGACTGTTATTGGGTCTATTAAATTACACCATCTTCTACCCCACATACCTGGTCTTACATATTGGTTTAATAATGCATCATATTTATTTTTCCTTCCAATCTTCATACAATTTGCTATTAGGAAAGACACCTAGTACTACCCTTTTTAATGTATGCAAGGAATCCACCTCACTCTTATAAAATCTCTTGTTGAAGTGTTCATTTGAGGAGCTTCCACATTCATAAACTGATTCTCACTCCACAAGTATTTAATTCCCCATACATTTCCCCTTCTTTGCTCAGTCTTATTTCTTGGTACTGAGCTGACCCTGAGATGTTCTGAAAGTGTCACAGGTTACATGCTGGCTATGACAATCATGTACTGACCAATATCAATTAAATGTGATCACAGGTCAGGAAGCACTTGGCTAAGTGTTTTACCTGTGTTGTTTATGTTCTCATAACAACACTGAAAGGAAAATATTATTTCCCCCATTTTAGAGATAGGGAAACTGAGGATTACGGAGGCTAGGTAAACACATCTGTCACCACCGATACATAAGGGCCAGAGCCCGGATTGAACCCATCTAATTCCGTAGTGAAAAACTCTGACCTGCCTAATTATGCTTTAGTTGTTGTGAGTCTAATGGCAATTTTCTGTATATTGGGCTTGCATTTGGAGACTTAATTCCAATTTACGATAGACTCTTTCCACCCTTCTTTCCTTCCTTCCTTCTTTCCTTCTTCCCTCTCCCTCTCCTCCTCCCTCTCTTCCTCCTTTCTCTCTCTTTCTCTCTATCATTAATCCCTCCTCTCCTTTCCCTTCTTCCTTTCTTTCTCACCTTTTCTTTTGCAATGATATTAATTTTATTCAATTCTCCCCTCCCCTTTCCTTTCCTCCTCTTTAAACTACCCATGAGCCTGTTCCAGCATGGAGAAGCCATGCTCTAGAATGAGCATGGCCTCAGGAGACCTGGGTTCTTGTCTCAACTATACCAATCAACTCTGATCCTGGGTTCTTAATACCCACACTATCTTCCTAGAAAGAATTCAACAGACCATGAGCATTTACTGTGTGCCAGGCATGGCGGATACAAAAAAACTAAAACATGGCTACTATGTATTGAGCCGTACAATTTGCCTAGTTCTGTGCCAACCACTTTACGTGCCTTTCTTCTTTTTTTTCATTCTTTCCAGCAACAATGCTATTAGATAAAGTGTTTCATTCTCACTTGACAAAGAAAGAAAGCAGTAGTCACAGAGGTTCCATATCCATGTTTAGTAAATAGTGGAGCTGGGACACTAACTAGGCTCAATGTTCCAAATTCCCATTCTGTCAACCACTGTACCACTGTGAATTCCACAAAACTGTGGAATGTCAAGAGGTGTTATGCAATAAAAAGACCTCTGTGATCAAGTAAGTTTGGGACATTCTGGGTTAAATAAAATTCAATTAAATTACACTGGTAGTAAGTAGCAGTTCATGATTCAAGGAACATGTGACTCCATTCTGGTTCTCTTCCTGCAACACTGCACTGCCTCTTTGGTGATTTCCAGGAGAAAACTCAAAAATATATTTGAGCTAAAAAACATACCCATACTTAAGACTGCATAGGACCCAAAGACATTACTAAAATGCGTACTTATGTTAAATGACGTTGCAAATGTCAATGCCATGTGTCCATATTTCTTCTAAGGATAATTCATAACCAAAAAGCAGGCACATGCTTCAGTGGTGACGACAACAGAACAATTCTTTACAACCGATTGCCGCCTTTTTAGTAATTAACATGCTCCATATAGATTGAAAGGTCATTTCTTATCCTCTTTCTCTAGCCGTCTTTAATATTTACCAAATAGTGTCACATTGTTGGAAATGTCACAGGTTCTACAGCACAGGGGTGATTCCACCCAGTGATTCATGATGACTTAGTTCATTAAGAAAATTACAACTTGTTTATTTGGATGCTATATCTCTTCTGCTCTCAAAGAATTCTCTTTGATTAAAAAAGTGAATTATGTTGACTTGTTTCTGTATTATAGGTGGCTTCCAATTAAAATAAAAAGATAATGTGTCTTAGTCTTAAGTATGTATTTCACTTTCAATGACCATTAGATGTTTTAATAAAAAAGTTGTGATGGCAAATGCAAAGCAATTCAGAGCTGAATTCTCTTTCCTTTTTCTGATCACTTGCATCTCATTTCTGATCACAGCATCTCTGTTAAACCTGTTTCTCTAACTAGAGACCTGGGCGCCATCCAGGAAACCCACTTCTCTTTCTTCCCCATCACCAACCCATCACCATGTTCTGCCTATTTTATCTTCAATACTTCATTTTAATCTATCCCTTCTCTCCACCTCCATGACTGCTACTCTAACTCATGTCACTGTCACCAACATAATAGTATTCTAACTAATCTTCTTTCTTTCTATACCCTCCTTCATCCCACTCTGCACAGTAGCCAGAGAAGTGTTTTACCAACTATCTGTGGTAAAAGACTAGATGTTTTTTTCCCTGTTGCATTGTGGACCAACATTCTTTTAAAATACAAAAAAATACAATAAAAATATGCCTAGATGTTGCAGCAGTCAAAATGCTATGAAAATTTCTACATGCTTATGCTCCATTTCTGTACTTTTCACGGTCTGGTAACAAACTTTGCAGTCTGGCACTGACCTGAGGGTCACATTTTGAGTGTCACTGAACTAGAGAGATTTCAAAAAATATATAAATCAGATCACAAAACCTTCTGATTCTGATTTCTATTAAAATACAAACTAAAATAGTTGACATTACCTACATGACCCAGCCTGATCAGGCCTTTGTGCTCCCTCCCAATACGTCCTCAGGACTCGCTCTCATCAGTCACGCTGATTTTCTTTCAAGTCTTCAGAATGCTGAGTGTCTGTACACATACTCCTCTCTGTCTGGAATGCTTTGCCCCCGCATTTCAGCCTGGCTTTCTCCTGAAGATGTTCTTCAGGTCTCATCTTAAATATCTCTTATGCAGAAAGCTGCTGCCTCATCCTCCTACCGTTACCACTGCTAATAAAATTATTTGACACTCTTTCCATTGAACGATGGGGTCTATGTCCACCCCCTTGAAGCAGGTCAGCTTGGTGATGGCTTTTCCAGTAGAATATGGTGGAAGGGATACTTTGTTGAGGGTCCTTTCTGGAAAGTTAATTCTCTGACACATTAGCCTGTATAGCAAGAGGTTTCAGCACATTCCAGAAACTGGAGAATGGCCTCAGATGGAGAGAAGCAGGCCGTGTGTTCAGAAAACTCTGTGGAGACCTCTGGAGGGGAAGGAGGAGATGCAGTCACTGTAAGTTCCACAGGCAGGAGACAGGTCTATTTCATTCCCTGCTGTATGCATAGCGCCTGGTGCCTACAGCACATGCAGCAAATATTTGTTGAATGAGTAAAGGAATGGTAAAGACACTTCATTTTATAAAGCTTGTAGCAACGCTCTATACTCTAGAAGTCTCAGATTTTGCTGTTGACCTTGGCAAGCCCCCTCTTCCCTCTGGGCCTTAGTTCTTTGCATATGTGACAAAGGGGTTGAGGTTCATGATTTCCATGAGCACGTCCAGCTACAATATCCTACGGCTCATGAGTAGAATATATGTAGCCTCATTAGGCCAAGAGATCATATTCCATGCTGAAGAAATTGGTTGGTTTTTACCAAGAAATGGAATGAGTGTTTTAACAAGAAAGTGCAACTCATGGAATCATGAGAATTACATGGTGATCTTCTGTCCTTTTATAAAGGAACGTTAATTATTGCATAAATTGGGCTACATATACACAATGGGATTATTTAGCAGCCATTAAAAATCAAGTTTATGAGGAGTGTTTTATGATATTGAAATATAGGCATATATTATATATATAAAACGTGTGTGTATGTGAATATCTATCTGGAAGGAAAGAAGGAATATCTGAGCTATCATTTTACATTGGTGGGGTAATGGGTGCTTTTTATTTGCAGATTTAAACTTATTTACACCTTCCAAATTGTGGAAAATAGGCATGCATTATTTTTATGATCAGAATTTATGCAACAAATATGCACATAAATGTGTTTAAATGGTGCAAAAACAAAATAAGGAAACGCAGTCAGGGAAGCATTAACCGGCCCCTCTGACCTCACTCGCTTGCTCAGGGAAGGGCTATAGCACTATCCTCATGTAGACTTTGAGAGTTACACAAGATGAATGAAAAGTGCTGCATTTAATATAATTTTAGATGTATACTCAGGCATTATCATTAGACCTGTATCTCTGTTGAACTCTTTTATCCTCATTATCTATATCTATATAATGGGTATACCAATGTTGAATTCATGTAATGGTTGTAAATATTAAAGGATATAGTAATAAAAATACTGGCACATTTAAGGACAATTAAGGTTTTATGAAAGATAATGAGAAACATAACATTGGAAACTATTAGTAGAAAACTTTATAATAAATGGAGTTTCAAAGGCAGAAGAATGATAGCCTTGCTTTATTCTGCCAAAGTTTAGTGACTACTCCTGGGCACAATGGTGGATGCTCCAGCTTTAGGAGACATCCGTGGTGCTGAGGGCATTGATTTGAGCTTAGAGTAGAGGGGTAAGGGTGGGCAATACAGTCACTGTTTTCTGATGTTTTAAAGATATGAACAAAGGAGTCCTCTGACTTTATGACCTCTTAGTGTTATGGGCTAGATTGTGTCTCCTCAAAAATTCATATGTTAAAGCCCCAACCCCTAGCACCTCAGAATGTGATTGTATTTGCAGATAGTCTTTAAAGGGGTGATTAAGTTAAAATGAGGCTGTTAGAGTGGGCATTCACCCAGTCTGACTAACCCAGAAGAAGAGAAACCAGAAGGACGATCATGTGAAGAGACACCAAGAGGGTGGTCATCTGCAAGCTGAGGAGAGAGGCCTCAGAGGAAACCAGCCCTGCCTGCACCTTAATCTTGCACTTCTAGCCCCCAGAACGATGAGAAAATAAATTTCTGTTGTTTATGCCAGCCAGCCTGTGGTGTTTTGTTATGGCAGTCTGAGCTGACTAATACAGGCAGCATTAATTAATTGACTGATTCATTAATTTGTATATTCAACATCTATATAAGCCAACGTTTATATAGACCTACAGAGATAAGGCGCACTATAGGTGTGTCTTAGTCAGCTTGGGCTGCTAAGAAATAGCCTTTGGCTGGGGCTCTCTCTTGGGACATGCACCTTGGCAGCCCTAAGCCGATATGTAAGAAGATCAGCTTCCCTGAACTCGCTATGCATGGAGATACCACATAGAGATGGAGAGACATGCTCCACCTTCTCCAGCTCCCCTCTGGGCAAGCGTTCCCAGCCCAGTACCAGACATGAAAGTGAAGAAGCCTTCCAGATGACCCCAATCCCAGCCACCCAGCAAATTCACGAGACACCCTGGGTCGGAACTATCAAGCAGCTCCTGATATCCTGACCTACAGAAACTGTGAGAGATAATCAATGAATATCATGATTTTAAGCCGCTAAGTTTGGGGATGATTTCTTCCACAGCAATAGATAACTAATCAGATTTAAACAATGCGGAAGGTGTGAATGGATACATCACTAGGCCCTTCTAATTCCAAGTCTGTACTTCATCATCATCATTTATTACCACTGATACAATATGACTGAAGGTTTCTCCACGGGCAAGCAGGGTTCAGGGAGGAAGCCAGGGCCTTAGGCTTAATAGAGCTACCCTTTCACCTCTGATGCTCTTTAAATGATGACTTATGTATGTATATTGTGCCTTTCATTTCATTTTGCCCTGTGTAAACACAATTCTCTAACCTCATCATTAACAATGGCCAAGTAGAAATTAATCAGTGGAAAGAGTGCCAGCTCTTTAATTGATGACTGACAATGTGGGCTTGGGACAAGGTCTGAGTGAAGCACATAGCTACATTGCTTTTATGTTTTTCCTGATATTCTTTCCTACCACTAATTCACAAAAGCAGACTTAGGCTCTATTCAAGACAATGGAAAAACATCTCTAAAGAAGGTGAACACAGACAATTGTTTGCTACTCACAAGTTACTAGAATTTAAAAAAAGTTTCTTCCTCATTACATTAGCTACTTTTGGGATTGACTTGCCAAAATTCACTGAGTAGTTGGGCACAATAAGAAAATTAACATATCTCACTCGTAATTCTCCATTTTCATCCATAATAATAGTTTCAGTAGTTAAAATATAGGATATTGTACTGATTCTGTCTAAACAGAAAAATTTAAGACAAATATAATAATCTAAGAAATCATCTAGAATGTAGATATTTGTGTCTGCATTCGTTCAGGAGGGTGGTATATATGTATGTGTGTGTGTGTGTGTGTGTGTGTGTATCTCCCACCACATGGCAAGCATTGTACTAGCCACTAGAGATGCAATGGTTAAAAAAGGCACATGTGGTTCTCATCCTCATGAAATTCACAGTCTAGTTGGAAAGATAAACATTAATTGGATAAACAAAAAAATCATAGTTGTTGTGTTGAGGAGTGTAACAACCAGAAGTCTTTTAGATGACTGATTGAAGAATATATTAGATCAACTGCACTTAGGAATCCAATTTGACATTATCTACTAAAATTGAACACTCTTGGGTATATACCCAACTGAAATGTGTACGTATAGTCACCAAAAGACAAGCATTAGAATATTCACAGTAGGGTCGGCCCTGTGGCTTAGTGGTTAAGTGTACACGCTCCGCTGCTGGCGGCCCGGGTTCAGATCCCGGGCGCACACCAATGCACCGCTTCTCCGGCCATGCTGAGGCCACGTCCCACATACAGCAACTAGAAGGTTGTGCAGCTGTGACATACAACTATCTACTGGGGCTTTGGGGGAAAAAATAAATCAATAAAATTAAAAAAAAAAAGAATATTCACAGTAGCACTATATGTCATAGCTCCGAAATGCAAATGACATAAAAATGTCCATCAACAGTAGAAGGTATTAAAAAATATGGCATATGCATATAATTGAATGTTATACAGCAATGGAAAGAAAGGACCTGTGACTATAGAGAGCGATATGATGAATCTAACCACATAATATTGAGTAAAAACAGATACTACTGTGTAATTCCATTTACATGAAGTACAAAACTAAGAAAGCTAATCTGTTCTATCCTTGGAAGTAACTAGAAATGGGCATGGGGGCTTCTGGGTGCTGGTTGTGTTCTGCTTTTCTTCCTTTCTTTTTTTTTTTTTTTTTGCTGAGGAAGTTTCTCCCTGAGCTAACATCCATGGCCAATCTTCCTCTTTTTGTATGTGAGCCACCACCACAGCATGGCCACTGAGAGACAAGTGGTGTAGGGCCACGCCTGGGAACTGAACCCAAGCTGCCAAAGTGGAGCACACCGAACTTAACCAGTAGGCTACCGAGGCTGGCCCTCTGATTTTTGACCTAGGCGTTCTAACATGGATATACTCATTTTTCTCTACGTTCATTATACAGTATTGTAGAAAGATGAAATGGTCAATGGCTCCCTATTGCCTGCAAATTTAATCCTAAAGCCTTGTGAATGAAGATTACACCTCTCTATGATTGAGTTCTAATCTACCCTTTCAGCCTTTCTTCCTCCCCCTCCCTGCCAATATTTACCCAACTGAACTAATCCCCAGTTCTCAAGCACCCCATACCATTTTCCATCTTCTTAACTCTATAAATGTGGTTTTCTTGCCTGAAATAGGCCATTTCCCTTCCCCTCTTGGACTGTCCCTTCTCATTGGATGCCCTGGCTCAATTGTAATGTTATATTTAGCAGGAAATCATCCCAAATTGCTCTCTCCACTCCCATTTTCCACCTCACCCCTTTTCCTTTGCTATATATCTTATTATGTCATATTATTTAAAATGATCCATCTACATGTCTGATCACCCACCTCTCAATCCCTACAAACCCTAGACTGTGAGTAACCTCAGTGTGGGGATCGCGTCTTAGACTTCTTAGACTCCCAAGTGCCTGGCGTAGTGCCTGGCACACCATATGTCCTAATAAATGATTGAATAATGAACACATGAGTGAATTCTGGAATACATCTGACTTGGAATTCATGTATGACTAGATTGTCCAATAAAGAGAGGAAGCTGGGCACCTGCAATTTGTAGAAACAGCAAAACTATCCACTCTTATATGACCAACCCAACCAGGGGATGGGATTTCTGGAGCATTTCAGAGAAATGGTGTCACCAGGCAGAATAATTATTGATGCAGGTTGGAGTGCTGGATAAAGGAAACTTTGAAGCACACAAAGAAAGACCTTATAAGCAAATGAATGTTAAAGGCAGTTTCCATAAAACAGCAAAATATAGTTGTCTCTCTCATAGCTAGTCAATGCATCTAATTCATGCATTCACTCACTCACTCATTCATAGCTCTTTGTTGAGCAGGGAGTATATGCCAGGTTCTATACTAGGGGCTGGAGATCACAGGTGACTTGGTCACTGCCTATAAAGGAAGGAAAAACTCAAAAACATGTGATTAGGTTGATCCAACTTCATTATTGAGATTCAGGAAACGTCTGTACCATTTCATCTATTCTTGGTGTCTTTGGTATCACCATTTTGTTCATATGAAACATTTCTAAATAGTTCCCAAATCACTTGTATTGTTTTACCAGCTGCCAAATTTTTGCCTTTACGTATTCCATAGGCAATAAATCATATTTTCCTTTTGGAAACTAATAATTACAATAGCCAAAAAAAGAAAAGAAAAAAGAGAAACTTGAAGTAAAAGTTATTCTCTATCCAAGGAGACAAAATACATATTTCCTGATTTTCCCCGGGAAAGGCTTCTGGCTTGCCATTGGGAAGCATTGAGAACATCGAGAAGCTTGGTCAAGCATTAACTCTGCTTGTTTGATAAATAGGTCATCAGGAAGGAAGTGTTGTGGTGATAAAATGTGATCTGTTTTATACCCTTGGTGTCTATTACTGTCAAGAGTTACTTTGCCACTTTTGGGACCTCTTTTTTTAAAATATTTAAGTATACTGGAAACTAGAATTCACTGAACAAACTCAGCTTAGGAATAGCTTTTCCACATTCCTAAGTGTTCATCACCTCCATCAGATAGATAATGGTCCCAGGAAGAATTGGCAACTTCCCCCGTGTGCTCTTACCTTGTTCATATCACTATGTACTCACCTCTCTCTGTACAACTGTGCACATGGCATACATCTCATTGCATTTAGCAATTTGGTTGTGCATCCGTCTCTCTTCCTTGATGGTAAACTTGTGGAATGGAGAGAGCACTCCTGTTCATCTTACCTCCCTGATCCTGAGTTCATTGTCTGGCACATTTTGAAGATTTTATGTTTGTGGAATAAACTGAATGAATGAGTGTCTTAAGGCTATTTTCCAAATTATTTCTCTAAAGATACTCATTTTAAATAGTTTACATCATACTTAGCCTTGACTTTGCTCATATAGAATCCTGTGATTCCAAATTGACTTGTAGGGATTTTAAAGCATTGCACTGTTAAAATATCCACCGAGATTCTGAATGGTGATGCTTTAATTGTGTGAGGAAAGACACACTCACAAATGCAGACACATCCCCCAAAACAGAGAACAGGAGGAAATATGTGAAGTCACCCCTCTGGGAATCCCACCGCCCGCTAAAGAAGAATGTCCGTCTTTGAAAGTCAGTGTGACTGTTGGATGCTCAGCTGTCACTTTTTTTTCACATTTATTCTGAATGAGCACAATCCATCCATCAGTGCTTAAAGAGTTTTCCAACAGTACATTGACCTTGAATGCGGCACATTGATTTTCAGTAACGCACCGCAAATAGGGTCGTTACTGAGTCACCCAACAGTGAATGTGATTGGGAACAGATTTCTGAAATTCCAATAGGGTGCCACCTGCCCTGGATGATGGATCAGCCTACTGTAAACCATCAATCCTTGCTGGGGTCTTGAAAAGGGTGACACGTGTAAGAAATTTATCACTAGGTACACCACCAGGCAAAGCACAAGGCTATAACTGGGATTTTCCTCGATGGCGAGGCCCCATGGGTAAATGGTCTGTTTTGTTTGCAGCAGCGTTTATTTACTGAAATGCTTTCCTGAGAAGGAACCATTGGAGATGGTGACAAAGATGTAAGCACTATAGGGAATTACATCTGCAGCAAGGATTGAGCTATAGATAAAAAGCCTATGTCTTAAGCTGTTAGAGGTTAACGCCCAATCAATTAAGGTGATTGTTTCTTAGATTGCATTGGACAAATGTACACACACAAAGGGGACATTAGCACATCCACAAGAGAAGAACAAAGAGAAATTAACTGGTGCTAAACTCCAAATCAAACTGGGAAATGATTTTACGTTCTTTTGAAATGTTAAACTATCTTAACGAAGACTTTTCTTCCCAAATGAAGCTCCTATGTCCTTTTTTACTTTAGTGTAAGAAAGCTTGGAATAAAATAAGAGGTTTTATCAAGAACTGGATAACAGTAAGGGCCATGCTACTTTTGCAAAACTATGGATTTTGAAATCTATGTCTATTTTTTGGTAAAATGATAGTTTGTTTTATTACTATAAGTAATAATAATTGTCATTTATGGTCTGTTATGTGTAGTCACCACCCCAGGTACATTACAGATGTTACACTAACTTCCTAATAAGCTCACTATGCAGATTTGATCTTCCAATTTTACAGATGAGGAAACTGAGAGTGAGACTCCTTGAGGAAGTTGCTCAGGCTTAACAGTTATCAATGGCAGAACTGAGATTGGAAATCTGGTCTTTTCTCTCTGACTTCAACCCCCACATACTTCCCAGCATGGTCCACTGTCGCTCATATAGCATGAGGAATTAAGTCATGGGCATTTAGATATACCACCTTGTTCTAAGATTGCCCACTGAAGAGCAGCCAGTTAGAGCAGATTGCATCCTGATGCTTCATCCAAAAGGGTTAACAGATGTTGCTGGGCATGTGCAGTTTGCAAAGGTGCTCTTTTGGGAATTGCTAAGCTCATGATTATCCTTCCCTAATTATAAGCTGCTTGGGAGAAGGAAAGTGTTTGGAGGGGTCTGAGTATTATAATTGATGCTTATGAAATGCACACCCCAACCCACCAGTCGTGTCTCCTTATTTCAGACGTTCCAGCATTGGGCGTACGTGATTCCCCCCAGACCTGGGGGCTGAGATCCACCCAGGCATGCCCTGCATTGATGATAGGTGAGGGCCGCCACAGGTCAAAACTCAGCCCAAGCTACTCACAGGAAGCTTTGGAAAGTGCTCACCTCACTTCTTTTGATAATTAAGTCCCGCATTGGTGGGGGATCAATGTCTGCAGCCAGAGTGAGCTGCTGGGAGAGATTCTGCTTGTTTCTGGGTCTTCTCTACCTGACTCACTTTCTGGAGCAGATACAGAGTTTGGTTCTGAAATACAGCTTCATTCATTAGTTCACTCATTCATTCATTCATCTCAACCCCCACGCCCGCCCATATTCAAGTTTGGGTTCCCAGAGCAGTCTGCATGCCTCTGGGCTATGAGGTTTTGTAGAGGCAATGTTCTTTTTTCCTCTGTCTTTTGAGCACCTAGTATCAATCTTTATATATATGGAAGACCTTTGATGCATGTTCATTGGAAGACAAAGAGTAACAGAGAGACCCATCATGGTCTAGAGCATTTGCTTGTTCCCATTCTTCTAGCTCACAGAGGCTGCAAGGCCACGTGGCACAATTAAGGCAAAGATTAGGAGTTTTCCGTGATGGTAGCATGAGGACTAGGAAGACTTTCCTGGAATTTGTAGGTTCCTGGTGAGAATAGTGCAGCTGCCAAGATGGTCCATCCCTGTGTCTTACATACAGTAGAAATGTAACAAGTGTCCATTGAAAAACACAATTATTTGTTAAATAAATGGATGAATAAATATCTGCCAAGTGAATGGATACTGTAAATAAGTAAATATTTGCTGAATGAACAGACAGATGGCTATTTGTTGAATGACATGACTTGGCTGTGTTAAGTTTCCCACAGTGCTAGGAATTCAAGCTGAACCGATACAGTAGACAACTTTGAATCTAAACTTGTCAACATGTTGTGTTCAAATTGCCCGAATATCTAAACTCCCCAACTACACAATTGATTGAATTACTGCACAGAAATCTGTCCTCAAAATCCCAAAAACTTCCAAACAATTCTGGTTTCTGTGTCTAAAGATAAATCTCCCACTTATTTCTGCTATTCATTTTCTCATTTTTGAATGACAAGAAAAATGGTATCCTGGGTGGTGGGCATCCTGTGTGTGTTCAGGAAATGAATGGGGCTTCATAAACTTCTATTCCAGGAGCCATCAGTATTCATAACGGAAACCGAGCACATGACAAATGTGATTAGAAACGACTGTCAAATAATGACTAATAAGTTCTAATAAAAACAGACACAATCTTAACAATTACTTGAAATGCAGGTATTTATCAAACAGAGCAAGATTAAAAATGACCATATTGCATTAAAGAAATCGAACTGATGGAATTTTAAATATGCAACTTGGCTATTTCCCTCTGCTCACGCCTTCCTCCATACCAGGCTCCTCGCAGAGAAATGGGGTGGGAGTGAATTTAAACAAAGAGTGTTCTAATGTGCACTGAAGTATTCGCATTTTTTACCAACGCTATCTCCAGAGTTCAACACTGCAGAAAAATGAGACCCAGTATAGAGGAGAGAGAGACAGATGACAGCCTCTGGGGCTCCAATTGTGAGAGACAATGGAGAGACACGCAAAGAGCTGAACACTCTGCATGGGCGAGAGGTGCTCCCAGGCCCCTTGGAAACTGTTGTCAAAGGGGCATGTATTGTTAATGAAAAAGTCCAGATAGACTGATCTATGGAAAAATAACTAACTGGACATTGATGATGAGGAATCCTTTCTCTTTCTTCCTCTACCAATTCACTAATTACCTATCTTTATTTTAGGGCCTTTCAAGAAATTCTGCAACTCTAGCCACAAGGCACCAGTTGAGCCAATGAAAAATTCACCAGTTATTTAGCTTCCTGTGGAAGTGGTGATCATATTTTTAAATACCATCACTAATAATAATAATAATAATAATCAGGATATAGTCTTTTATTTTAATTGCCACCATGATTTATAACTTGCAAATATGAAAAATCTTTAAAAAAGTCTCTAAAAATATTGCATGGAATTGCTATCATCTACCGTTTAGTGAATGCTGCCTGCGTGCCAGATACGGAGCTGCCCACGGTCCAGGTTCTGTGGAGTCTGAGGCTGTTGTAGTTTGGGGACTCTCTTTAAGAAAAATAATACAACATCATAAATACAAAATTCAGTATGAAAGTGAATGTTCATTCATTTCTGGTTCATAGAATGATAAGATTAAAAATTACAATTTTTAGCAAGCGTTTAAATACTACAAGCATGAAGTACTTCCATGGGCTTGGATGGGGCCTATGCAAGACAAAGGCCTCAAGGATTCAGCTTCCTTAGCTTCAGTGGAGTGAACTTGACACCATTCTGATGCTATTTAGGATTACGGTATTTAATCCTCTCAACAATCCTACAAAACAGATGCAACAATTTTTGTCACGTTAGAGGTTAAGAGACTGAGGCTCAAAGCGGTTAAATCACTGACCCAAGGTTACAGAACCAGGATTTGAAGTCAGCTATAAGAGCAAAGGTGATGCTCCCAATCGTTATGCAATACTCCCTCAGGGTGAGTCTGCATTCCATATGCCCCTTCTAATTGAAAAGACAAAAATCACATACCATATGAATCTAGGGATTTCAGGATTTTGGTACCCATTGGTCAATATCCTAACAGGTGTCAACCTCAGTTAAAAGAAAGGAAGTAAGGAAGAATGGAAAGGAGAGCGGGAATAAAGAAAGGAGGGAGGGAGGAAGGGAGGGAAGATAATCAGGCCAACTCTCATTCTTTGATTGCTAGCCTGGGTTGGGTAACAATGTCATAAAGTGAACCACTGACAGACATCTTTTTTGACTTCAAGAGAGAATCACATAATAGGATGTCTCAGTGGTTAAGAGCTGCCTATTGTCTATGGTGACAATGCACCCTGGTTTTTTCTGGAAGCATCCATGGTCTATCCTTGAATATCTTCCCCACCCAGGGGACTCAGTTTGCATACCGTGGCCAGAACCCACTCACATCTCTTTTAGACATTAACGTCTGGTTATGTGTACCCACCTTCCTTCAGAATAAGAAACGGGATGGGAGGAGTTGTCAGACTTTCGACCAGTATCTTAGGAAATAATTTTTTCCCTAACTTTCTCCCAGTCCTTGTTGAGTTCGTCTAAATATCAACATCATTTTTACCATAATCCAAAATAACTTAGTTTACAGAGTTTTTTTTAGAATTAAAGATTCCAGATTTGTCGTTTTGTTTTTCCCACTCCTCAACTAGGATATATAGTAGCCATAGAGAAAAAGAAAAAAATCATCTTATTCCTAAGGGCTTTGAAAAAGAAACAGGTGAGAAATAAGGATAGTGTTAATAGAATGTGGGAGGGTGAGGTTTTCAGTGAAGTGGAGGGTTTCTGCCCCAGCGTGTTCAAGGGCCCCTAGTATTGACTCAGGAAAAAGGTGAAGGGAGCCCTTATAGGGGAGGAAGCTCTTTGCCTTGCAAAGGTACAGGTCTTGGTTTGGCCTGGGGCCACAAGTCTGGTGCAAAGATGGGTGTAGATGGCTTCCTTTCTCTACCTCAAGCCAACTCTGACTCTCTTCTTACTTCAAATTCTCTCGTGCTCGTATTGGGCAGGACGGATTAGAAAGGCTGAGATTATGAAATCAACAATGACATCTTAGAGATCTCCTGATGCAACATTCTGGAACTTCTGTATATGACTTAATACCTATGTGACACTTCTTGACTTCCCTGACCATTAGGACATGATCTCAAACCCACCAAACCTACACAGCCTGTCCCAAACTTTTGTAGCTCAACCTGTTACCAGCTAGAATGATGATACCCATCCTAAGTCTCCTTGTAGCAGATGGGGCTACGTTAATTCATTCACTTGTTTATTTATTTAACATTCACTTACAAATATTGATAATGCATCTATTAGGTGCCAGGAGATCCACTGGATTTTTCTACATCAATATCTGAGCTTGATCATAGGCAAAATGAAGAAAAAAGTCTGAGAACCTTACCCAGCATGTGCTTGTCTGATGGCCAACTTTAAGACAAGGTCTTTAGGGAACTGCTCTGGCATCGTTGACTTCCAAGGCAGGAATTTCCTTTTTCAGTCCATTCTCTCTTTAGCTTTCACCACCCAAAGCTTAAGGAGCATCAGAAGCAAATTCCAAAAGCAGAGACAAGAACCAGAGGCAGAGAGGCCAGAAAGTCACCACAGCTCATCTTCATCAAGACATCCTCTCTCTTTCCTTCATTGTCATATTTTCTTTCTCTACTGGACCATGGCCACCAGCATACAAACATATATCACCTTCCAATCTCATCTTATTCCACTTCTCACTCATTTATTATGCTCCAGAACCCTGGATTTTCTCAGTTCCTGAAACTTATCAACTTCTTTCCCAATTTGAGGCGCTGCACATGCTGTCCCCCATATTGTAGTGGAAATACGGCTCCTTTGCATACAGCAAAGTTCAGCTTAAATGGTGACTCCTCACAGAGGCCTCTCCTACCACCCTGTCTGTGGTTGGTCCCACCCTCCCTTGTTGTCCTTCTTTGATCCTCATTTGTTTCCATTTGGCATTTACCACAGTTTATGATTACCTAGTTTTTCTGTTTTCTTGTTTTCAATCAGCCCCCGGTTAGAATGCAATCTCCTTGAGAGCAAAGATAGCTTCCAGAGTAAAGACAGCTCCATCTTGCTCAACAGTATGGCCCTGGCATGAATCGTGTCCTTTCTACATATTTATTGAAGGAACAATGGTTTAACTCCAAAACTCCAGTAGTTTTGCCCCTTATATGCAGAATAAAGCGCCACAGAGTTAGGGATGGGCTTTTTTTTTTCATGAGTGAATAGGATATGGCTGTTTAACAGCAGGGGACAAAGGTGGGGGGCAGGCAAAGAGGATCCAGGCAACAAAGATTTTGTGTGAATAAAAGATGCCTATTACCCACCATCTTTGATCTACATGTCTGTGTGAGCCCAGTCTATGGTTCTCTTGCTGGTCATCCACATGGCGGCAAACGCCTACCTGGAAATGTCATTGCGTAGATTATCTCAGGTGTGGAACAGCTCATTCAAGGGGATGTGGGGAGGATGACAAAGGCCAAGGTCAGCAGACAAGCTGCCCAGCTGGCTGCCTGCTTTGTGTGAGCTTCCTGTTTACCCCGAAGCTCTGTGTCCCGTCATTGTCCTTCCCCACTGGGTGGACTTCCCATCTCCCTGCACAAGAACATGGAAAAAGAGAAAAATCAAAAACACATTGTCCAAGCTGAGATGGTTGTAAGAAGCATGGCTATTTAGAAAGAGCATGGGCCTGGGGATCAGAGAGAAATGATGTGTGTCTTAGCCTTCCCATTCACCCAGGTGGGGCCTCAGGCTTGCCATTTAATCTCTAAGCCTCAATTTACTCATGTATCAGGTGAGAACAATAGAAATACCCATGTCTCAGGACTTTTATGATGGTTAAATGAAAAATGTATGAAAAGTGTTTAGTATAATGCTTGGTACATAGTAAGCATTACAAAAAAATGAATAGCTTCTGGTAGCAATAGTACTAGCAGGGTAGGGCTAGTAGTTGTAATAATAGTAGTAGGAGGAGGAGTTATAAGAGGATGGTGGTGGCAGTTGTAGTATTAGTAGTGGTAAGAGGAGGAGGAGTTGTAATGGGGTGGCATGGGTGATAATCATTGTAGCAAGAGAAGAATAAGTTGGAGATTTAATAGAGTGGCCATGGTTATAGTAATAGTGGAGGAGGAGTTGTAGATGTGATGGTGGGCATGCTAGTAGTTGTAGTATTAGGAGTGGTAGAAATAGAAACAGTGATAGATTTAGAAATCATAGTGGTATTAGAAACTAGTGTTAACAATAACTATAAGAGCAAGAATAATAGTAATGGTAATAGTAAGAAGAGTTTTGATACATGTTCTTCCCATCCTCTTGGGCCCATGCTTTCAATATTCCCAGGATTGACTGAGTGGTATGTACTACTGCATGCCAGCTGGTTTGGAAGAATCCCTGACATGTTATGAAGTTCCGAAAAACAGACAAGTATGTCCTATAAAAAAATGAAATGGCTTTCAAGAGGTTCTAGGAGATGACCCCGGAGTCAGCCACATGGGAGCAGTGGGCTTCCTGAAGGTCACACAAGAGAATGCACTTGAGTAATTATGATTGCCCTATTTCATTCATGACTCTTGGTGGTAGTGAAAAGCTTAACGAAAGGAAAGGAAAGGAGGCGCTGGTGTTGGTTTGTGCCTTCTCAGTATCAGGCATTGGCACTGGCCCTATTTACTCCTATGCAGAACAACAAGAAGGAAGAGGTTATGTTCATGTTATAAATGAGGAAATAAACGCTCAAGGGTGTGTAGAAACTTGGCCAAGTTCATGTAACTGGCACTAGGAGAACTGCGAGTGCCATTCGGGTCTGTCCATCTCACTGGGGGCCCAACTAGACTTCTCGAGCCCTCACAGTCTCCCTCTTCTGAAGGCCGTGTTGGGTTTCTGAGCACAAAGTTTTAGTATTCACTTGTTCTCTTACTAACTCGTGGGCATTAATTTGTCCTCGGCTAGACTGTAAACTCCTCAAGAGAAACCAGAGGGTTTTCTTTGCATCACACATGGTGCCCATTAAAAAAAACCACACACTTTGTTGCTCAACTATCATGTGCTGGCAATTGCCCTCAAGACAAAGTTATTTGTACGAATAATCAGAGGGAAATTGAACTAGCACTTGGACACGGTTTTTGCTAGAAAGAAAGCAAACATAGAGGGAGATAGAGGTGAGCCCCATCCCTTACTATCTGAGAAATAAGAGAATAGCAAATTACATTGCCTCCCTGAGCCTCAGTTTCCACATCTCTAAAACAACCAAATTTCTCTCTTCAAATTTAATTTAGGTACTTGGAAATGGCTTAAGTGTAAGACACAACTTGGAACCTGGCAATTGATAAGCAGCAACTCCGGGCAGAGAGGAGTTGGATCCCTGGCTCAGCCATTTACTCACTGTGTGAGTTTTGGTAGGCTCTTAACCACTCTTTGCCTTGGTTTCCTCATCTATAAAATGAGGTGATAATCACAGGACCTCATAAGGTGAGGACTCATGGAATGAATACACATTTCCTGTATTTGAGAGTGTCTGACAAACAGTTAATGTTCAATAACTTTTAGGAATTAGCAGCAATTATTATCCATATTATGTAAAGTGGTATAAGAATAAATATGAGGCAGGACAAAAGAATCTGCTGAAGAGAGGATATTTGAGGTGGGCCTTGAAGCAGAGACTGTTTTTCTGGAAGGCTAGAAGGCCCCATAGATTCCTGGCCAAGAAAACAGCTTCAACATGGTGATGGGAAGGGGTGTGGTTTTCTTGGAGAATTAGGAACACGTTTATTGATAACGTCTCATGTCCATCTTGTATCCCCAGGAGGCTGGGATGGGGTAGGAGAAGAAGAAGTTGAAGGATGTTCTTCTAATGCATCTGGAATGACCAACCACCACCTCTGACACGGCACTGTTCTAACATTTATATTCCACTTACTCTCCGTGTATTTTACTCGGCACACTGTGTACTGATTTGTCACATTTTTAGGGTAAGATTATGTCTCTGAGTAAGCTGATTAGTGTTAGACTGATTGTTTTAAAATAACTCGAGCGGCATCTGAATTTATTTACATACATGATATTGCCTTCTATAAACACAGCTGTATGCAGAAAGAAAATTCAATGGTATTTTAGGAAGTTAAGCCAACAGTTTAGCTGTAATAAAGGCAGCCTTCTCGTTCTGGTTTCTCTTTATTTTTTTCTTCCTGGATTAAGTTCTTCCATGGTGGGTGGGCTAGAGTACTCCTACCTAGAAGGGTCTCAGGTACTGAGGGATTTGAAGCTCTGGTGGCCGTGGGGAGTGTGTCACCAGCAGGCAGAGAGTGTCTTTGAAGGAGGTGACTCTGCAGAGGAAAGCGTGCTGATGTCCCCACCTGGCACGGATTTCACAAGTCCATGCTGACTTCTGTGCCAACATGGAAACTGTCAGGAGTGTTAGGGCTGTTTCTAACTTCTGCCTGTGTAGAGAAAGGCTTTTTTGATTTTGTCGAGTCCACGTGCATTTATTGAACAGCATCCGGAGTGGCCACGCTCTTTGTTAGCTCTAGAGATACGGTAATAAACAAGCAAGATACAGATCTTGCCCCCACAAACCTTAAAGTCTACTGACAGAGTCAAGCAATTAGTAAGAAGGTATGGAAACGACTTTATAATTGCAAATATGATGGATGCAACCAAGTATGGGAACACATAAGGGGACAAATATACTCAGCCTGGGTGCGGGGGGAAGGAGAGCTAGCAGTGAGGGACAACTCATTGGAAGAAGTGGCATTTAAAGCGAGAACTAAAGGATGAATACGAATTAGCTGAAGGGGCAAGGAAATACGAGTGTCATCCAGAGGGAAAAGGAATTTGGTGTGTTCAAGGAGCAGCAATGAGTCAGTGTGGCTGCAGAAGAGAGTGAGGTGAGGGTATAGAGGAAGTCAGAAGCCAGAGCAAATAGACCCGTATAGGCCAGGCTATGGATTTTCACTTTATCCGCCCAACAATGGGAATCCATTGATGGGTTTCAGCCGTGGAGAGAAGTGGTCAGATTTATATTTCACAAAGATTGCTTGGACTACTAGGGGAGAACAGATTTGTAGGAGAGCCGACAATGGACGAGGCCTATCAGTCAACTGGCTACTGCAGGATACAGGCCAGACGGGAGGATGGTTAAGACTAAGGAAGATGGAAATAAGTAGTCGAATTGAGATAGAGGTTTGGAGTTTAATCAGTGGGGTTGATGTTTGACCAGATGTGAGGAAAGGGAAATATCAGGTCTAATTACCCTTATTTTTTTTTTGCCTAAGCAACAGTAGAGATAGTGGTGCCATTTAAGGAGTCAGAACAGACAGGAGAGAATGAGCTTAGGGTGGAACAAGGCAATTTGGAGCGCTCCTTGACGATATAAAATTGAAGATGATTATAGACTTCTAACAGGAGACAGTGAGAAGACACAAGAGGCATAGGTCTGACTGTCTCAGGAAGGACTTGGGCTGGAAATTTTGCTTGGAGATAAAGAAAGTATACAAAACCATGGGAGTGGATGAGATGACCAACGGAGAGAGTAGGGAAGGAAAAGAGAGGTTTGTGAAGATACAACTGCTTGAAAACATCTGTTCATTTCAAGGCACTGCAGGCAGTTGGAAGTTCTGTCCGGGCAACAGGGCTCTGAGCAAGTGCTGTGTATCATAGCGTGGGACTTAGAAAGTAATCCGTGCCCACAAAACAGAGCACCGATTCCAACAAGAGGATTTACACTATTTGTCCCCCTGATGCGTCACAGTGCAGGAAAATGTCAGCGTTAAACCCACAAAGGATTTGTGTCAGCACGCCAATGCTGCCCGTTTTTGAAATCCAGTCCAGAAGGGATTTATTAGGTGCTGGTTCTTGATCACCTTTTCTTGGAATTTTGACTGTAACACATTATTCTTTTGATTATTTAAGCTCTTGGTATATTTTAACCCATTGCCACAAAGCCTGCTGGGTAGAGTAGAAACTTCTCTAGTACTCAAGAAAAGGGAAAGAAAAGCAAGAAGGAAAAAGTTGGTAGGAGAATCGTTTTCCTCTAAAAATGCCTCCCTGTGGAAGTTTTCTTAGTGGAATTGTTAACGCATTTTAAGAGGCAGTTTGGTGCAAGCCGGAATGGGCCCAAATCCCAGCTCTGTCACTCAACAGCTGTGTTACCTGGAGCAGGTCACTTAACCTCTCTGTGTCTCAGTCACCTCACCTATAAAATAGAGAAAATGATAGTCCCTACTTTGTAGGTTGATGTAAAGATTAGGTGAGTTAATATAAAAATTTGATTAGAAATATTTCTGACACACGTAAGTACTTCTTAAGTGTTAATTATATTATTGTCATATGGGCTATAGGAGCCTACAACTGAGAAAAAACCTCAACTGTTTTCGGTAATCAATCACTGATTAATTCTGTGGCTCAGGCAACCACATATCTTGGCCCATATCTTCCTAGGAAAAAAGTTTATTTTATCCAAAGCCCTATAAAGATCATTTTTTCTGTTGTTAATGCTCAAATAAAATTGAAGTTCTGAGGGGGCCGGCCCGGTGGCGCAAGCGGTTAAGTGCTAGCCCTCCGCTGCGGCGGCCGGGGTTCGCCGGTTCGGATCCCGGGCGCCCACCGACGCACCGCTTGGCAAGCCATGCTGTGGCGGCGTCCCATATAAAGTGGAGGGAGATGGGCACGGATGTTAGCCCAGGGCCAGTCTTCTTCAGCGAGAAAAGAGGAGGATTGGCAGATGTTAGCACAGGGCTGATCTTCCTCACACACACACACACAAAAATTGAAGCTCTGAAATATTGAAAAAAACCCTTTTATGTGCAAAGATGTTTATCACAACACCATTTCTGATGGAGAAATATGGTAAACAACTTAAATTTCCAATAACTAGGAAATGATTAAATGAAATTTGGCACATAAACTTGATGAAATATTAAATAAAGTTATTTTATGTACATGTGACTATATGTACAAATGCACATTATGTATATAAAAATATGCTATTTTTGCTAGAAAATTCATAATTGGGCATGGGCTGGAGACATTCATTGTACATTGTACATTTTCTGTAATGATTGAATGTTATTGGATAGTGGAATTTATTTTCTTTCTTTATATATTTCTGTGTCAAGGACAACTAGTATTTTTATAATCAGCTTTATTGAGGTAAAATTTACGTAAAATAAAATTCACCAATTTCGAGAGTGTAATTGATGAGTTTTGATAAATGTATCCAACCATGTAACCATTTCTACAATCAAGATACAGGACATTTCCATCATCCCAAAAAGCTCCCCCTTGCCCCCTTGGAGTCACTTCCCTCCTCCCATCCCAGACCCTAGAAACCACAGCGTCACTTTCCATGAGTTTAATCTTGCTGTATCTAGAATTGTCTATGAATGGAATCCTACTGTAGTATTGGAACCTCATTGCCTTCACTTAGCATAATGTTTTGGAGAATCAACCATGTATTGAATGTATCAGTTAGTTGTTCTTTTTTATTCCATCATATGCATCTATCACGATCTGTCTCAATAGACAATCATTTGAGTTCTTCCTACTCATGGGCTATATTAAATAAAGCTGCCATGAGCATTACAGTACCATCTTTGTGTAAACAAATTTTCATTTAACTTTGGTAAATACCTAGGAGTGAGATTCCTGGATTGTATGGTAAGTGTGTATTTGACTTTACAAACAACTGCCAAATGGTTTTCTAAAGTGACTGTATCTTTTCACATTCCTACCTGCAATATATGAGAGTTCCAGCTGCTCCACATTCTCACCAATATTTTGTGTTATGTGACTTTTAAATTTCAGCCATTCTAGTGGATGTATGGTTGTATCTCTTGTGGTTTTAATTTGCATTTCCCTAGTAACAGATGATGTTGAATAAATTTTTATGCACATATTTGCCAATTGTATCTCCTTAGGGGAAGCATTCATTCAAATATTTTGCCAATTTTTTATAGAGTTGTTTGCCCTCTTATTGTTAAGTTGTAAGACTTATTTTGATATTCTGCTTATAGCTCTTTTATCATATATTTGTTTTACAAATGTATTCTCCCAGTCTTAGTAGTTTTTTTAAACAGCAAAATTTAACTTTGATAATGTTCAGTTTATCACTATTTTTTTAGACTTCATGATTTTAGTATTCTTAATTATAAATTCGATTTCTTTAATAGATGTAAGGCCATCCTGGTTACCTATTTCTTTTTGAAGGAACTTTGGTTGTTTCTGTTTTTCAAAGGATTTGGCAATTTCATCCGTCCGTTATTGCATGTATTGAATGAAATTGTTCATAATATTTCCTTATTGTTCTTTTAATATCTGCAAAATCTATTGTGACCTCTTTTTTGATACTTGTTATTAGTAATTTGTGTCTTCTCTCCCTCTCTCTCTGTCTCCCCCCCCCAATCTCTGCGCATTTGTGTATGTATGTGTGTGTGTGTGTGTGTTCAGTCTGGCTAAAGGTTTACCAACAGTGTAGATCTTTTCTAAGAATCTGCTTCTTGTTTCTTTGTTTTTCTTTGCTGTTGTTCTGTTTCCATTGGTGATTGCTCTTATCTGTGTTATTTCCCTGCTTTAGCTTCCTTTGTTTTAATTTGCTTTTCTTCTAATTTATTAAGGTGGAAGTTAAGATCACTGATTTGAGACCTTTCTTTTTTCTAATATAAGCATTAAGTGGTATAATTTTCCCTCTAAGTACGGCTTAAGCTGTATCTCACAGATTTTGACATCTTGTGTTTTCATTTTCATTCATTTGAAAATATCATCTACTTTCTCTTATGGTTTCTTCTTTGGTCAATGAATTATTTAATAGTTTTCAGTTTAATTTTCAAACGTCTGGGGATCTTCCACATAACCTTCTGTTATTGATTACTAGTTTAATTCCACTGTAGTCAAAGAACATATTTTACATGATTTCAACTGTGTTAAATCAATTGAATTCCGTTTTATGGCCCAGAATATAATTTATCTTGGTGAATATTCCATGTGCACAGAAAAAGAATGTGTATTATGCTGTTAATGGATGAAGTGTTCTATATATGTCAAGTAGGTCAAATTGGTTGATAGTGTTGTTTGAATCTTCTACATTCTTACTGATTTTATGTCAACTCAATCTATAATTTACTGAGAGAGGAGTCTAGTAGTCTCCAGATGTAATTGTGGATTTGTCAATTCCTCATTTCAGTTCTATCATATTTGCTTCACCTAATTTGAAGCTCCCTGTTAGGTACACATACATTTAGGATTGTTATGTCCTCTTGAGGAATTGACCCCTTGACCATATGAAATATCCTTCTTTATCCTTGG
The DNA here is from genome assembly GCF_020826845.1 of Diceros bicornis minor. Taxonomy (NCBI): domain Eukaryota; kingdom Metazoa; phylum Chordata; class Mammalia; order Perissodactyla; family Rhinocerotidae; genus Diceros; species Diceros bicornis. The sequence continues at coordinate 29,685,898 of NC_080771.1, read as the reverse complement.
TAATATTTTTTGTTCTGAAGTCTACTTTTCTGATATTAATATAGTTTCTCCAGCATAATTTTGATTAGTATTTGCTTGTTATATCTTTTACCAACTTCTTACTTCAACCTGTCTGTGTTATGTTTAGAGTGGATTTCTTGTAAAAGCATATAATTGAGTGTGATAGTTAATTTTACGTGTCAACTTGGCTAGGCTGTGGTACCAGTTGTTTGGTAAACACCAGTCTAGATGATGTGAAGGTAATTTTTAGATGAGATTAACATTTAAAGCAGTAGACTTTGAGCAAAGCAGATTACCCTACCAAATGTGAGTAAGCCTCATTCAATCAGTTCAAGGCCTTGAAAGACTGAGGTGGCCCGAGAAAATAGTAATTCTGCGTCTAGATTGCCTTCAGACTCAAGACTGCAGCATCATTTCTTCCCTTTGGCTATAGCCTGTCAGCCTGCCCTGCAGATTTTGGACTTGCCAGCCCCACAATCACACGAGCCAATTCCTTAAAGTAAATCTCTATATAAACATCCTGTTTGTTCTCTTTCTCTGGAGAACCCTGGCTAACGCATTGGGTCTTGCTTTTTTATACATGACAATCTCTGATTTTTAATTGAAGTGTTTAGACCATTTACATTTAATGTAATTATTGATATGATTGAGTTTTAATCTATCATCTTGCTATTTTCTTTATATTTAATTCTTCTTTCTTTCTTTTGTTCCTTCTTGTCCTGCCTTCTTTTGGACCAATAGAATATTTTAAAATTTTATTTTATCTCCACTATGGCTTTTTGTTCTACTTCTCTGTCTCTTTTTTTAAAAAATTATTGTTCTGTAAATATATATATATAACATTACAGCCTACCTCCAAATATTGTACCACTTCATATGCAGTAGAAGACCTTCACAACACTATACATCAATTTCCCTCCTCCCACCTTTTGTGTTATTTGTGTTATATATTTTACTTTTATAGATCTACTAAATCCCGCAATCAATTATTGTTATTTTGCTTTAAGTAGTCAGTTATTTTTTAAAATGAGAAAAAGTGTATTTTATATTTACTTATATATTTACTACTTCCAGCACTCTTCATTAATTTGTTTAAATCCAAATTATTATCTCCAACATTTTATTTGACAGAATTTTCAACAAAGAGTTTCTTCCATTCTCATCTTTGTTTTTCTGTACATAATGTGTAATATATCTCTGGATGCTTTTAAGATTTTCTTGTTATCTCTGGATTTCAGCAATTTGATGTACCTTGGTGTGATTTTCTTTGGTTTTTTTCTGCTTGTGGTTTCTTGAGCTTCTTGGATCTGTGGGCTTATAGTTTTCACCAAATTTATAAAATTTTCAACATTATTTTATCAAACATATTTTTTTGTCTTCATTCCTTCTTGGACTCCAATTACTTGAATGTTATAATGCTTTAAATTTTTACCAGAGGTTACTGAACCCTCTGTTCATTTTTTCTGTGTTTTTTTCCCTCACTTGTCTTCATTTTGTTTACTTTCTATTGCTATATCTGCAAAGTCATTAATTTTTCCTTCTATGATGTCTAATCTGTTCATCCCATTTAATGTACTTTTCATTTCAGATATTGTATTTTTCATGTTTAGAAGTTCCATTTGGGTCTTTTTAAAAAATATTCCATTTCTCTATTCATTAGGCTTATATTTTTCTTTACTTTCTTGAACATGTGGGATATATTTATAATTGTCTTATAATAACTGTTATTTCTGGTTCTGATTCTATTGATTGATTTTTCTCCTGTTTTTTGGACATATTTTCCTGTTTTTCTGTGTGTCTGGAAATTTTTGATTGAATGTAAGACATTGTCATATCTTGTTGATTGCTGGATTTTGTTGTATGTGTGACTCCCAGTTAAGTCATCTAGAATTAGTTGGATCTTTTTGAGGCTTACTTTTAAACTTTGTTATGTGAATCAGCATTTAGTCTAATTTCACCCCACTACTAAGGCAGTAGACTTCCAAGGACTCTACCTAATGCACTGTGTTTTATTAAGATCTTTTCTCTCTGACCAGTGGGAAGACAAACTATTCCTAGTTCTGTGTGAGCTCCAGGAATTTTTCTGCCTATTATTCTCATGAGTAGTTTCCTCTCACTCATTAATACTCAGCCAAAGAATCAAGGACATCCCTGTGCAGATTTCCTGAGCTCTTTCTCCATGCACCTCCCTTGTCATCTTACTCTGTCCCACAAATTCTAGTTGCTTTGCCTTTTCTGAACTCTGACTTTGGTCTCCTTAAGTCAGCAAGACTGAGTTGCGTCTGTTTGAGTTTTCAATTTCTGTGCTCTGTCTTCTGTGCTCTCTGTTCTGTCAAGTCAGTAAGTTGTTAAAATCATAGAGTTCACCTTATTTGTTTACCTTTTTTCAGGAATCATAGTCCTATGGTACCTGTTGTCAAGTGTCTACAAACTATTGGAAAAAAATATATATATACATTATACATATATATATATATATATATATATATATAATTTATTTCCAGTTGTTCAAAGTGAGAGGATAAATCTGGTCTTTGTTATTTCACATTAGTCAGAAATGGAAATCTGGAGTTATTCTTTATCCAGTGTTTCCCTGACAACTAGTATTTTTAATCGTAAATTGAGAACATTTTTCAAAAATATAGGAATATATGTTTTAATAGTGAAAAGCAGGATATACGTGTATGTGCACATTATTGTTATTATGCCAGCTGTACAAAAGCATAGTATGAAAAGGTATTATGGGTCCTCACTGTGGTTGTCTTTAAATGCTAGAACTATACAGCATATTTTTTCTTTATTCTTACTTTTTAAAAAATTCCTTAATATTTTGAAATGGAAATTTAGAAATCGTTTTTAATTGTAAAAATAAACTTCATTTTAAAATAATTAAGTCTATTAAAAATTATATGCTGTGGAAATAATTCTAAAGTAGAAAAGTCTCATATACAAAAGAATTATATATACATGAATTAACATGCATGTGCATAATACCTTTTGATGTACCCAGTCCTGGGCTTGGCAGTTTTCTCTCATATTTCACTTATTTCCAAAATATAATTGGGGCTTGTAATAAACATAGATACAATAAAATAATAAAATTATCAAGACGGAGGTAAAAGTTCAAGACACAGGAAATGAAATGGGTGATGAGTATATGAGTTGAGTGAAGGGCAGTGGGGGGGCATAGAAAGGAAGCAGTGTAATTTTAGCAGAAAGCCTAGACTAAGGGAAGCTTTGGAAATCGAACACAACACTTATCTGTGAGCTTACTGGCAGCCGAAACAGAGAGAAATAGTGGTATTTGGAGCTTTCAGACATAAATCAAGTGTTATTTCATCTGGAGTTATCTTTTTCAATTTTATTTTTTACAGTTCTGACTTCTAAAAGAACATTTTCCCATAAATTACATCAAAGAAACACTCAACAGATAGAATATTATGCTCAGCTCTTTGAGGACAAAAGAGAATTCCAGGCATAGACCCTTTTCTTAATGGAACTGAGATCCTAGAGAGTAGGGAAGACACATAACATAAACCTGGAATAGTTTCAGACTAAAACAAGACAGTGTATGATTGATCTCAACTTAATGTTGAAAGCCTGGAAGATTCCAGTTGAAGGTTGATCTTTGGTTCTTAATGGATGGTGAGTATGGATAAGCACAGGGGAAGGAAAAGACATTTCAGGTGAAATGAACAACACAGAGTAAGGCAAAGCGGGAGATGAGGGCATCGCAAATGGCCTGGGAAGGTTAGGACTGAGTGTGACTGCTGCGGGCAGCAGGGACTATGGAAACAAACACACCTAATCTCAGATGGGAGATTATTCCATTCAAGTCACATGAGTAGTCCTGAAGGTCATGGTGGAGGAAGCATTGACAGTAGACCCACAAGCTCTCAGTTCAAATCCTATCTCTGATAAATTAAAGAAATGTAATTCCCACCATCTTGAGGTTTTAATAGGGCTAAATGAAGTTTCATATTTTAATCGATGTTAAGCACCAGGCTTTGTCCTATGTGTTAAGGGGTTTTGTTCCACTTTAAAAACAATGAAAAGCCTCACATACAGGAAGGAATACTTTTGAGTCCAAACATAATCTTCACAATTTTTATAATGAATTGATGTAACTAGGCGTTTTTCGCCAGCAAAGCTAAGACTCAGAATTTCTAATGGAAAGTTCCCTGACCCTGAGCCTGCCATTTAGCGTAGAAATTTTGTTTGGTCAATTACTCTAACAAGGAGTTTGGGTTTGTTGAAAGGGCTGGGAAAACAGCAGAATAGATGAAGTTTCTAGTCTGGCTTTTACATAAACCTAAGTTTGAGAGTCTATTAATAGAAGATGGAGGGCCTGAAACTCATTTTGCTGCTGTGTGTGCTGCTGTTGTTGTATTTGAGTTCTCTGGAAAGAAGCAAGCTGCTCTGGGGTTGAATAAGAGAAACTGTGAAGTTCCTTTGAAAAGTCAAGGACCGCCTTTGACCCTCACCCCGTGTATCAGCCAGGGTCCAGTCAGGAAAACACAAACCACTCTGGGTGTTTTAGCTAAAGAATTCAATGAAAGGACTTGATTACATAGGCATTGGAAGACTTAAAAGGCAAGAACGGGAACACTGAGGTCACACAGCAATTATGACTATAGGAGGCAGCTACCACGCTGAGGGCTAGGGAGCAAAGGGTAGATATTAAGGATATCAGAATCCAGGAGCTCAGAGAAGATGCTGGCGGAGCAGACACTCAGACCTCTGAGGAGCAGTGGATTCCCTTGTTGTGGTGCAGAGGAGGGGCCCTCAGAGCTGAGACTCAGAAGTCAAGGACACTGGCATTGCCTGTTGGTGTTCATATCTCTGAGGGGGTGCCATGAGGCTGCTCCTGGAAGTTCTCAAAATGCTGGAGACTGGAGTCAACAGCTACTGCAAGGTTGAAGTGCCATTGCCAAAGTGAAGCGAGGCTCAGAGGAACAGCAAGCCAAAAGAAGGTAGCAAATCCTTTCTCCCTCCATTGCCCGCAGGCTGCCTCTAGCGCCCCCTGTGGGCAGAGCCTAACATGGAGCCAGCGGGAGGCTGTAACACCGTGTGCAGAGGCCCAGCCCCAGCCTCGTAGAGGCGAGTGGACAAATGGGCGTTGTGAATGAGACACAAGGGCTTCCTAACCAAGTTCCTTTCCAAGATCTGGCAAAGACTAGTACAGGATGCGGATGCTCACCGGCTGCGTGAAAACAAAAGGCTGTGTGCTGGGATGAACACATTCACGTTTCCTACTTTATTTTATCCTTACAATAACCCAAGAGGTGAGTATTATCATTTCCATTTTACAAGTGGAGTATCTGAAGCTCAGAGAGTTTGTGTAACTTTCCAAGGGTCACAAAGTCAGCAGGTGGGAGAAGCAGGAGATGAACTGAGAACTTAGTGACTCCAACACTATTCCCTTTTCACTAAATGACAACCCTCTCTACACTCTTTTTGGTCAAACTGACATGACTTAAACACCGATCTAGCAGTTACATCTTACCCACTAACGTGTAAGTTCCATGAGGTCAGGACCGCGTAGGACTTGCTGGAAGCTGTATGCAGGGAACCGGCATGGTGCACATAGTTACAGAGAGATTCAGTAAACATTCATTGAGTAAACAATGAATGTCTTTAAGTTCCTTTAGCCTTCTTTTAGTATAATAGGAGAGTGTATCTAGATATATTATCTGATACCCAAATATAATTATTTGTAATGCATGTGTAGGTCTAAAATATATTTTAGCCCTGCACAAAGGAATTTTGAAGCCAGAAGTGAACACATGACACTAACATGTCATCTTCCCTTCTTCTGAGGGACTACATGTAGCTTTAAAATGAGGCCAGTGTGAATACACATCTCATCTTTGAATTAACTATCCCATTAAACTATGGTCTCCTCTTCCACTTCCCCCCAGCCTCTCCTCCCAACCCGGGCTCAGCCTATCACGAGCTGCTATCTGGAATCGACAGTAGAGTAATTTGAACTCTGGTTCCCAAGGGCCTATTCTTTTACTTCCTGCTGTAGGAATACGGTGTGTATTGATTACATATCAGACCATAATGGGCTTCCAATCTCTCTGCCTTAAGATATATGATGGAGATGACAGGAAACAGATACCGTGTTACTACTTGTAAATAGTCTGGTTGAACAAAATGGTTGGTAACCACTTCGGTGCTGTGCACTTTTAGCACCGGGAAGAAGCAACTTCATCACTCTTTCCAATATAATCTCTTAGATTGGAAAGAGAAGGTATGGAATTCCCTTGTGGGGCCAGAGCCACTGCCCCAGACTATCCTCTCCTCGGGAAACTCTGCATGGAGGAGGAGCTGGGAGAGTTGCTCATGTTGCCCTCAAACCAACAGCATCCCAGCCCACTTGCCCCTCTGTGAGGTTGGAGGGGTTGGAGGCTGAGCAGAAGCCAGAGCAGGGCTCCTACCCTGATGAGCAAATCTGGAGCCAGACACTTCTAGGATCCTCAGTTTCCTCATCTGTAATATGGGGGAAATAATCCCATTCACAAAGATCAAGTCAAACAATGTGTTCAGAGTAGCTAGGATGGTGCCTGGGGCCTGGTTACTTCACTCCTCCCCTAACCCCCGAAATAGAACATTTCCCTTTGCTGGAATTCTCACAGTCCTTCCAGCTGAGGAAGAGGTGGCCACACACAGTGTGTCTCCCTGTATGGCACAGCTCAGATCCTAAAGAGAATGCATTGGTGACATTTGCAGGTAAATGGACTGAACGTCCCAGCTGAGCTGAACTCTCTCCGGCCCTGGAGCAAACGCTGCTTCCACTCTGCTGATGGCAGCCTGGCCTGGGCACTGATAACTCCCTGCTAGAAGCTGACCTAGGCTTGTCTTGTGGGTTCTGCCCACTTCCTGCACTAGGCCTGTGATGTCTGAGTGAGCAGGACCCCGACTCACTTGATAACCACAAGTGTAGATACGCAGTTGACTGGTGACATCTTCCTCCTCTGGCTGGCCCTGCAGATGCCAAGGAAAAGCTTCATGAGCCGCCCTTCCTGACAAGGGTTTGATTTTGCGGGGAAGGGGTATCTTCTACTGGATCATCAGTTGCTTTCCCTTTTCTTATCAGCAAGGATGACTAAAAAGCAAATCGAATGACAGTTCAGAAGGATTCCAAAGGATGATTGTAAACTTTTAAGGGGGAATAAAATGTGAGTTTTAATTACACCAGGCCTGAAGCTCATATTCATTTATTACTAGTGATATCAGCCACTTACCTGCCACTTCTCTAATCTTTGCCCTGCCAGCAGACGTGACCTCTGGTCAAGGAAGATAAATGGAGAATTAAAAATGGCTACCTGCTGGAAACTGATCAGAAAGAGGGAAACAAACTGCCTTGGGCTCCAGTTAATCCTAGATCTTTCCCCACCTTTCTCTAGCCACTGCTTCTGTGGGGAAAGACAAAATCAAGTGGGCCCAACCAATCTCTTCTTTGCTAACATGTTCCCATTTCTCCTTCCTCCCCTGCCCCCATTAGAATAAGGAGATCAATAAAAGCGGCTTTGAGAGAGGAAGGAACCGATCTTTATGCTCATATCAAATGCCCGATCTCTGCAGCATGTGGAGAAGGGCCAGCGGGCTGGGAGCGACCTAATTGCACATCCCAAAAACACCGAATTCCTATTATTGGCTTCATCAGCACTGTCCCTCCTAGAAGTTGGTCTGAATTAGCCCAGGAGAGGATTGAAGAAAAGAACTGTGACTGTTACCTTCAGTAGAGAGGGACCCGGCCAAGAAAGAAGCAGAGACCCACATAATGATGGGCACCACTTCTGGAATGCTCTGTTCGTGCCAGGCCCTGTGCCAAGTCCCCGAGGTTCAATATCTCATTTCATCCTTACAACGCTTTCAAGACAGTCCTATTGTTCCTGTTCTATGGATAAGGGTAACCGAGGCTTGAAGAAGTTAGGAAGCTTGTTCCCATTTACATAGCTGGTAATTGCAAAAGCAGATTTCACACAAAAGTCTGTCTGGCCCCACCCTACCCCCTGCAAATCCCACAATGAAGGCTGGCTCTGGGTTTCCAGGGTGTCAAGCTACCGGCTCTCCATCAGAATAAAGGAGGAGGGGCAAAGAGGTAATGTAATCCAGCCCCTCATTTTTCAGATGAGGAAACGTAAATTCAGAGAGGGAAAGTAACCGGCCCAAGGTCACACAGCAGAGCAATAACTAGGTCCCCCGATTCTGGACTATCAGTCCCATGCCCTTTGCAAAGAGAAAATGCACTTGTCTGCTACACCCACATTGCTGCCTCAGACACTAGCAGGAAATACCCCACTCCTCAATAACATGGAACTATAAGGGCCAGAAAAATGGAGAGAGAGAAGTTTCACAGAATATAAGAGAATTTCACAGGTTATTTTATTTATTCAACAAACAAACTTTTATTAAGCACCTAATACATGTAAAGCACAATTGAGGTGCTGAAGTTTTAGCAATGAAAAACAGGCATACTAAAAGTTCACGTGTGTGTGTGTGTGTATTTCTTTTCTTACTTTTAAGTAGCTATACTACAGACAAATTTGAGCTTATAAGTAAAATGAGGTAAATAAGATTTTAAAAAGTAATAATAAATACTGCGACTACCTGTAGAGATACATTACAAATTAAGGCATCAAAACATACATTTGCTTCAGAATTTTTCTTGGTCACCCAACACACTTTTTACAGTGTTGGAGTAACCAAGTTTTTTGAGTTCACTAGTTGTCAAAGTAAATACCAACAAACTAAAATAAAATCACTTTTAAATCAGATGTTCTTACCTAGGAGTAAAATGCTGAGTACTGTAGAAAGAAGGAATAATGACATTATCATTTGCTGAGTACTTACTTCGGGCCAGGCATTCCACAGACGTTACCTCATTTAATCCTCTCGAGACTCTTGCGAGGTATTATTATCACTGTTTTACAGATGGAGAAACTAACAGAGAAACAAAATCTCACGAAGACCCATAACCAGACAGCAAAGAAATAACCAAATTAATCGCAGAGCTGAATTGTTTGTAAGATATCTCCCCTCTTACCCACAAGAGGGTCATTAGGGTCATATAATAATAATAATAAAATCACAATGATAAAAATAATAATTGGCATATATTAAGCATTGGCAATGTATCAAGTACTATGCTGAGCACATTTCAGACGTTATCCTATTTGATCCTCATATCAAACCCAGGAGGGAAGTACTATTATTATCTCCATTTTACAGATCAAGAAACAAAAGCACAGAGAGGGTAGGTAACCTGTTCAAGGTCACACAGCTAGTACATGATAGAGCCAGGAATCAAACCCAGGAAGTGCAGCTCCTGCCCTATAATCTTAATTATTACACTGTATTGCCTTCACCGTAAGAAAAAGTACAGTTCAGCATGGGTAAGTGTGTTGTCCCTAAAATATGGTTTTATACGCTAGGTCAAAAAATACCAGAAGGATGGCAGGGGGAAAAGCTGAATATCAGACAGCAATGAAATGAAGTATTCTATAAATATCAAAATATCACAGTTATCACTTACTTCAGTCAATGCAAATATGGTTTAAATGGGAAGCAACTGCCCTAGATTGTATTTTCACTTAGGAATTGGATGACTTTTTACCCTTTTCACGTATATTATGGTATTATTTCCTTCCCTAAGACTTAGGGCACACAGGGACGTCCGTGCTGAAAGCTCTAATTTTTGCACAGTCATGGTTAAGGGACTTCTGATTCCCCTGCTGCATTTCTTACCCAGCAAGGACCTTCCCAGCGCTGAAGGACCCGTGTTCATTGTAGCTGCAAGATGCATGCCTGGATTCCTGTGTGGGTATACGTTGGATTAGCAAAGTTTTTCCCACCTGGTCTGGGAGGGTTTTCTTCAGGCTGTGAAATGCTGACTTGCTTCCCTCTATCCGTCTGCTCTCATGGTTTCCCAGGGGCTTCCAGAATGCTCTCTGAATGCCCTATTCCCCTTCACCCTTTATGCTTCAGGGCACAGGGATATTTGGCTGTAGGAATGCTGGGCCTCTTCCTTTGAGGCTCTGTTTATCTGACTCATAAATAATTCTCCAGGTCACCCTCAGCCAACATGAGCATCCACTCCTTATAAATGCCAACCACCAGTCTACAGGAATATCATTAATCCTCCATTGATGAGGATCATCCAGTAAGCAGAATGTCTGATGGGAAAACCAGCTGACATTTTCTAAGCTTCTACCTGATTCCAGGTACATTATATACATTATCCCATTTAATCTTCCTAAAACCCCCGAGAAACTGGCCTTACCACCCCCATTTTATGGATGAGGAAAGTGAGGTATCTGATATGCCAAAGGTTACAAAATGTGTTTAATATTAATAATTACAGCTAGCATTTATTAGGTTCTTACTATATACCAGAAACCACCCTCTACTGCTCTACACATAGTAGTTCATTGAATTCCACAATAACTCTGAAGGGTAAGCATAATTGTTATCCCTATTTTATACTTGAGAAAACCGAAGTGCAGAGATGTTAAGTGACTTTTCCAAAGTTGAACAGCTAGGGAGAGGTTTGCAACCAGAGAGTGTGATTTTTGAGTGTACACTCAAGACAAAACGAACAGCCACCAATTTTTCCAACAAATCAAGGAGTAAGGTTCTGTGACCTCCATTCTAGAGCTATAAATGGCTGGGAATAGCTCTGGGCAATTGCCAGTCTTGGGATTTCGGGTCAGATGGTACTAACCGGAGGACTGGTTCTGCTGCTTCCAGCAATATGATCCTGGGCCAGACACCTCTGGGCCCCACCACACCCGCCTTCCAGGCAGAGCAGCAAAGAACACTGGACGGAATGTAGCAAAGGGATCATCGGGACTGTAATTGAGGTCCATACAGTGGTAGAATCACAGCAAAGTAAACAAAAACCCAGCTTCTAAAGGGGAATCAGCCGCCCAATTTAGGCCCACAGCTTAGTACAATAGGTGTCCATTTAAATTTCTCACCAAAACAGCTACTGTTGTTTTAGAAAAATAAACAAACAAACAAATCCTTAACAGCAATCCAGGAAATTACTTTCACCATATTTGTTTGTTTCATTGGAAAAATCTTATTTACTTGATTTAAAAAAAAAGTGAAAATAGCACGGAAATGTGTGAAATAAAAGGGCAAGTTTCCGCCTTTCTTGGCAGGAGAGATTTTTAACGAGTGTGTACTGTGGACATTGTTCTGCACGTGCTGGTCTTGCTCAGTCACTTATCCTGGACATTCCCTCATGGTGGGGTCTATGGACCGACCTCATTCTTCTCGATAGCCGCTGCAATCCTATTACCTGGATGTTCTATCCCTTATCTTTTCAGTTGCCCCTTGAGGGACCTATAGCTTGTTTCCTGCTAGCTTTAGTTCTTACAGTGGCAAAAAGCATTTATATTATATTTGCATATATATTCTTGTACAATTGCTGTTCGGAAATTGATTTAAACAAAATAAAATGACAACTTTTAATTTGACTGATGGGAGAAACACTTGAGAGATGTTGATAGGGGTACAATTTCCACACATGGGGGAAGGGGAGGGAGTTTCACCGGACCCTGAGGACCTCCTCCAGGGGAGAGACCCTTGCGTACCCTCTGTGTTGTCCCCCGACTCCTTCCCTTCCCCCACCCCAACAGCCCCCTCAGACTCCTGCCCCTTATCTACCTAGACCACCAAGGCGATGGCCAGATCATCAACTTTGTCTTTAGAACCAGCTTTCTTGAGAGCTTGGTCTACCGTCTTATTCCCAGTAAAAACTGATTTATGACCAAGAACCTACGTAAGGCTGATCCACCAACTCCTTCCTTGCTGTGGGTGTCACGGCCAGGAGTCTACGGCAGCGGCTCTGCGATTTAGGTCAGACATTAACCACATTCCCTTAGTGAGGTCACCCCGACCAGGGTGAAATTTATGGGACAGAAGTGCCCCCTCTGTCACCTTGTGCAAAGCCAGAGGGGTTCTCAGAAAATTATCTTTGTCTCCTCACTGAAGTCAAAAATGAAAGCCAGTTGCCTCGAGTATCCCAAAGATTATTCTCTATTTTTCTCCCTTTTTAAGGAGAGTGATCAGAACATTTGTCTCATTCCTCCAGCCCCGATCGTTCGATCCCAGGCTCTTCTTAGGAGGAACTGGATGTGAGAGTGAGTGTCTTAGATCAATTCCTGCTATTTCTGGTTTTGAGCCTCAACTTGTCAGATTGCTCGTGGCTCTCGGGGTGTTTCAGCATCAGTCGAGTCCGGCTCTGCGCTGCCCCAATCCGCCTGGCGTGAACATGAAGAATGTATTTGGATTCGTATGCTTATTTATCCTCGTGGTTCCTTCCCTGCCTCAGCAGCCGGCCTCACGGTAGCTGGGAACTGACAATTCTTTCTGGAAAACTAAGCACATCTTTCAGAACAGTTTTCAAGTCCTGTAACAGCACGTTTGTGCTGTTACAGCTAAAGAGCTGTCAGGCCTCCAGCGTGCACCCGGATCTCAGCTCAGCAAACGGAGCAAAATATCCATTCCGGGCATGAAATTGCCTGTGTTCTGCGTGGGCATCTATACTTCTCAGCGCCCTCTGCACTTAGCAGGCTGCGTCTGGCTTTTCCTTGGGCTGGGAAATTGGGTCGTGAAGAATGGGCGCCTTCTTGCCTCACACTGGAAAAGCCAACCCCAAAGAAACAGAATTCAAAGTGAGAACCATGAATTCTTACTTAGAACGTTTTTCCTCGGAAAAAACTTTTTTTTTCCTTGAGAGAGCCGACAGCGAGTGCGGGTGTGAGCAAATGTTCATTCATCCAATACTTTTGGAAGTCTAAATTGCTCAGAAGCCTGATGGCGTGAACTTATTTCGTGGAAACAAATAAACCAACAAGAAGAATCACAACAAAGCGACCCTTTCTGTGCAATTTGGAATAGTATGCAGAGCCTTAAAGCTCTTGAATTTCACTTTTTGGATCAACCCTAAGCAAATAAGCCTTAATCCACATCTCTAAGCACATGCAGTATGAGTCATCAAAGCATTACTGAAAAGGGAGAAAAAATTGGAAGAAAAAGTATCCAACTCTAGGAAACTACTTAGGTAAATCGTGGTACATCAACTCAACGGAACATTTTGCAGCTATTAACATGACTTTACGAAAGGAGTTTACTAAAATGTTATGGCAGATTTTTTTAAAGTAGGCTTTATCGAAGTATAACAAACACAGAAAAGGGCACAAAACGTAAGTATGCAGTTCAGTGAATTTTCACAAAATAAACACACGCATGCAACCAGTATCTGGATGGAAAAAAAAATATTCTTAGCCCTTTGGAAGCCCTCCCTATGTCTCCTTCCAGTCATGACACCCACAGGATGACCACTTCTAACACTTGAGATCAGTTTTGCCTGTTTTCGAACTTGATAAATGGAGTCATACCTTGTATATTCTTTTGTGCCTGGCTTCTTTCACCGAATATTTTGTTTCTAAGCTTCACCCATGTTGTTGTGGTGAGATGTAGTTTCCTCATCCACATTCCACTGTGTTAATATACACAATTATTTATCCATCCTACTGTTAGTGCGCATTGGGTGGTTTCCAGTTTTATCCATTGCAGAGAGTGCTGTTATGATTATTCTTGAACAGGCTTCTTTGGGTGATCATACGTACATGTTACTGTTGGGAATGTACTTAAAAGTAGAATTGCTGGATCATTGGGAATGCATATAATCAGCTTTAGCAGAGATCGCCAAACAGTTTTCCATACGACTGTACCCATTTTTACTTCTGCCAGCAGTCTATGAGAGCTCCAATTGCCTCAAATAGTTGCCAACTCGGTGTTGTGTGTCACATTTTTTCTTTTAATTTTAAAAACAAGCAACCAAATTACAAATACAATATAATCACAGATTTGTAAAAAATATATATACACACAGAAAAAAGCCTAAAAGGAAATACTCCCACGTGCTGAGTCAGTAGCTTCATGTGGATGATAGAACTATGTTCTTTTAAAATTGTGCTATCATGTTTTCCCCTGACATTTTCTTCTTCTCTATAAGGAAGATGTATTTATTATTGTTAACTCCTGTTCTTTTCATCAGGCAAGAGGTGAAGGCGGGCATTTAGGGTAGGGCTTTAGAATTAGGTGTGGGACCACCTCCCCATATGATGGTCACTTTCTAATGCTATTGGCCCTGAGAGACATTGTTGTTGTCGTTGGACATGTCCATGGGCCAATCAAACATCTCTCCATCTAACCATTCATCCATCCGCATACTCATTCGCTCATTAATTTATTCATGCATTCAGTAAACATTCAATAAACACCTACTTTATGCCAGGCATTTTGTTATATAGAAAGGAGTCATGAAAAGATTTTGGGGGGAGCTCATATCACATAGTTTTGTAATCAGGCATCAATAACCTAGCAATATCGAGGATATACTGATAAAAATAAATATAATACAAATAACAAATATTTTTTGAGGACTCACAACATGCTAGGCACTGAACTAAGAGACTTACATGTAGACAACCATCTAAATCACCATGACCTTATGAGCATACGCATTTTTTTTTACCTCCATAGAACAGCTGTGGAAGCTAAAGCTTAGAGAGGTTAGAAAACTTGCCCAGGGTTACAAAGCCAAACTGGGATTCACACCCAGCTCTGTGGAACTCCAGGTCATGCCCTTCCACTCACCAACCCTACTCCTTCTTGGCCCTGCTACCTCCTACCCAGGTAGAAACAGATAGGGCGCCGTGGGTGGAGGAAGCCAGATGGAAGTGACATCAACTAGGAATCGCCAGATCGGCTTTGAATCTGATCTTAGAGGATGAAAAGGAATTTTTTAGGCAGAAGAAGAAAAAACGACATTTTAGGAAGCTTATACATGAGAAGGAAGGATGATTCCAACTCCGAATAGAGGGAGGGCTGGAAGTGAGAAATAATGTGGGAAAAGGCAATGTGAGGGATTTTAAACCTACCAAATGGATGGTCCCCAAGTGCTCTCTGTGTTGTCCTAAAATCAGGTGCCAATCCAGGATCAACCAAGACACACGAAGGCCTGGCATTGGCCTGGTGCCTCCAAATGCACTTTCACCCTCCCAGGCTGGATAATCTCTTCTCTCCTGACTCCTCCAAATGCCCTTTCACCCTCCCAGGCTGGGTAATCTCTTCTCTCCTGACTGCTCCCTAGTATTCCGTTCCTACTCTCATTACCACATTGGTATCTTCTATAGCTGCACTATCCAATATGGTGGCCATTAACCACACATGGCTTTTTAAATTTAAATTAATGAAATTAAATAAAATTAAAATGCAGTTCCTCAGTTGCACTAGCCACATTTCAAGTGCTCCATAGCCGGGTATGGCTAGTGGCTCCCATATATAGATATAGAATATTGCAGAATATTCTATTCAAGAGTACTGCTCTATGGTCTGTCTCCTGTGCATGGAAAAGCACCTGGGACAGGGATCAATCTTGAAGGACGCCCCCCGATGCCTTATATGGAACCTGGCACAGAAAAGGTGCCTAGATGTTATTAGGTCAATAACTTCAGGACTGGAAGGGAGCTTATCTCCTACACCATCTTTCAGTAGGGAAGAAGTCTAAGGCTGATGCTGTGACTGGTAATATAAATTCAGTGCTCTTCCAATTTTAATGTGCACATGGGTCTCCTGGGGCTCTCCGTAATGGGGCAGATCTTGATTCCATCATTCTGGGGTGGAGCATAGATTCTGCATTTCTGAGAAGCTCCCAGGTGATGATTATGATGATATTGGTCTGTCGACCACACTTACAAGTGGCAAGGCTCTATGATCAGGAGAACAGACAAAAATAAAATACTAAAGGACAAATCTGGGAAGTCTAGCTGTTGGTAGGGAAATTTTAATGTGACATAGGTCCATGAATTCATTTTTGTGACCACAAGGACAAACTTAAGCCACTTATTCATCTATTTCCTTTTTGACACTAAGACATCCCAATTATATTGCCTTTTAGAAGATGAGAAAATCAGAGAGTACATTCAGAAATCAGATGTTAAGAAAACCACCCCCCTTTTCCCAGCCAATACTTCCATTATAACCACACTGAAAAGTTAACAACAATAACAAAAGCTTAAATTCAAGGAATAATCAATTATGATTACATTTAGCAAGAGAAACTTAAAACAAATAGATCAACACATTTTTGAAACACGAGTCAGAGAGGAAGCAAAAAAGTCAATGTGTTCTTAAGAAACTTCAAGAAAAGTGGCATAGAAGCTACATGCTCTTCCCAGGAAGAAAAATCTCTTTGAAAGTCTCTCCCTCCTGCAGGCATCTCCTTCAAAACTATATCTGACATGAGTCTAATTTCCTTGCTCAATAGCATCATCATCAAACAGCCACATATCACAAGTAACATGTTTATCATTTTAACATTTCTTCCAAGATGGGGTTTGAATTATGGATTGTGAAACACAGACTCTGTACTTGGGAGGGGGAAAACCGAGATCTATCAGTGTTCTGGAAAATGAAATTTTAATATCACTTGAAAGACAGGTTACAAATACACAGAGGTTTTAACTCTTTAAGACCATTTTCATGCCTGAAACAAATATGTTTCATTAGGCAGCTAACAGCTCGCCTTAATACAAGAGAGCAGGAGAGAAGCGCACAGAAATTAATCAGAAGAGGGGTAGCAGCAATTTCTTCACGAGGTCTCCACCAAACTTCAGGGAATCATAGAATATACAATATGAGTCAAATGGATGTGGGATTTAATCTGACGATTGTCTCTTTCTAACCATTTAATTTTGGCCAAGTTATTTAATATTTTTTGAGCCTCGGCCATCTGGGCAGTAGTAATACCATTTCTGGGTTATAGGAAATATTAAATTAAAATAAGGTATATAAAGTGCCAGAGACATGGTAACAATTGGTTTAAGTGAGGTAGTAATATTCATAGTGGTGTTTGGCCTTCATCCCAGGATGGAGGATTTGTGAGTGGTGGGACAGGGTGTGAGAGTTTTCAAGGACATAGAGAATCCATTTGTCCACTAACGTGCATGGATGTCCACTTTTCTATCTCCAAAGGTCTCTGTTACAATGCCTACCAGATGTGGCTCTACAAGTAATGATTTTCAGAGTAGGGGTAACGGTGCAAAGAACAGAGGAGGGTTGTGGGTATACTAGCAGGCTTAACATTATAGTCAATATACTGCTTGTATTCATTGATGTAATTAACATTGACTGTATCCCAACACACACCAGGCAACACAACATGGTAAACGCTTTCCGTATGTTACCTCATTCAATCTTCAGAGCAGCCCTGGGAGATCAGTACTATTATTTCTATTTAGTACAAGCTTTTTCATCTTTGACACTATGGACATTTGGGGCCAGATAATTCTTTGTTATGGAAGCTGTCTTGTGCATTGTAGGATGTTTAGCAGCATCCCTAGCCTCGAGTCACTATATGCCAGTAGCACACTCAACACCCACCCACCAACTGGGACAACCAATAATGCCCCAGGTATTTTCTGATGATCGCTGGGGGGCAAAATCACCTCCGGTTGAGAACCACTGGGTAAGTAAATGAATAAAATCAAGTAATAGAAGTTCAGTGCCTTCCTGAGATCATCCAGGTAGCAAGTGTTGGAGCTAGGATTAGAAATCAGGTGGTGAGTTTCCTAAACCTCATTCTTATATACGAAAGCTATATTGTCGCTTAGGCTCAGAATATAAGGTATAGAAAGCTCTGCGTTTTCTTGGATTTCGGTGGGGGAACGAGGCTTTGTAGCAGAAACTCGGCTGTGATGAATGAACACAATAAGCCATCCTACAACCTGGCCACATCTGACATTTCCAGGTATGTGTTTTCCCTCAAGAGGCTCTCCTGTAATTCCAACAATGTCACCTACGCACAAATGATCTGAAAACTATTCCTTGGGAATGTTTCCCTCGGCAAGTTCACAGCATTCAGGAAAGATCTGACATTTGGCCCCAAACCATTATCTCTTCTTTATTAACAAGACTTGGCAGTAGATGTCTTTTGGCTTTTTCCAGAAAAAAAAAAAAAAAAGAAAAATCAAGTCTACTTTCAAAGATGGAGATTTGCCTTCACTGAGGACATCCAAGTGACTATATCATAGGTTCAAAAGGCAAATTAAATGAGAATGTTTTGATCATGCTCAAATAGGTGTTTGGTGTCCCAAGGGGACAAATTGCATTTCATAAGTGATCTCTGAGTGTTTTGTCAAAAAGTAGTTCCTCCTGTTCCTAGAGTTCCATCTCTGTGGTTCAGCTGGATCTGTCACAGGCACCTGAGACAGTCCATTATTACATCGGTGGGCACTGCTTCAATAACACAGCTTGCTCACATACGCCTTACAGTCACAAAGTGCATTCATGTTCATCTCAACTCATCTTTGCAATAGCTCCTTAGAGATATTATTTCTATCCTCATTTTTACACATGTGGAAACCAAGGCTTGGGGGGTGATGTCCATGAGTCAACAGCTGGCAGATTGGGCTTAGATTCAAGTCCTCTGATTCCAAGGGGGTGGATGAGTGATGGATGCCCAGTCAGGAGCAGGCTTTGGGAAAGGCATGAGTCTGGCTTTGGAGGCCACCTCCATCTATTCTCCTTGCCCTGTGACCAGCATTGTAGCTGGGCCTCCAGAGGACCCAGGAGAAATGCCCCAGCTGGCAATAGTCAACTGGTTGGTTAGGCAGCTACTCAGGCCCGGATAGACCCAGGGATATGCGAACATATGTGTCTGTCTGCAATGCCACAGGGCCCAGGGCAGTGCAAGCACACGTGTGTGTATGTGGGCATGTACAAAGTACATAAAAACAAAAACACCAACACTCAGACTTTGCACACATCAACACACAATTTCGGGGCAAAGGGACTGGCCCCAGGCTATGGCCTGGGAGAGTCCCCAGTGGGCTATGTCTTTAATTATTGTCCCAATCTACCTTGAGTGCCCACCTCCTCACCCACTCTTCATACATCCCCAAATCTTCACTCAGTTTGCTCATCTAAGCATTGCTTCTTCCAGTACTGTCTGCAGCTTGAAGCTTCTCTCCACCCTTTAGGGCCTCAAACTCTTCTTGTCCAGAGTGTATGAGACCCTGCTCCAAGGACATCAACGGAATAGAAGAGCCGTGACATCAGAGACTGAGAGTATTTAGTACTGATGTGTCCCCAGCTCCCAGCAGAGTCCTTGGCACATAAGAGGTGAGGAGAGGTAAAAGGCAGAGGCTGAGAAAGGTCACCAAGCTGGAATGCAAGGCCTGCCACTCACTGACTCTGTGACTGTGAAAGAGCCACTTAAACGTAGTAGGTAGAATAACAGTCCCCCAAAGATGGCCACATCCTCATCCCCTGAACGGGTGATTACATGACCTTAATTGGCAAGAGGGGATTCACGTTGCAGATTGAATTAAAGTTGCTAACCAACTGAAACTTAAAATAGAGAGTTTATCCTGGATTATCCAGGGGGGCCCTGTGTAGTCACAAGAATCCTCAAAATAGGGAGCAAGAGTAGAAAAGGAGCCAGTGTCAAAATGATGCCATATAAAAAAGAATCGACCTTCTGTTGCCGGCTTTTAAGATGGGAGGGACCACAAGTCAAGAAATGCAGGTGACCTCCAGAAGCCAGAAAAATCAAGAAAACAGATTCTCCCCTGGGGCCTCCAGAAAGGAATGCAGTCCTGCCTGCTGACACCTTGATTTTAGCCCAGGGAGGCTCATATTGGACTTCTCACCTCCAGGACCGTAAGATAGTAAGTTTGTGTTGTCTTAAACCACTAAGTTCATGATAATTTACTCTGGCGGCCTTCGGAAACTAATATACTGTCTAAGCCTCGATTTTACTATCTTTAAACGGGGGCAATAACAGCACATACTTTCTTGCTGTAAAGAATAAAATGAGATAGTAGATGCAAAGTTCATGGAAGAGACCCTGGCTAACCTAGTAAGTGTTAGTGCTTAATAGATGTGCAAAAATGTTTGTTGAGTGGATGAACAGATGAACAAATGAACAGAGGTGTTTGAGGTAAGAAACAAAAAATGGAGTCTAGGACATGTTCAACGAAGGATGGAAATATTTGTAAACATAAGGCTGAGTGCAGAAACAATTAGTTCCTTGCTGTCTGCCATTCTCTGCAGTAGCTGAAAGAATATGGTAACCAGGCCCTTCCTTGATTTTGCCCCTGAATTTCCCTATTAACCTGTTTCTGGCATGTTTAGCCATCTCTGTGCTACCACACTGATTATCTCCGGAAACTGATGGCTTCAAACCCCTTTGAATCTCTTGGCAAAGAAATAAATAAAACAATAATAATAAACAATTAAAATAAGCTATAATGCCTCAAAAACAGTGGATGGTGGTATTCATAACACCGTATTGACCAAAATGGGAAATGATGGAGACGCTGACCTCCGTGCTATTCCCTCAGAGTCGATTGCTTTTACATCCTTCATTTTGGCCTGTGGGAAACAATCCACCGGGTCGGAAACTTGTCTCCACCAAGATGTTTTTTTCCTTCCTTTTTTTCCTTTTTCGCAGCTCCCCTGTCCCAGGCCATCAGACAGCTAACCTCGAAGAGAACAGCCTCCTCTGTTTTCACTCCCCAGCATTTTCTAAATATTCGCATTCTTCACATGCCAACTCCTTCCTTATTTTCTCAATTCTGTATTTGTTTATCCTCAAAAGCTCCTTTGTAGCTGCCCACATGGATCTGGGAAAATGTGGAGGCCAGCCCTCTTCCCTTGGGCGGCCCAGGGCCCACCAAGAGCTCCATTTTCCATTCTCCACCTCTGGGGCACTTTCCTGAGAACAGAACTGACTGCATGCCAAGTAGCTAGCCCAGCCCTTCAAACGCAAACCGGTCCTCTGAGGATCTGGGTCCTGGTGGGTGCAGGCTCCCTGCAGCCCTGGGGAGATTTTTAAACCCATAGCTCCCCGTTTTGTAAGTAGGAGCCGCACATTTCAGCCTGAGACCCTTAGACTTCAACTCCGGGTATTTAAACACCAGGGATCATTCCACGGTTAGGGTGCCCGGACAGTGAACCACGCCCGGAAAGGTTGCAGCTCTCGCCCACAGATTGCAAGGTAACGAGAAATCTGCCCCACCTTGGCCTCTGCGTGGGCCTGGGAACCCCTGCAGAAGGCAAGTGGGTAGAGAGTTGGAAAATAGCAAGCTGTGGGCCCGGTGTGCCTGCTCAGGCCAGCCCCGGAGGAGGATCAGAGGAAACCGTGTTTCTTTGGGCAACAAGAAGTAATGCCCCTTCTCTCTGTCATGGGCTACAGCAGGACATAAGGTGCTGGAGCTGGATTCTAGAATCATTTCTTCTTTTTGGGAGAAGGAGTCATTTTCTTGCTGCACTCTCCTTAATGTCTCCCCACTGCCTTTAGAAAAAGCTCCAACTCCTCTGCAGAACCTTCTGGAATCCTGCTTTGACCCGCTTCTCTGCTCCACCCACCTGCTTCTACACCATTGCCTCTCAGCTACCCCAAACCATTAGTGGGCCCCCCTCAACTCTTCATGCCTTCCAGACTTTGGTGCCTTTGTAAACAACGTTTCCTCTGCCTGCAAGACTATCCTCCCTTCCCCACCTGGACAATTCGTATTCACCCTTCAAATCTCAACGCAGCTGTCACTTCTCCAGCTTGGTTGGAGGTCTGTCCTTATCAATTATTAGACAGAAGTTCCCAGTATTTTCACGTGTTGACTGTCCCCAGCATTTTGCACATGCTAACTCATTTGCCCTTCACCACCACCCCCCGAAGTAAGTAATATGATAAAACTCATTGTACAGATTAGGAAACTGAGTCCAGAGAGCTTAAGGAATTTGCCCAAGGTTGCAAAGCTGGCAAGAGGCAGAACTGGGATTTGACCCTAAGCAATCCAGCTCGGGTGTTAAGGGCGTGGGCTCCGTGCTCAGCCAGAACGGGATTCCAATCCTACTCCTGATTTTCACCAGCTGCGTGCGTGACCTTGCATGTATTACTTAACCTCCTCTGAACTGCAGTTACCTCCTCTAAAAAATAGGACGACGAGCCAGCCCTGATGGCCTAGTGGTTAAAGTTTGGCGCATTCTGCTTCGGCAGTCCAGGTTCGGTTCCCAGTTGCAGAAACACACTACCAATCTGTCAGTAGCCATGCTGTGGTGTCCCACATAGAAGAACTAGAAGGACCTACAACTAGAATATACAACTATGTACTGGGGCTTGGGGGAGGAAAAAACAAAAGAGATAGGAAGATTGGCAACAGATGTTAGCTCAGGACGAATCTTTCTCAGCAAAAAAAATAAAATAAAAATAAAAAACAAGATTATAATAAGAACCTACATTGAGCGGTAACAATGGTCATGATAGTTAAAAAATATAACGTGTCCTAACACCTACCACGGAGTAAGCACTCAGCGAAGACCTGGCACCTATAATATTATTCCTGTTACTAATAATTAGTATGCCCTCCCTCACAGCCTTAATGATGCTAGACCTAATCATGGCCTGAATCCCTACACATGGCAGGAACCATGTTGTTTTAGCCCCATCAGGTCGTGCCTAATATGGAGCTTAGCAGATATTTGGAATTTAGTAATTGAAGAATGAATGATTGCATCTAGCCTAACATACTTAGCACACCAAACACTTCTTGAGCATTCAGTTAATATTAATAATTATTATTATTTGCTTGAATGTTAACATAGATATATCTCCAATGGGGGGACTTCTACTTTTGCCATAGTTAACGAAGGACGGTCACAATCTCGTAGTTGATTCAGAAGAAATACTGGGAAGTTTGCTGCCATATCCATCAAGGAGTAAGATCAGGACTCTTAATTGTATCATACAGTTAACTGAGATTCCTTTCTCTGTTGTTCAAAACGGTGGTGGGGCTGGGGGAAGAGTCAGATGGGGTCAAAGCCAAAACAGTCCAATGATTTACCTTGAGATGGGAATCACTAACCACAGGGCCAGGGTCAATATTAGGGCAAGTTACATATCAATTTGGGGTCATTAGTCTCTGTCTTTCCTAGTTCTGGGAGAGCAGACTGGCCCTGAGCCAGCCCATGGGAGGGGGGAGCTGGCAGCGTGGACTCTAACCATGAAAAACAAGACACTGGGAGGTTTTATGCTCCCAGAGCTCAGAAGTCAAGCTGAGTTGTGGTTACAGTGTCCACACGCTTCCAGATATGCTTTCCGCAGGGGAGAACGAAGTCCAGCTTGCGGGGAGGAATCGGGAGGCCGTGTGCTCAAACAGTAGCAGGGCCCTAGGTGCTCTTCCTGGTTTCCAGGAGGGCTCTGGAAAATGGCAAAGCACCACATTTAGGGGTCAGCGGAATTAAGGAGGAATATTGTGATTCCCATTACTAATGGTAGTAGTTACTCTTCGTAGAATACATGGCAGGTACTGGAGACTGTGCTGGGTGATTTCATATGTGACATCACTTAAGCCTCACCCTCAGGGATGGGGTGGGGGGTTATTACCACAACTATACAAATAACAAAGCTGGGAAGTTTGAGATTGCCCAAGCTGGGATCTAGTAAGTGACAGAGAAGGGATTTCCAACGCCATGCAACATGCCTCCAAACTCAGCCATCGGATAAATCTGGGTAGTTGCGTACCCCCACCCATCCTCGCCCTCTCTTTGCTCAGGAGACTCTGATTGCATCCAGAACAACAATGTGCTCACCACCCAGGGAAATGCTCATTCTCCCAGAACCCCTTGCAGCTGGGGTAAGCACAGGACAGGACCTTTGGTGAGTGGGGTGTAAGGGAAAGCCCACTGGGAGAGGGGTGCATTTGTAGGCACGAGTTCACTCTCCTAGAACAAAAGGAGACAGGCTCATCTATCCCTTCTCCTGCCTCAAATGAGTTCTTCAGCCTGCAGTGACAGAACCTTTCTCTCCTTTTTATTTTCTTTTTTTCCCAGTTTTATTGAGGTATAATTGACAAATAAAAATTGTATATATTTAAGATGTACAACTTGAGGATTTGATATATATGTACATTGTGAAATTATCACCACAATCAAGCTAATTAACATATCTAACACCTCACATAGTTACCATTTGTGTGTGTGTTTGTGTGTGTGTGCGTGTGGTGAGAACAAAAGATCTACTCTCTTAGCAAATTTCAAGTATACAATACTGTATAATTGCCATGCTCTATATTAGATCCTGGGAACTTATTCATCTTAGAACTGAAAATTTGTACGATGAATGAATGGATAAAGAAAATGTGATATATATCTATATCTATATGTATATATACACATACATACACAGTGGAATATTATTCAGCTATAAAAAAGCAGGAAATCCTGCCATTTTTGCCACCATGGATGAACCTAGAGGACAATACACTAGGTGAAATAAGTCAGACACAGAAAGATAAATACCGCGTGATCTCACTTATATGTGGCATCTGGAAAAAAAAAGTGAGAAGCTTTTATGCTCATGAGGGAGAGATGGAGAGCATCTCAGAGACCTCAGAGCTGGGCTCATCGAGCGGACGAGGCACCACCTGCCACCAGCCTCCCTAGGCCTCTCGTTAGTGCACAACAGTGCCACCAAAAGCAGAAGCAGTGGCCCATCCCCTTCACCAGTCAGAGTTCTGTTTCTTACAGCAGGCACGGGGTGTACCCGAGAGAGCCCCAGACATTCCCGTCGGGGAGGGGCAGAAATAAGACATAAAGCAAATATAAAATATAAAGAGGTATAATAGCTAAACAACAACTGGAACTTAGCCTTGGTAACAAACAAGCTCTCCGAGACTCGTTTTGCTTCCCAGTTATCCTCCCTCGAGCTGGGGAACTGGTTCTGCTCAGAGCGGCCAGCTTAGCTGCTGGGAGGGTGTCAGCCATCAGATCTGACCCTCTAATTGCGCTTATCATGTACTAATTAGCATTTAATAAGCAGCAACTGAGCACCTAAAATGAAACAATAAAGCGGCCTCATCCCCACTTCAAAGATGAAGAAACTCAGATGACGATGTTAACGGCGGCAATAATAGAGGGCTGCACATGTCTAACGGGAGCGAGCGTCACAATTAGAACCCAGAACCGTCCAATCTGGAATCATGCGCCAGGAGGCTTCATAATTAGCTACCGCGATTCCTCTGAGTCCCTCAGTGGTTGGAATAATTAACACACGCACAGTTCGTTTCAACGGGAACCAAGTCTTGGGTATCTAGATTTACAGAGCAAGGCCTGACAATCTTTTCTGCCAGGTGTGAGTTCTTGTGGTTGAGAAACTGTGCACAGCACGGCGGAGTGGGGGGGTGCATGGCCTCACCATAGGACACTGACTTTGGCAGGAGAGAGTTAGACTGGGGAGCAGATTGGCTTTCAGAGTGTCCCACGGCCTGTGCCAAGGATTCAGCCATCAGTGGGCGGTGTTTTAAATCCCATCTTTGCTCTGACATTCTCAGCTAGGACTTGATGTTTATCTGGGGACTAGCTGGGCCAGTGGCTCTGAAAGTGTGGGTCCCCGGACCAGCAGCATCAGCATCACCTGGAAACATGCTAGAAATGAAATTCCCAAGCCTCATTCCAGACCCACTGCATCAGAAACTTGAGGGGTAGGGCCCAGAAATCTGCATTTGATAAGCCTTCCAGAGGATTCTGATATAGTCAAGTTTAAAAAGCACTGGCCGAGGCCTAAGATGGGAGCCGTCTTTACAGCACAAGGCGGGAGTGGTGTGGTTCCCTTCGAGGGAACCTTGAAGATCTGTGATTCTGGAGCAAAGGCCTCCTCTGTGGTCCCCATTCGATCTCCCCCCATCTCACAGAGCTGATCACGCCTGGGGATCTTCCTGCAGAGAACAGCTTTCTCATCCGCACCTTTCATATCTCCCTGCCTCTGTCCTCACTTTCAACTCTGTACAGAACGTCCTTCCTCTTCCAGGAAGCCTTCCAGACTGCTTTCTCTACTCCACCAGCTCACGATAGCCTGTGAACTCTTATGAAAACTACTTGTTATATGTCAGTCTTTCCCTAAACTATGCCACCCACAAGGGCAGCCCCCAGCTGTTAGCACATGTTGGCTTGTGCGTGGGATGTCTCCCATTATATTCTCCTCATACGAACTGAGTAAATATTTTTTGCATTAATTTGATTAACTCACCCAGTGTCATGTTTTCTTATCTTTACCCTTTATTTTTATCCCCCCCCCCCTTTTTGGTTATATATAGAGGAGAATTTTAATTTTTCCTCTTTCCTTCAATTTAAAAAGGCATAATATAAGTGTCTCTTCCCTTAAAATTGGGTTCCCTTTCCCATGTGGTAAAGTCAATGATTAATAACCAGGTTTGCTGGACTTTTAGACACTGTTGTCTCATCACTATTTTTCCCCAGATCAGCATCTATTTACCAAGTGTCTACTTTGTGCTAATGGAGAAATGCTGGAGAAAATACAAAAACAAATTTTATAAGTTGGTTCCACTATTCTGAGGTTCATAACTTGGGCTGGGGCACAGCTTGCAAATAATCGAAACAATCCTGCTCCCGTTAGAGGTGGTTTGTCAGTCTGATCCAGAGGTTGCTTCCCTGGGTCAGATCCCAGGTCCTACAGGACTCAGGGAAGGGCAGGGATGGGTACGTTGAGATGTCTGGGGAGGCTTGATGGATGGAAGAAGGCAGTCTTGAGGGCAAGAAGAAGGAGGGCCCTTGGGGTTGGATGTTGGAAACTATGTCTTCATTTATTCATCGTCTACTCATCACTGGGGACAACATTGACAGGAGTCCTGCCCATAGGACTCTTACAGTTTGGTTAGGGAAACAGGTCATTTAAACTACAAACCTGATACAATTGGGTATATGCAGAAGAGAAATACAAAGGGCTTGGGGCTTTGAATCCAGGCAATGCTTCCTGGAGGAAGTGACTTCTAAGTGAAGATCCGGAAGCTGAGTGGGAGTTGTCCAGGGATGAGAAGGGAGTGTAAAAGATCATGGAATAGTGTCTCCCGAGAAGAGCAGGTGCAAGACTCAGAGGCGCTGAAAAGAAGTTCGTTACAGCCAGGACGTGGTGTGTGAGGCGCAGAGTGCTATTGATCTAAAGAAGTGATTCTCAGATTTGAGCAGCATCAGAATTCCCTGTAGGGCGAGTTAAAACTCAGATGGCTGGGCCCACCCAAGAGTGTCTGATTCAGTGGATCTGAGGGGCTTGAGAATCTGCCTTTCTAAATTCCCAGCTGCTGCTAAACCTGCTGGTCTGGGGAGCTCACTTGGAGAACCATTGACCATTGGAAGGGAGGGTTGCCAACACACATGGGGTTCACATAACGTTTAACACAAACCTGAGCCCCTTGGAGGGGGTCTACTATTATTCCAATTTTACAAATGAGGAAAAGAATCAGTGAGGCCGAATCGTTTACCCTAGATCCCAAAGGAAGCAGATACTGAAGCTGGTATTACCCATGTTCTGAAAACCGGACCATGCATCTTCCCAACCAGCTCTATTTCTCAGGCCAGCCATGAGCTATGGAAGGGTGGAATGGCCATACATGAAGACACTGGACTGTTCTGCCACTATTTAATAAGTGACATTTTGGAGAGACTTGAGGAGGAGATGCAGTTACCCGTCCTCTGTCCCAGCCCCTTTGCCCTGGACCATGCTGAAGCATGGGTAGAACTTTCCCATGACCGCCAAAGAAATGGATTCTGCAGTCTGTACACACCATTCTGGATACAGAAGATCGCTAAGACAAATGTTGAAAAGGTCAATAACAGGGTAAAAGCTGATTATCAACTATTTAATCTCTATTAAAGGTTTCACAAACAATTCAAGTTTCTTAAAGGAAAAATAAAGTCATCACTTGGTTATACGCATTTACTAATTGTGCACTGACAGACACGAATGCAAAGTTAAATGTGTAAACTGGATAACAATTTATTTCTAGATAAAGAAAATAGATAAAGCTCAACACGTGTGAAGTTGTGTGTATAGAAAGTTCTATGGTCCCAGCTGATCTTATAGCAAGAGGTATATACATTTAGGGACATCCCAGAGGGTTAATAGGAAGGGCCTCATCCTATCTAATACATAATCCCACAAGAGAGATGCTATGTTATCTCATATGTGCTGTGAGGATTAGATCAGATCATACATGAGGAGCATAGTACCTGACACATAATAAACCTTCAATAAATAATCATTGATAATATAAATTATTACTTGTAGTCATTCAAATTCCCATTTCTCTCCCTACCGCTTAGCGGCCATGTCAACCTGGGCAGTTCAACTTGTTTCTCTAAGCTTCAGGCCTTTCACCTGTAAAACAGAAAGAATGGATAGATAGATTAGTTCAGAGGTTTCAAAACATTTCTGATGTTGGCTGAAGAGTCTTGTGTTCAAACAAAATGATGTGTAGGAATTAGATAAAAGTGGAGTTTTTCCTGCGGTTTTGCATAAACGCTTGGATTTTATTTAAAGTCTCCTGTTGTCTTACTTAACATCTCAGAGCCTTAGTTTCCTCTTCTGAAAAATGAGACTTTTCGTAGAACCGACCTCAGGTGTTGTGCCAACGGAGAAACGGAACGGTGCATGTAAAGTGTTTTAGCTCATACAAAGTGCACACATTTGCCTTGTTTTTATCCTGCCCCCTCATCTCCCCTGTTTGGGGAGGCCTAGTCTTACTCGCTGCTGTGACCCCAGATTCTCCCCCAAGGGAAGGAGGCCTTGGAGCAGACTGAACAACTGGGAAGACGCTCTCTAACACACCTTCTCTCTCAAGTGGTACAAGGGTCGTGATTGATAACCAGGCCCCTGGCAGGTGATGGAAAGCACGTGCTCAGAAGTACTCAGAGCTCTTGTCAGACAGAACGTTTAGGCTCAGCGAAGGCTATAGATCAATGGGCTTTTCAATATGCCCAATACGTTCCCACCCAAGATCTATCCCACTTGTGTGCGTATTAGTAACAGCGGGATGGCGGTGCTTTAGGGGAGTGGGCAGGGGCAGAGGAGACGGAAGCTCATAGGTTCTTTGCACAAGCATTTTTAGAACCTGGGGGTCCTTTTCCTGCCCCAGGAGCTCAATTTATCGAGCTGAGTCAAATTACTGTACATCCTGACAGAGCCCTCGCTGCCATCGATCAGCCCTGAACCTCCTCCACATTGCATCACCATTTCAGGAAAGAGCATGTTCTCAGAAATATGTGTGATCTGGAATGACCCCTGGGCTGTATCCTGCCCACTTGGGGAGAGAGGCATTCTGGGAGATTGGCAATCAGTGGACAGGAGACACACCTGAGAGCTGAGGGTGGTTCCTACCTGGGCTGCTCTCTGTCAGCGCACGCCTGGCTAAGTGAACCAGACTCTAGCATCGATACGCCAGAGGAAGATTCTCAATACCGAGCACAAGAAAGGAGGAGGCAAAACAGACCTTGATCACACTCTTTTGATTTTAAAATTAAGATTGTCAGCATTAATTTGGCTTTTGTAAACATCGTGTAGGCTTTGGCCATTGTTTGATGTATGTTGAACACTGCCACTTAACACTGTCTACTGCTGGCTGTATGGCATGTGCAGGGCGTGTGTGTGTGTGTGTCTTTGTGTGTATGTTTGTGTATGTCCAAATTAGCAGAAAATTTCTTTGAAAAAAAGACTATGTCTTATCACTTTTAAAATCACTAGTTCCAAGAATGGGACCTTGTTCTTGTTAAAAGTTCAGCAAACATGTCCTAAAATTGGGTGGGGTTTTTAAATTAACTTTTATTATAAAAGAAATGCAAACCAATTGCAATTTTTATTAACATCCAGGGAAGTATAAAATAAAAAAATACCTATTTCCTCTTTCTCAGTGCCCAAATATTCCCTAGAGAAAATCTCCACTGGAAATCTCTAGTATGTATCTATCTGTATATTTTCTGTATAAACACAAACTTATATCAGCATATACAATTGCTTGTTTTTTTTTTTTTTTTTTTTTGGTGAGGAAGATCAGCCCTGAGCTAACATCTGCCAATCCTCCTATTTTTGCTGAGGAAGACTGGCCCTGAGCTAATATCTGTGCCCATCTTCTTCCACTTTATATGGGGTGCCACCATAGCATGGCTTGACAAGCAGTGTGTCAGTGCGCGCCCGGGATCCGAACCCTGGGCCACTGCACTGGAGCGCGTGCGCACTTAACTGCTACAACACTGGGCCAGCCCCTTATTTTTGTATTTTTTAAGTAAAGGGAATCATATTACCTATGCCATTTCTCAATTTATTCACTTAACATTTGAACATTGAAGTTGGATGAAATTCCTATCAAATTTCAAGAGAAGAGAGGACAAGTCATTAGGAGCTTCCAGTGAAGTTGAAAACTAGGGGGAACGGTCAATGTTGATGCTGTAAAGGGAAAAGCAAGAAATCAAAATCCAAACTATAAAGCAAAACAGAGGGGAAACAGGCCAGAGAAGAGGCGGTACCGGGGCTGAGCAGGGTGAGCATGAGATGAATCTACAGTCAAGTGCGAGACTGGTAGCCTTTGGTGGAGGCTGACAGAACAGACAATAACGATGTCGCAGCTATTCTCCAAAGGTGGCCCCCAGTGAACCCCATCTCCCGGCTCTCAGATGCTTGTGTAGTCCCTTCCACATTGAATCTGAGCTGGCCCGCACTCATGTTAAACCATAGAATGCAAAGGAAGTAATGCACTGTTGGTCCCAGGCCCTGCCCTTAAGAAGACTAGCAGCTTCTGCTTCTTCCTTCTTGAAATGTTCACTCTTGGGAGCCCAGAGCCACCATGTAAGAAGCCCAGCTGCTCAGCTGGAGACGCCACTGGGAGAAGGACCCCTTGGAGAGGCCACATGGAAAGGAATAGCCCTGAGACAGCATGGCGAAGGGGAGAGCCATCTCCGGTCCCTGTCTTCAAATGAGTCCAGCCCCAGCCACCATTTGAACACAGCTGCTCGAGAGACCCTCAGTGTGACCAGCACAAGGACCACTCAGCGGAGCCCCACCAACACTCAAATTGAGAAATAATAAAATGCTGTTCTGTTAAGACACTACATCTTGGGGTAGTTTGTTACACAGCAATAGAGAATTAAGCACATAGGTAAGGGCTTGAGTATATGTCCATTCCAGACCTGGGTACGTTCTCGGGAAGTAAGGAAACTTGTGGGGAAAGGCCACTCTAATCTAAGGCCCTTGCACATCTCTGGGGTCTTGAAAATGCTTGCCTCCATGATCAACATCTGACATTTTTAACTTAATTTGGTTTTGGAACTCCTTTGAAATAATAGGAAAAGTAAGACTCCAATTTTATTCCTGGTGTTACTATCATAAAACCCTGGCTACTGTCCATCTTAAAAAGGGCTGTCTTCTTAAATGGAGGTATATTCTATGGGGAGACAAGTAACAGACCTCAATCCAAGAGTGTTTAGTATATATCAAAAAATGAAAAAGGAAAAAGAAGAAACGTATCAAGACAATCTAGAATGTCTCTGCATTACTCTGAAGAATACAATAGCTTTCAAGCAGGTTACTTGTTTAGCCCCCTATGACATTGGTTAATATAATTAGTTAATTCCTGGGAAAGGTTATGTGTGTGTTCTTTATTAATTGACATTTTCCTTTAACAAGGAACATAAGAACCAGGAAAAATTGTCATTATCAGAGAGTAATGGGTTTTCTTTTGAGAAGCCCATGTGTTTAATGAGGATAGCATCTTTCATCCTGCAGCATTCCAAAGGTATTTAGAAACTTTATGGGGCTTGAAATGGAGCCACCTCTGGCATGAAACCCAGGAACACCTCTCGCCATTTGAGGACAGGATGTGCGGAATGCCAACCGAAACTACCCAGAGCACGTAATTACCAGTTGGAATTATCAATTACTAACTGGAATGGGTCCAGGCCCCAGGCTCAACTCTTGTGACAAACATCAAGAGCTATTTAAAGACCACACATGGTTTGACATCTTTGCTTTGGCCTCTTCACCATCTGGGACCCCAGAGCAGAGAGCATGTTAAATAGATTAAGTCTCCCCCAATAGCTGATGTCGAGTTCTGACTCCCAAAAGAGAGGCCTCAGAATTAGGCACATGAACCACATTCGACCCTGCTGGTCACTGGGTCTTGGGTGCAAGCAGTGAGCTTTGCAGAACAGAGGGCTCTAAAACCCCTGGTGCAGCCTCTTCTGTCTGTTCCAGGCTGGGAACCCATCATATAAAGCCAGCCGGGTGCCTGGAATTATCTGGAATTATCTACACACAGAGAGATGTAGGGATGCTGAAGGATGAATGGAACAACTCGACAGATACAAAGTGTAAACATGAACTATGCATGTGTGCAACTCACACATGAGGCTCGTGTGTGAATGTGCTTCTGAGTGTCATCGGGAAGGCCCAGGAGTTGAGGATTTGTTTGTAAGTTCATACATTAGCTGTGCGTATGTGGTTTTGAGTTTGTTTGTTTGTTTCTGGGTTTCATTTATTTATTCCACAAATAGCTATTGCCAGACAGCAGCACAAAGCAGAGCAAAATAAACAAGACTGGGTTCTCCGAAACCTACAGTCAATGAATAGGCAAGAAAAGGAATCAGCCAATTATGATTCAGTGTGATAAAAGTGTAAAGCAGTTAGTTGCAAATGATTTACTAGTGTGAGTGCCTCTGTCCATCCGAGTGCATGTAAGAATGTGTAACTAGGCAGTATGGTGTGTTTGGAAAATAACAGAAGTTCGCCAAATGGCTGCAGCAAATTTTGGCCATTGGTGAAGTTTATGGTGAAGTTGGGGTCATCAATGGACCCTCGGAGATGTGTTTGGGTGGTGGAAGGTGGAGGCCTGCACAGAATGCTGAAATGCATAAAATCTGGTCACTGTAACTCTACCCCCAACCCTCCCCATGGCTAAATTAGCATGGGCTGGACGTCATGTCCTGAACAGAAGGAACAGCATGTTTGTTATTGGGAGTAGGATCGTGGTTCATAAAGGGATCGAGTGTTGTGCATGTATGTGTTTCCTTGTCTGGTTCTTGAATGACTTTTGGGTCTTGGGATAGTTCTAAACTCTCTTCAAAACTTGGGAATATGAGGTTTTTATAGCCCTTCACTACTAGGTTGATATGCCTCATTCTTGTTTGAGTTAAGTAGACCATGTGGAAAGAGAAGGAAAGAGAAAAGAAGGAAGAGAAACCCACACTTAGTTCATGCCACCTGCTCTCAGACACTAAACTGAGCAATTTTACATGTGTTGTCTCTTTTCAACCTCCTGGAAACCTTCCAGGTGAGGTGTCAGGATGCTCATTTATAGCGGAAGAAACTGAAGCTAAGGGGGGTAACTCACATTCGTATGTTTATATTTCACCTTCCTTTCTCTCCTCGTCATGATCTAGGTCCTCATCACCTGGGTTTCGGGTCATAATCTCTGAAGTTCAGAGCCTTTCTCAACTGGAGCCCTCATCTGAACCACAGAACACAGAAAACGATTTGAGTGACTATTTTCCCAACTCTTCCAAGGATGGTACATAACTAGAATCATTCTAGATGCAGAAAAGAGAAGTCCATTCAATAACTAGAATCATTCTAGATGCAGAAAAGAGAAGTCCATCCATCACATGCAATGGATGGCTCGGAGCATAATTCTCTTACAAAACCTCAGCTCTTCCAGAGCCTTCTAGAGTGATGTTCCTGAAGCATTGCTTGATAAAAGCCCACCTCCTTCTGAAAAACCTTCTGTCGCTCACCACTGACTTCCCTTGGCTATTTCTTTGTCATTCTTTGAGTGTCTTCTTGCTCCCACCTTTTCAGAGATTCCTTCCTGAAGTAGATGTCCCTGTTGCCATAAATCTCTGCATACTAGTTATTTCCTTCCCAGTAATTATTACAAACAGCATTTAAAGTGCTTAACTGTTTGTTTATTATCTGCCTTCTCTCATTGGTAGGTAAACTCCATGAGGGTCAGGGTTAATCTTTCTTGTTTACTTCTGGATCACCAGCATTTAAATCACCAGTACATAATATGTTCTCAGTAAATATTGGTGGGGTTGATTAATTATCAATTAATACTAGGATTTATCAAATCCTGGTAAGAATTGTCAATGTACAAAATTAAATGGTTACTTATAACACACACACAGACCACACATCTCAGAAACTTCTGTTTCTTGATTTTTCCCTCCTTTTCATCAACTTCCTGAACTTAGCACACCCAGAAACTGCTCTTCCCAAAAGGCAGGGTCATAAATATTCAGCCCAGTTTCTCTCGGCCTGCTAAGATCACATTAGCCAGAAGGGCCCCACACAGTCTTGCGGGGAGGGCGGCTATCTGCTGGATGAAGGTCAGGGAGCCCACAGCTGGGGGCGGGAAGGGGCGGAGAAGGAGGGAGCGGAAAAAGAAACAGTCCCCCATTCATGTCACTGAAAGAATGATGGGTGCATCTCCAGATATCGATAACATCTGCTTGGCTAATAAAATTGACAGAGTTTGTCACAGTCCATCTGGGCTCCAGCAGGAGGAGTGAATTGGAACATTTGGGAAGAGCACACACAAGCAGCTCTGGAGGGAACAGGCTGTTGGGACAGAATGGTTTTCCAAGGCGGCGGGGCCTGCCCAGACACGCAGCTCCCCACACCACGCTCAGGCATGTGGAACAGCCCGCTTGTGATGAAATTGGACCTTGCAGAGCCCTGAGGAATGGGAGCTACTCCACAGGCCTGTCACCGTGTGGCAATTTGATTTCATTTTCATTTTTCAGATTGTAGTGGTGTTCTGATTTCAGACAGTGCTACAACGAATATTACCACATCCATTCGTGAATGCCTAAAAAATTAGAATGTCTGTAGGATGTACATTTTTGTTCACACACTGTACGTATATATCTATATATTTCCTCTCCTAGTCGAGTCATAATGATATTCTAACAATAGCTAACGTTTCTGAAAGCCATGGCTGACACGGTGCAAAGTAGTTTATGGGTAGGGTTGCTAGATTTAGCAAATATAAATACAGGACACCAACTGCGCATGTCTCAAATACTGCATGGGACATAGTTATGCTAAATAATTTTTCATTTTTTATCTGAAATTGGAATGTAACTGGGCATCCTATATTTTGTCTGGCAAAACTATTTATGGGTATGTTAGTTTCCAAAGGCTGCTGTAACAAATTACTACAAGCGGGTGGCTTAAAACAATAGAAATTTTCTCTCTCACAGTTTTAGAAGCTAATAGTCTGAAATCAAGGTGTTGGCCGGGCCATGCCCACACTGAGACTCTGGGTGGAATCCTTCTTGCCTCTTCCCAGCGTCTGATGGAGGCCAGCAATTCTTGGCTTATAAGTGCATCACTCCAGTCTCTGCCTCTCCTCTGTGGTCACCTTTGTGGAGTTTTCCCTGTGTGTCTCTGTCTCTGTCTTCTTATAAGGACACCGATCATTTTGGATGAAGGGTGCCCCCTACTCCAGCATGACCTCACCATCGCTAATTACATCTGCAATGACCCTGTTTTTTAAAGTTGCATTCTAAGATACTGGGGGTTAGGATTTCAACATATCTTTTGAGCGGACACAATTTATGGGTTTATCTTATTTAATTGTAATGGGTTTACATGGGTAAATGACATGGGTTTATCTTATTTAATTGTAATTCTTTGGATAAGTTGATTCTAGTTTACTATAAAGAACTCTCTTTAGCATTTGAGAAACTGAATCCCAGACAGAGTAAATCACCTGCCCAAGGTTGCACAGCTACGAGAGTGGTCTTTGCGGGACTTGAACCCAAGCAGCCCAGGCAAAGAGCCTGTGCTGGTCATCCCTACCCAATAGGACCCCTAGATACGTGAAAAATACCCAATTCCAGGAAGGAGAACTCAGCACTGTGGTCTCTGCTTAGAACAGACTCCTTGTGGCCGACCCGTGGGTCAGTCCCTCACCATCTTTGGCTCAGGGTCCTGATGTCTAAAATGGAAAGATTTACCTAGAACTGTGCCATCCAACACAGAAGCCACAGCCATGTGTAGCAACTGAACACTTGCAATGTGGCTAGTTGGCATGGATATGGCTTGTGTCAAACACACACTGGATTTTGAAAACTGAGTCCAAAAAAAGAACGTAAAAGAACTCATTCATAGTTCTTTAATATTGATAACATTGAAATGATAATAATTTGGATATGTTGGGTTAAATATTGCTAAAATTAATTCCATCAATTTCTGTTTACTTTTTTTATTTCATATTTTTAAGATCTTTTTTATGTCATTATTTTTAGCAATGTTTTTCTTTTGTATCTTTTAAATATTTCATATCTGGCTTGTGTTGGCTTAGATCATAATGTCTCAGGCTGTTTGCTTTTTTAAAAAGTTGTTTGTCTTTTAATTATGGAACACTTCATTCAAGCATGACATAGGATATACTCCAAAAAATTAGTTTTACTTATTTAATCATTTGTTTACTCAACAAACGTCATTGAGCACATTGTGGGCAGCACACACCGCCCTGGGAACTGGGGATTGAACGGTGAACAACAGATGTGACGTCTCTTCTCCCCTCTCAGATCTTGAATTCTCGGAGGGTGGGGCACAGAATGTAAACAAGCAAACAAATTCAGTGTAAATTTAACTTGAATAGAAAAGTTGTTTTTTTGTGTGTGATACATGCCAGAAAAGAAACAAGCAGGATAGTGCACTGAGAGGACACCATGGAGACCCTACTTTAAGGTAAGGTGGCCAGGGAAGACCTCTCTAAAGAGACGGCACTCACACTGAGCCCTGAACCCTCCGGGGAAGGGTCTTGAGTCCATGCTCAACATTCCCTTCACTGCCTTCCCCTGACCCCCTGCCCAGCCCAACTAGGGCAAAGTTCTTAATTCTAGGACCCTCGGTTCACTCACTTCTAAAGGGAAGGATCATAGCTCCTACTTCAAAGAGAAGCTGTGAGGAACCAAGGAGAAAATCCTCATAAAGGCTTCAAGACTTTGGGTCCAGGCTCGGCTCTTTGAAAGGGGTGTATATGTGTGTCCATTTGATGCTTGCTCAGTGTGTGTGTGTGTGTGTGTGCGCGTGCGTGTGTGTATCAGGAGGCTGAACACCTGGCTGCAATGTGGGGGGACGATTTCTCACAAAGTAGAGCTCTCAACAGCAGGCATTTTAAGTGGCGTGTTATCAGTTTTCCCATTTAAAGAGAAAAGGATTGATATTGAGGTTGAAAGGAGGGAAGAGAATACCTGCAGAAAAATCAACAAAGGAACAAAAAAATGGTCCTCTCTTATGAAACACGACCAAGAATTGAGAAAAAATTGGGAAAGACCACAATGGAGGAAGGAAGAAACAGGAGGAAGCGGAGGGACAAGGAGAAGAAATATGAGAAGACAAGAGGGAGATGGTGAGATGGGCCATCGTTGGGTTTCCTACAAAGCAAGGTTCTTTCCTTCATTTCCTTGAAAGTCTGGTTTATTCTTGAATCATCTGATCAGGTCTCAGAGCCTGAAACTGCCCTAGAAGTTACAGCTGCTGCATATGATGACAAGGTGGTAGGTGGCCTTGTGTCATGCTCTATGTAGACATTCCACTGTCCCAAGGGAGGCCTGGGCTCAACGCTATGGACAAAATTGCCTTCTATTTTCTCAAGGACCTAGGCATGCAGGAAATACCTAGATGGAAACTTTGCCAGGTACCCTTGTTTCCACAAAGGGGAGCAGTTGTCTAGACTTGAAATGCCTTAATTTACCCAGTACACATTTGAGGGGTGGGGGATCCCCCTCCAAGCTCCCCTTGCCCCACACTCCTGCATGGAAGCAGTGTTTGGTCCTAGTGAACCAAGCTCTTTCCTGAGCACTGGGACTATGAGTCACTCCAGCCGGTTTTGCGTGACCTGTGAAGCCCGTTGTTTTATCCACTGCTGTTTCCTCTCACCTGGGAAGGGGAACAGGACCACAAAACGCAACCTTTAGGCAAGTTGCTGACAACATCAGCCTATTATCATCTGACGAGCAGTGTGGTGTATATTTCTTCTTATTCTCCTTTTAATAAAATCAATTGATTCTTTTAATGGAGAGAAATTATATGGAATCAGGTTTAATCTTATTAGAGCACTGATACATGTTCAATCTTTAACTTTAGCATGAATAGAAGGGAAGTTGGAAAGAAACACACAAAAAAATTGTGAACATTTGATTGAGAGTAGGGTAAGGAGTAAGAATATTTTAACCACGAACAATTGCTCCAATAGTGAACATTTATTAATTTGAATCTCTAAAAAACAACATTTATGTGGAAAAACAATAATGTAATAAAGCATTATGCACTCTTAAAATGTTATTTGGAATATAAATTTGTAATTTTGAATATGTAAAAAATATAATAGGGTCAAGTAAAACTGTAAGAAATGACTGCATTTAAAAAATTAACTATAAAAATTCTATAAGAAAATTAAAAATCATTTTAAGAAAAAAATTACCACCCACTATCCCACCATCCTAATAGACCTATTTCCATTTTTGTTTTTTGCAAATTCCTTTCCATCTCTGTCTACATATGTATATTTACATATTGTAATTATAGCCCGAGTCTTATTTTGTGTTCTTTTATATATGTGTCTTTCATCCATCTGTCTTCAGAGTCATAACAAACATCACATCTCAACTGACTCACATGTTCCTCAGGGAGATATCCAAGGACCCTAACTCACTTGGTCAGTATTCTTCTTTTAATCACAAAAGGACCACTTTCCTTAACTCTGAACGGAGCAGTATTATTTTTTTGTGTGTGATTCTTTGATTAATATCTGTTTCCTTCTGGGGAACCAGAAATTCCTAATGTGTCATTTTTGCTCACTGTTATATGCCTAACCCATCTAAGTGCTCCTAACCATTTCTTAAATACATGGTGCATAATAGCTACAGAATATCTCATCACGTTGATGTTGCAATATTCCTGACACCACACCACTATTGTGAACACTAATTTGCTTCAGATGAGTTTCTTGAACAAAATATAGTGTAGTAAATATCTTTATGCATGTAATTTTTTTTTAAAAAATTAAGTTGTTACCTTAAAATAGATATCACCAGGTCAACATTTATGAACATTTCATGGTGCTTGATGCATCTGACCATAGGGTACTCCAAAGGTTGGACCCATTTGTAAACAGTGTGTGAATATCAAATGATGAAACTATTTTGAACCACTTATGATTATAAAATATATATATATAGGATAGTTAACTTAAAATTATTAAAAATTATAAAGAAGATGCTTCATAACATCCATAAGCACATTATACGGAGATGACCACTATCAAGCTTTCCTTCCAAGCTGGGTTTCGTGTGTGTGCGTTTAGAGATAGGTCCCAGTTATATAAATTCTGAACTGTAGGATTTACGTAGTTTCATACTTTGCTCTCCTCCTTCTGTTTGCATTACATAATGGCAATTTTCAATTCTTCTGACCGCTTAGTTTTTGTTTTTGAGGAAGACTGCCGCTGACCTAACACGTGTTGCTAATCTTCCTCCTTTTTTTCTCCCCAAAACCCCACTAGATAGTTGTATGTCATAGTTGTGCATCCTTCTAGTTGCTCTATGTGGGACGCCACCTGAGCGTGGCTTGATGAGCGGTGCATAGGTCTGTGCCCAGGATCTGAACCCGGGAACCCCGGGCCGCCAAAGCAGGGCATGCAAACTTAACCGCTATGCCACCAGGCCGGCC
Source organism: Diceros bicornis minor (assembly GCF_020826845.1). Taxonomy (NCBI): domain Eukaryota; kingdom Metazoa; phylum Chordata; class Mammalia; order Perissodactyla; family Rhinocerotidae; genus Diceros; species Diceros bicornis. Next base: position 29,646,288 of record NC_080771.1, on the reverse strand, counting down.
CCTGACCACTTAGTTTTCAAGGCTATATATAACTTCATTGTATGGATGAGTCGTAATTTAATAGTGTCCTACTATCCAAAGATTGTTTTTAGTCCTTTCCTATTATATATATTGTAGCAATGAGTGGTTTTTGTACAAGCAGTCGATTCTCACTGTTCTCAATAGTTATGTTCTATAAAGTCACCACAAACACTGAATAAGTGAATACTGGACCGCTGCTCCTAGGGGAAATCCAGGGTTTGGTTCCTACAAGCCTCTGGTCATATTGTCATCAACCGATCAATACATGACCTCGTTTTATGTGTTTCTGGTTAAAGACACCTTATTTCATATATACTGTTGATTCATTAACATTGAACTTGCAGTCGACGGCACTGTAACTCAAGCCTGAAGGAAGCTTACGTAACACACCCATTTTCTCCATAGGACACATCACAGCCTTCTCATGCTTAGGAACACTAGACAGTACTTCAGCGCTGCATAGGGAGGCCATTTTAAACAGCAAAATCACCAACAAAAAGCACAAAAATGTGAAAAACATGGCATTATATTATACAGACTGAGAAAAGGAGATTGTTTACAGCCTGAGATCCAAAACAAGAAGGCAGAGTGTCCCCTTGTTAGACCTCAACTGGGAACGTGTGCATCAGGCAACTCAAATTTTTTGCTGCTCTCTGCTTGTCCATGGATGACCACAAAAGCATCGCAAGTGTTGATTTTGGAGTTACAGATAAATTTTAGCGAACAGGCCAATTTGCAAATACGAAATCCACGAATAATGAGGATTGACTGTACATCTTTGGCGATGTCACTACATATGTCCTTGGGATAAATGCAAAATGAAGTCTAACACTTGCATTCTTTGAGGGGGCTGGAAAGGAAGCTATTGGATAGCCATCCAACCAAAGAAAAATGAAGAAGGTCGGGTCTGGGGCATTTTGTCTAGAAAAGTAGCTGTTAGAGAGGACCTTCTGCCATGATTAGCTCCAGAGTCCATGTTAGCCAGCTCCTTGCAGCACAGTCTGAGCTGGATACTCATCTCACGTGTGCCACTTATTCTAGCGACACTGAGTCAGTCCCCACCACTTGGAGCCTCGTCTCTCTCATCTGTAAATGGGTTCATTTTAGAACTTACCTCAAAGGGTTGTTGAGAGGAGTGATTGAGTAAATGTAGAAAAAGCATGTGACAGGTCCCTGGTCAGACTCAGTAAACCATGAGGAGGGAGGGGAAAACCTTCAAGGTTAAATTAACTTTGTTGAGAGTAAACCGGGGTGGCTGGGGGTGCAGTCCTCCTGAAGGCTGGACATGTGCCAGTCAGGAAAGTCCCCACATTTTGCCATTCCAGACAGCTCAGGGGGTCTATAATTAGGCTTTTTATTTCAAAATTCATGGTGTTTCCCACTACCTGAGAAAGGATAAGAAACTGTAGTTACCATATAAGGATCAAAAGTAACCAAAAGGTCCTCATTCTGGTTCAAAGCCAGTCTCATTATCAGCTGGTCTCAACGTGAACTTGGAGGTTTTAAATTTTATCTCAGATCACCAAGTAATATATTCTCTTTACCCTCAGCAATGCGTTATCTAAAAAATCAACCGAAAACTAGTATTGTGATGCAATGGAAAGATCATTGGATTTTGAATTGTACTGACCTGAGTTTGACTTCCTAGTTTTTTCTCTTACTGTTTGTGTGACTTGTAGGCCAGTTACATTATCCCTCTGAGACTCAGTTTTCCCATCGGAAAAACAGGTATGATGATGCATAATTTGTATTTTTGTTGTAGATGTCTGTCAAGATATTTTTAAAGGACTGAGCCTGGTGACTAGCACCTCATAGGCACTAAATAACCATAGCTGTTGTTAGAGTGTCTGTGTGCATTGTTGTGCATTATCAAAAGTCACTCTTACTTTGATTCTTACAAATATCCTCGTAGCTTTCTTGTGTATCAGTTCACATTTCCATTTTGCTTCCTCTTTTTCCATCTTTCTCCCTGACAGAAAATGGGACTCACTGTATCACAGGACAGAATCTTTACTGGCAATCTGAACCCGCAGCAAGAGCAAAATACATCGGTCTAAAGGAAAGGCATTGCATCGACTTCCCTTTCCGTGAAATCTATTTCAAAAATCCTGAGGGAAGCGAGACTCTAATAGAACATTGGTGGAAGGTTGACATGGGATTGTTATAAAATGATGACTGTTCCAGGGCCAAATTGGAATTTAATACAAAGGAAAAAAAAATTCCAACCTGCTTTCTTCTCAAAACGAAGGAAGCTATTCAACATAATTATTATAAGATTCTCATTCCAAATACCTATAACTTATCCTATTTCGAATACTCTATTTAAAGCTAGACTTCATTTTCTTTTTCCTTAAAGAGAGAAGGGAGTCATCTTTTGTTAGTTAATAATTTAAAAATTCCAAATTTGAGTTATATAATTTAATATGTTTTTAAAATAATAGACTTATGTATGTGTGTGTACATTTACGTACATTCATGCATACATACATATGTGTGTGTGCACGTACACACTTTTGCCCAGAGAGACATAAAGATTTGTCTGAGGGAAATCAACGAGTTACCCTTGATGAGGGGGCTGCTTGATAATAAAGTGGTCATTTTATTATTCATGTGTGCCGTTTTATTTTCCTTAAAAAAAAGTGGAGGAATTGTATCAGTGTCAATTTCCTGGTTGTGACATTATACGTGAATTATGCAAGATGTTACAATGGAAAGAGCTGGGTGAAACTGGTATATGGAATTTTTCTGTATTATTTCTTACAACGCACGGGGATTTACAGTTTTCTCAAGATAAAAAAGTTTTAAAAAGAGAGAGCAAGGGAAAGAAGGAGGGGAACGGGGAGAGAGAGGAGGGAGGTAAGGCAAGCTCTCAGTCCGCCCAGCACATCCTCGAACCCTCTATGCTCTGCTTGGGCAGTCGCACACATTTGCCTACAACATTCACATTCCACATCTTCTCAACCTTTGAGCTAAACCCTTGCTTCCTGAAAGCCATTCTCCTGGGTCTCTCTGTTCTCCAGATCTTCCCTGTTGAACAACCTCCAAGTCCCCTCTGTTCACAGCCCACTTCAGGATACCCTCCATGATTTAAATGAGATAATTAAAATGTAGATTGATGCGTCACCATCTGGGTCCCAGTGAGGATGGACACTCCTAGGACAGGGCCACATTCCACTGCTCCCCCTCCCATCACCTGGGTTTGGCCCAGTACTCAGCATGTAATGTGTATTTAATCAAGATTTAATGAAAATACTCATATTTTTATTGCTTAGGGAATTCATGCTTTTGTAAAAATGCTGGGAAAGCTACCCTATAACACTGATAATTAAAAATTTGCATTTTTGTTGACTTTCCCACAATGGTGAAAGGAGCATCTACTGCCTAATTCTCCACCTAGGCTTTTATCTATACAAGGGCTGAGACCATGTCCTATAAATCTTTGTAACCCCAACACCTGGGATTGTATCTGGCATCCAGGAGGCATTCAATAAACGTACGCCACGGGAGCAAACTCTTGTTTTGTGTATTTTCTCTCATAGTTATGGCTATATATATTAACAAGATATGAATATTATTGAATTCACTTCCCCGTGAGTGGTCTCAGGGATCCGGGACTTGGGTGTGAGTTCCATGGCTTGACTGTAGAAGCAGATTCCACAGCTATCTCTGTGCAGCAGACCCATCGAGGAGCCCAGACCAGAGACACTGAGTCAACCGGTGTGACAGGTAACCTGGACAGCAGTGTATTGCAAAAGATCCCCACATGGTTGGTTCTAACGCACAGTCAGGGTTGAGAACACTGGCCCAGGAAGGAGCTGGAATTTGGCATTAAGTAAACAAAATGAACTGAATGTTCCTTTGAAAGATTCTGCAGAAAGTCAGACACCAGAAATAATAGCGAGACACCAGGATGAGCAAGTGGGTTTGGAATGGAAGCACAGATATGGGTCTAAAGGGATTTTCTAGGCTCCATGGGTCCTGCCAGGGGCTGGTTGTAGAGTTTGTGGCCTCAACCATTGCAGGGAGGGAGCTGCATCAAATGTGAGGGGAACAAGATGGTTTAGTGTGTGAGGGCCCCAGTCCTCCCCGCCCTCCCCCTGTATGCAGGGGGATCCTGGCTGGCCGCTCAGCTTCCTCTGCTCTGACTGCTTAGGAAAGTTCTGTCTCCGCCTGCCTGGATCCCAGGCAGGGGCAAGGCTCTGGGGAGACAAGGGGCCTGGAAAGGGTCCCGGAGGGAGGGAGGAAGGAAGGGCTGCTTTGCCACCAGCTAGGGCAGCCCCCAGGCAGGGTTGGAGTGGCGAGGCTGGGTAAAGGGGAAAGGAAGGGGATGTTTTTAAAGGAAAAGGGAGAAAAAGAGAGGAAGGGGAGAGGGAGAGAGAGTTTTGCAAGTTTAGGAAGCAAAGGGTCCGGGGTAGCTGTGGATCAGGGAGCAAGGAATGGAGAGAAAGGGCATTTTAAAAAGGGCGGCTTATAAGTGGGGTTCTCTTTAGTCTTCAGAAAATAAAAGAAAAGATCCCATTCTTTCTTTTTAGTTATTCTTGACTGCTGGCCAGGGCTTCTTTGAAATGAGATTTCCTGCAACACTGTGCCACGTGGGACCCCAGCGTGTGTGTGTGTGTGTGTGTGTGTATGAGTGTGTATGTGTGTGCGCATCTATATGTCTGTTCGTGTGTCTGTGTATGTGTGTGTCTGTGGTGTGTATGTGTCGGTGTGTGTCTGTATATGTGTTTTTGTGTGTCTGTGTGTGTGTGGTGTGTGTGTATGCGTGCGCGCGTGCTCCTGTGTATTGGTGTGTTGGCGTAGTGATCTGGGCAGGACATTCAGACTGGGCTCATCTGGCCCCAGACTGCTGAGACTCGCACGCTGACAGCGGCACTCCCATCCCTGTGACCTCACAGAGTTGCTCACTCCCCTGTGACTCAGTTTACGCATTGGTAAAATGGGGATCATCACAGCACCTGCCCCGTGGGATTGCTGTGAGGGGGAAGTGAGGGAATACGTAGCAGTGCCAGGCGCACAGCAAGCACCCAGCCATGAAAGCATCAGGCGTTCGCACATCCTCACCAGGCAGCAGCTCTGGGGTGCAGATGTCTGTCTTCTCGAGCACCCCAATCCTTTAGGGACCAATTCCCCTGTTTGCTGACGACTGAGGGGCTTCCTGGGACCCCGGACTCTCCAATTTAATACTGGGCACACAGGAGCAAGTTGGCCACCCTCCCAGTCATCCTCCATCCCCATCCCAGCCCCACTCAAGGTCTGTGTACAGCAAACACTTGAGTGTTGTTGGTTCTCTGAGCCAAGAAATTGCCTGACGCCTGGGATAATTAATTAACTCTTCCTGGGCTGTCACTGCACCTGTGTGTCTGGGCAATCCATTGCCTAATGCCTTCCCAGAAATGGGCACGGTTAGGTGTGGAGGGGAGGCTGGGAAGGGAAGAGAGGCGGGGGTGCTGGCGACATGCAGGCAGTGAGTCAGCACTGAGTCTGGGGGCTCTGTCACGACAGGCTCACCTTTCCCTGGAACACTGCTGCTCCAACGATGTGCCCCACCTGGTGCCGTGAGTCAGGCAGGATAAGGTGTTCCAGGCTGCCACTCAGGGAAGGGCCTTCTAGGGCCAGGCCCAGCCTCCCCCCACACCCCAACACCTTCCCGGTAGGAGAAGGGCACCTCCCTGGGCTGAGGGGCAGCAGCCAGGACAGCCAGCCCAGGTCCTGGGGGAGGCTGCACGCTGCTCCTACTTCCCCAGTCACCCTGTGAAGATGCATGAGCTGAGTCACTGGAGCGAGGAGCCTTTGCCTGTTCAAATGTGTCCTGAGCAAAGGGAGCTGCCCTCTATGCACAGCTTTTAGGGGTAGGGGGAGACCTCCCAGTTTTGGTTATTTCCAGGCTAAAATTCTTCTAAGCAAAATGTGATTGGGACTATTCCAGGCTCAGCTCCCTGGGGAAGAAAGAAATCATATCTTTGTAACGATTTTTATCACTTCTACTTTTCCTGTTATTTACCCATCCTTCACCAAGCACCCCTTGTATGCCAAGCTCTTTACATACTTTATATCAGCTAACCCTTGAAATAGCCCTGGGAAGTATTTATTATTATCCACACTTAATATTTATATCATTAGTACAAGATGAATCCAAGACTTTGGGAGATTCTAGAACATGGGCAAAGTCACAGGGCAAATCCTGGGCTCTTAGTCCCTTCGTCACCTCCCCAAATCCTGCCTTTCTCAGGCCCACCCCACCCTAAACATACCCTTGATCGATCTTATGTCCTGGTTTCTGCACAGAAAAAATATGGAGAGCTGGATAAGAAATTGGATTCAGAGGAAGTATCAAAAGAAAAAATCTAAAAGTGCAAATATTACTTAAAAATTTGTTCATGAACTCATGGTCCTTTACCCTTGTTTCTGTCTGTTTTCTTCTCATGTTGATTGAGAGACCATCTTCAATCTAAATTTCCATTTACTCCTCAGTATCTTTTAGGTTCTGTTAAGGGATCCTTTATGCTCCTTGGGTGCATTTGCCACATCACACTCAATCCTACATTCATTAGCAATTCTGTTAATTCAGTGTTTTAAATATATTTAAATTAATCCACACAATTGTTCTTTATAAAAAACAAATCTGGTTGTATTATTTATCTGCCTACAAAATATGCTTTATAAGTTCTGAATTCCTTGTACTGACTCCTTATCTCCCCTTCTTGTTCAGTTCTCCTCAGCTCGTCCTTTCTGGAACCATCCAGAACTGTCTGGTGTCTCTGCCTTTCCCTCTGACAGGGTGTCCTTAGACCATTCTTCACCTGCAATCTCTTCTTCATCCCTCAAACCTTAGTCTCAATGTCACTTCCCTAAGAAGCCCTCCCCGAGTCCCCTCGACCCTGACTGTAGCTGTCATAGCACTTTGCAATAACTTAAACACGGCTCTCACATGCAAGTCTGCTGGGGTTTCCAAACAGCAAGGCAAATTTGAGTTATCTGGGATTCTAGTAAAAAAAAAATGAAATTCCCAGGGCCCATCACATACACCTTTTGATTCCATAAATCCAGACTGGGGCTGACAGATCTGTATTTTTAACAAGTGTTCCGGGCGATTCTGATTCAAAGGCTTCTTGGGCCATACTTTCAAGAAACTTCGCATTATTGTAATTATTTATTTACATCTCTGTTCTCTGCCACCGCCACCTGCCCATCCCCCAAAGGCCAGGAGTTCTCAGAACAAAGACAACACGTTTTCTTTCCTAAGGTCCTGGTGTTTGGCCTAAGTACTGGGACACAACAGATGCTCCGTAACCACGTGGTGACTGAATCCATTTAGCCGTTGTGTCTATAACTACGCATGAAGCATCTACTGCGTTCACAACATTGTTCTAAGCACAGAGGAGAAGCAACAGAAAGCAAAAGAGATAAAAATCCCTGCCCTTATAGATAAAGCAATGGATGAATGAATTATGAAGACTCAATTCTGAGTCTCTGAGTTTAAACAATCACGAATCAGAGGGCTACGGTTAGCTGATCGTTACGTATCTTCACGGACACTTTATTATTAGACCTCAGGATGAATAAGAGAAAACTAATACAAGAAAATGACTCTCCTGTTTCTTTAAAAATGGGGAGGCTGAAACTCAGAGAGGTTGTGACTGGTGGCTTATTACAAGGCTCCTCACCTGCAGAGTCTGGATTCAAAGGCTGGCCTGTTCCATTTCTAGCACTGAATTCTTGGTTGTCTCCCCTGGATTCATCATGGCCTTCGCATTGCTGCAACGCTCACTCACCTGGTACAGGTGACCTGACTCAGCAAAGCCAGCAGGCATGAGCCCGGGCCACCCAGGAGCAGAGGGGTCTGCAGTCTCGCTAGCAAACTCACCTGAGGAGCTACCTGGGCACCCCGGTTCCCCTGAGCCAGCAGGTGGAGGGTATATTGGCACAACTATGCTTCATAAAAGGAAGCATGTTGTCATTCCTCCTGCTTTCATTAAGAGGATTTCAAGCAGAGGAGGCTGAAATGGCTTCGTGTTGGCACAAAAATCAGAGATTAATAGTAAACCTTGAAAATAGTAAAGCATCTGATTTGGGCTTTTCCATCAACAAGCTCAATAACCCAGAGGAAACTATTAACATACAAATAGACAGGCTTCCCATTAAAACAGCAGCGGCAGACGGTTCTGGAAAAGACCTCTTCACGCGAAAAGCAATTATGACGGGAAATCGAGTCCGATTTAGGCCCATTTGCAGAAAGCTTGGAAAATCAAAATGTAACCACTCATAATCGTGTAGACAACCCTGCTATGGGGGAAGGGGTTCTTTATTATTATTGCTATTATTATTATTTCACTTTTAAAGAATTCAACTTTATAAGCTACAAATCTTACTGACTTGCAACCTCTGCTGAGGGTTACAGCTCAGCACAGACAAATATATTCACAAACAACAAAAAAAATCACCCCTTATATAAGTAAATAGGCTTTTTGGTCAGATTTCCAGAGGTTAATAGGGTTTCTAGCTGAGATGCCACTCAAGGTGAGAACTTCTAAATAAGTAGACATCTTCTTTGAGTGTCCACACCCTCTGAAAGTCAGATGCTTCAGCCCTGGGCCCTTCATTATTTTAACAGAGCTGGAATGTGCGCAACCAGAACCTTAGAGGTGCAGTTAAGTCTAGAGATGAGAGGTGAGAACCAACAACATTGGAAGCTCCAGGTAAAGACAAAATCATTCTAGGAGGCATGAACGTTTTCTTCCAAATGGTTGTGAAAAGGTAGCAGACAGGGATGCTAAATGAGATCAGAGACATACCACTCCAAGACGTTCATGAAAGTGCAAGAGGTTGGTGACATTGCCCACAATGACATCACATGGATTGACCAGCTGGTACCCGAGCTGGGCCCTTTCAGATCACTGGGCAATTCTTCCATGACAACACACTTTTGTCTGATTAATGGTTTGAGTTCCTGTCTTCTGTGCCAAGCTGTAAATCCAGTACTCCACCATCTGTAATTACCTTTTAGGAGGAAGAACAAGTCCTCACACTTGACCTAAGACACCCTATGGGAGTTGACCCTGCCTACGTCTCTAGCACAGCTTGATGCTCTTTCCTCTACTTCTCTGTATCCTAGCGCAACTGGCCTTGTTTAGTTCCGCAGACATGCCATACTCCTCATGCTCTGGGCCTTTGCACATGCCTTTCTCTCTGCCTGGAATGCTGTTCTGCTCAAATTTCCCCTACTCAAACCTCCCACCTCCTGCCTCCCACACAGCTTACCTAGTTAACCTCTGGGTTCTATGCACTCACGATAAGGAACCAGAGTTTCTTCCCTTTGTCTATAGTGCCTTTGTCTATAATTATAAACTTACTTGGGTAATTACTGGAACATGTCAGTGTCCCCTCTAGACTCTAAGATTCATCTGATCGTGGAGCTCGCATCACCAGAACCTAACACAACGTCTGGCCTAAGGATGAACACATGATTCCCCAGCACTCAGGTCAGGCCATCACTTAGTCAGGCTGAATAAGACCTTTTTCAATGAATAGATGGATTAACATGTGACAGAATTGGAATATAAGACCTGTGTCCTTTCCATGTCATCCCATCATTTTCCCTACCAGGATCAAGGTTTAGAGCACAGAAAGTCCATGGCTATGATAGTGCCCAGGTAGTGGAAGTTCCAGTGGATTTGGCCATGGGAACCAGGTCAACCTAGGTCACTCCCTACTTCTAGGCCAGACTCTTAGGGAGACCTTGCAAGAAGGGTCCAATTCTGCCATGAAGGAAAATTTTACAGCTCTTTCATTCGTGTATTCATTCATCAATGAGTCAGTCAGTCATTCAACCAACATCCTTGGAGAATTCATTGGGTTAGGACAAAAATCCCACCCATGTGGAGCTCACTTTCTAATGGAAGGAGCAGGTAACCAACAAATGAGCAACTACACACACTTATGGGTGTTTTAAGTGTAAAGAAGAAATAAACAGGAAGATGAGACAGGCATACTAATAAGATTCATAGTGGAAAGAAGCACAGAGTGTAAAGAACTGCAAAGAACTTCTCCTCCCTTCTCCCTCCACTCTCCTCCCTTCCCTCTCTTTCTTTGTTTCTCTCTCTCTCCCTCCCTCCCCTCCTTTCTTTCTTTCCCCTTCTTTCTTTTAACTGGCTCTGCCATCTGAGATCTTGGGCCTATCTTCTTGACACCATCTGTCTATGCTACTTACCCCAGGCTAATCCAGTTCAGTTCTGCAGACAAATGAGTAGGACAGAGAGACCTCATACCCATGTCCTCAAGGAGCTTACAGCCTGGAAGAGACAGACAAGCCTATAACTAATTGTAATAATGCCAAAAAAAAGCCAAGTGCTCTAAATGCTCTTTCTTTCTCAAGAAAGAAATGAGTTGCTCAGAGGAGAGAGGAATTAGCCCCACATCTGGAGGTGGAGGTTGATTTCCATCAAAGAGTACAGGACCTGAGTTCTATTTCCATTTGCCAAATCCAATTTCATGTGATCTTTGTTCCAGATCTTGGAGAAACACATGAGGATTACTCTTCAGCTAATGGCTGGGCAGACTCTTGAGACTTTTGTCACAAAAGGAGTACATGACGACACAGTGCACAGAAACGCTCTGGTTATGCAGCATCCAGAGTTCCACATATTGGTGCACCAATTCTCTTCCACTGGTAAGAATCCCCCCAAAGTCCCCAAGGCATGAAGGTCATGTTCTCCTCCCTCAAAAGGGTAACATTCAACGAGGGATTGCAGTTACCAGTGAATTCTCAAGATCCAAACTGTTCCATGGCTCAGTCAAGATGCCTTCCCACAAGAACATCTCTAGCTTGCATAGAGAGAATTTTTAATCAGTTAGTAACAGATATTGGAAAGAAGAGTAAGCAAGGTCATGTTTTTATTCAGCTATTGAGATTTTTACATATTAAATGAGCTTAACTCTTTTGTATTTGCAAAGGAGTGTATTTTGGGTGTATACAGGGCAAAATTGCTTGAAATCTTTCCACTCTTCAAGTTAGAAGAAATATCATCATCCCCAAACCCTGAATATTTAATCTATCTCTTGAGTAAAATACTTAATTCAGATTGTATTATATGATTTTTAACTGTGTGCTTGTATTAACCACCCTCCATCTCATTAATGGTAAGTTCCTAATGGCAGAGGATGACTCTTTCGGTATTCCTCCAAGCGTCTGGAATTTAGAAACAGAGGGATGCATGTTTGGATGGAAATGGATGGATGGATAGATGGATGCATGCATGGATGAATGGATGGACAGATGGATGGATGGATGTGTGGATGGATGGATGGATGGGTAGATGGAGAGAAGTTACCATTTTTAGACCTAAAGAGCAGAGAACAATTGACTTGGCACAACAGGATAGAATAAGATCATAAAGATATTTCAGGCCATTCCACCTTTGGCAGTTTTGAAAATATGTTCATAAAATCTTTGATACTCCTCCTTTGAAGTAGTAGAGCCTATTTCTCCTCCCTTGTGTGTGGACTGAAGTTAGTGATTCACTTTTAATTGAGTGAAGTGGAAACGATGGTGGGAATCTTCTGAGACTGGGTCATAAAAGGGCACTGTGGCTTCTGTCTTGATCCCTCTCTTGGATCACTTGCTCTAGAGGAAGTCAGTTGCCACGTCAGGAGGACACTCAAGCAGCCCTGTGAAGTTTTGAGGCCCTCGTAGTGAGGAACTGAGGCCTCCTGCTGACTGCCATGTGAGTGAGCTAACTGCCTGGGAAGCAGATGCTCCATTCTCAAGCTTCAGATGACTGCAGCCCCAGCCCACAGCTTGACTGCATCCTCTTGAGAGATTCTAAGCTAGAACCACCCAGCTAAGCTGCTCTCAAATTCCTTATCCACAGAAACTGTGTGAAATGATATGTTTGTTGTTTTAGACTTTTACCTTTGGGGTAATCTATTACTCAACAAGAGATAACTAATACACTACCCCACTCCTGAGATCTGATACCACAGAGCTAGGCCCCTGAGAATAAAGTGCTCGTTATTGGAATAACCCAGATACGAAATATACCTCAGGTCAGCCAGAGCTCTCTTTGAATTTGTTCAACCATGGTGTGATTTTGTCAGAATTAGGGATTCAATTGTCAGAATTCTTTCCCCTTCCTCATTGATTTTTTCCCTATGGAATAGAATGGCTAATTGTATGGGTCTGGAGTTAAACAAATCTGGATTCAAGTCCTTTCTTTGCTATTTATTATATAGGGAACTGTTGGAAATGCATTTAATCTCTCTGAGGTCAGATGTTTCATAGTAAAACAGGGAGGGGAATAGTACTTACTTCATAGAGTTGCACAATCCTGGGGCCACCAGGGTTTTATCAGGATCCATTTAGACAAGGTACATACAACATTTAGCACAATGGCTGGTATCTATTAAAGATTTAAATAATAGTATCTATTATTATTGTCTGTAATAATAATTACCCAAATTTCCTCACACCAGCAAACAGGATATTCCTTTAATTCCAAAGGATTGAACTTCATTCTGGTAGACAATGTGTTGTAACAGTTGAGTTCTCTGGAAATGCGGTTCATGGATTTCTTGCATCAGAATGATCTGACATGTTTATTAAACATGAAGATCTCTAAAACCAATTTCAGACCCATTAAGTCAGTATCTTTGGGATGGGAGTAGGGTAGAGAGGAAAGAATGGGAATCTGCTTTTTTTAACAAGCTCCCCCAGCTTGACTCTACTGTTCAGGAAAACTCTAGAATCACTGTGGGTCTGACCTCTGACATTTACTAGCCAAAGTGAGTTAACCTTTGTAATTCCCAGGTTCTCATCTGTGAAAAGGAAACACTAATCTGCCTTCTCTAGCTTATAGAGCAATTGTAAAGCTTGGTTGAGATAAGAAAAACATTAACTCACTTCTATCTAGTGCGTACACAGTTTATAAAGTGATTACATCCACTTTATGTCACTGAAACTCAGGACGATCCTATGAAGTCAGTCTTCCTGTTGATAGAGACAGGAGCCGAGATAGCCGAGGCTACATGGCTTCTCCAGGTTGCATGACGGCAGAGCTGGTGTGTAAACCAAGGTCTGGACCACAAATCCAGAACTGAACTAAAATCAAGGCACTATGTCAATGTGCTATTTCTGGGCATCACTGTAGCTACAACTGCTGCCTTTGTTATGTTACTGAGACTAGAGGAGAGGGACCAAGGGAGAAACTGCCTAAGTTCTAATTGCCCAGATTACAATTATATGCGAAAAAAGCAATAATTATTTTAAAACAAAAACTGTGAGGTCATTGAAAACGCATTTCCTTAGCAATGACATTAGAGGAAGTGTCAGTCTTGGTGTGTCAAATATTTCTAACTCATTAATTCACTCAGCTTAATTTATGAACCTGATTAACTTTATTTGCTTACTTTTTCTGGGTCATTATTTTGTTTCTTCTGCTTAGGCTTATGTGAGAGAAAAATATTTGGAAAATCATTTGTATTCCGTACGTACTCTATGAATAAAGAAAGAGCTTCAATTGGATAGTTCATATTTCTATTAATAAAATTATCTGCTATTATACTATGTGAAAAGGCTGGATAGGTTTTCACTGAGTTTGGAGGGTATGTCTAGGATGGTAGGACTTAACATATAGGATGTGTTGTGCATAGTAAATAGATCTTTGAGTGTCAAGGAAGGGAGCGCCTCCTAAAGATAGTCACACATCTTTCAGAGTAGCTGAACAAGAAGAACACTCTGTGGCCAGGAAAGACAAGCCATATGTATTAGATTCATTGGGCAGAGAAAACAAAGTGCTCTCAAGTATGAGTCTCAACCTGAAGTCGCAAGGTCAGACACTCTGAACTGTCCATGCTGATTTGGGATCCGGTTGATTCTCACATGGCAGCCCCAGGTGGAGAGCTTGAGGACGAGGTCGGTCCTTAACAAAAGTGTTTTAGGTTGGGTTCCCCCAAGAGTAGACCTGGATACAAGGATTTGAGTGCACTTGGCTTATTTGGGAAGTGGTCTCAGATGCACTGGTAGGAAAAGGGGCGAGTTTGACAGGGGAGGAGAGAAGGCCCAAATGGGCTGCCTGAGTGTGTAGGTTACTGGTGTGGGCAGTTGCGGCTCAGTCCAACTGCAGACCTCTATGAAACTGTGTAGAACACACTTCAGAGTAATCCCACCCAGGGGCGAGGAAGCTGGGGGGTATTTATCCTCCAACTCCCCTCCATCATAGCTATTCCCAGGGTTTTAAGACCTTGGCCCTTCTACTCTGCCCTGAAGTGTCCAGAGAAGGCCCTTGGGCAGGGAATCATGGATACTTTACAGCTAAAATCCCTTGGCTTGACTGACCACATGCCTACAACCCAGAAGGCTGTGTCATGGGTAAGTCTGTACACGATAATAATGATGATTCACTGGTAATACAGCAATAACCGTGTACTGAGTTCCTATCAGACAGTGGTTGCCATAGTAGGTCCCTTATGCATCTCCTGTAACCCACACAAGAACCCCGTGTTGAAGGTATTATGATTCACATTTCACGCACGAGGAAGAGGAAGGTCAGAAAGCCTCAGTCACTGGCCTAAGGTCACACAGTTGGCAAAGGAAAGCCAGAATGTGAACCCAGCCCTTTGACTGTAAAATATACTCTCTCCACAGAGCAGGTAGTAAATATCAATCTGTCTAATGTATGAGTTGAATATACATAAAGAATTCTTTTAACTTTGACACTTCGAGGTGGTATTTTTGTTGACTTGTATCTGTCTTAACCCACCCCTCACCTGCCCCTCTCGCCTCCATGCAAGGCTGAAGTGTGCTCTATAATAAAATGTGGATACTTTTTAGTCCCAGATGAACATGTTTTTACCTTCTGTATGTACACAAAGCCTCAGAAAATTGACACTGGGAATTTGAGACAGGTCAAAGGGGCTCAGACACTCTATCACTGACTCATGACAGGAGCAAATGGTTTCTTTCACTCTCTACCACATCTTCCTGCCTTCAAGTTAAGAACATGTGCTCAACTTAGCTTCACGCAATATCTAGTTATTTTCTGGGTTGGTTCACAACAAATATTATCAATGTTTTAAAAAAGACGTTGGGCTTCCGACAAGGTTTGAACTATGCAGATGTTAGTGGGATAGGAAGTATAAGATAAACTATTTCCTACCACAGGAAGCTTCTGCTACTCAGTGGGTTCATGGTCGACAGAAAGAAAAGCAAAATAAATAAATAAAAAGGCTTGGAAATGCTATGAAACTGTGTTTCCTAATGCAATCAAACTGAAACTCTCAGGTAACCTGTTTAGAAGAAGAAGGATCCTCCAGAGGGCTTCATTTTTTAACCTCTAAGAGTTTCAGCCAGCAGAACGCGAGGTTCGTCTGCTTGAAGCCATCAACCATTAGAATTAGGAATAGTTAAGATTTGCCATGCAGTAAACTATGTAACAACTTCTTTGCTTGTACCCCCACCCCTACTCAAGTTCCAAGAGGGAAACCAAAGCCATTTTTTCAAATGGATCAATGTCTGGAATATTGGCTCTATTTCTGAAGAATGTGCTGTTGAGCTTGTTTGTCCAACTCAGTAGTTCAAATTAATTTCACCCTTCAGGGATTTGTAGGCATGTTGACAGATTCAATGACAAAAATGGAGTTTTATTGGAAAGGGTGTTCATCAGGGAAGCAAAGGGCTCAAGGGATAATTTGGTAATGGGCTATGGAGACTTTCTTCTTAGGTCACTGGTTCAAATCTAGAACCTGCTTGGCAGTGATGGAAAATCGTTCTCACTTGACAGCTGCTGACAGGTGGCCAGTAACATGTTGGTACCCTATTCCTGCAACCCCTTCTAGGCAGAACAACCCTGCGACAGGAGGGACACTGCAGATTAAATGAAAACACAGGAGCTGAATTACCAGCTTTCTTTCTTAACTGCTTGCTACTTAACAGGTTAAATATTTTTATTAATTTAACAGATAATGGCTCACCAAAAGATTCCAACGCCTACCTCTCTCTTTTTTTTCTTTTGTTGTCTCAGATGCCCACATCAGTTATTTATTTGTACCTGAATCATGAATTTTTTTAAATTGAGGTATAATGGACATATAAAATTATATTAGTTTCAGGTGTACAACATAATGATTCAATACTTGTATACACTGCAAAGTGATCACCACAATAAGTCTACTTATCATTTGTCACCATACAAAATTTTTTTATTGTATGGAGAGCTTTTAAGATCTACTCTCTTAGCAACTTTCAAATATGCAATACAGTATTATTAATTATAGTCACCATCCTGCATATTACATTCCCATGGGTTATTTAGTTTATAACTGGAAGTTTGCACCTTTGGACCCCCTTCACCCATTTCACCCACCCCCCATCCCTGCTCCGGCAACAGCCTATCTTTTCTCTGTATCTATGAGTTTGGGTTTGGTTTTTTTTTTTTTTAGATTCTACATATAAGTGAGATTGCATGGTATTTGTCTTTCTCTGCCTGACTTATTTCACTTAGCATAATGCCCTCAGGTCTATGTTGTTGCAAATGGTAAGATTTCATTCTTTTTTTATGGCTGAATAATATTCTATTCCATAAACATACCACATTTTCTTTATCCATTCTTCCATTGATGGATACTTAGACTCTTTGCATTCCAATGCCTACCTCTTAACAGTGGTGAAATCTGATTAAAACCAGGGGGAAAAAATGGGATATAATGAGAAATGAAGGATGAAAAATTCACTGCAAAACTTCATGTCAATCAGCTGCTTACAGCTGAGCTAGAACATCTACATATTTATATAAAAAAAGACCAAAAATCTTAAAAGGCCATAATTGGCATCAAGAAAACACACAGGGGCAAACCCAAAATAGAATGGCAGCAGGAAGAAATTTGGCAGATTTCCATCTGAAGGGCCCTTAAGAGACACATAGGCAAGGAGCCGCATAGGACCCATTATGGGAAAGTCGGCGCCATATTAATTTTGGCATGGCTGCTCTCAGCTGGTACCCAATAACCCGACTGCATCTCTGTAGGAGTCCATCCTTAATGCAGGCTGGGCCAAGGTAATGAGAACTTGATTCTAAGCAGGGGAATTTCCTTACTTCAATGGGCTTAAGCCAAAACCTTTAAAATTATTTTAATGTCATTTTTCTTTTTAATGGGACATGTAAGTACTAGGAAAATTATAGGCATTAAAAGGGTTGCCTTGGACTTTCTTTTTTTTTTTTTCTTCTTTTTGTAATTGCCTTTTAGAGGGTAGAACTGTTAATTCATTCTGAATGTTCCACTCTGATGTGATAAACCTGAACCAAGCCTCATGCTCTGAGGTAAGTTCCTCATATCTCCCCCTAAAACAACATTCAAGACACTCACTAGTTTGAGCTCAACATATGTTCTTCCCCCTTAGATGATAAACCACTAATTTCCAGAGAGGTGACAAGATTTATCTACGGCTGTGGGCCAAAGGAAAGAGTGTGTTACACCACGTTAGAGATAAACGTATTAAGCCATATGACTGATTAATTTGCAAAAAAACACCACAACCTGCCCATCTAAATGAGCATTGCACCCTTCAAAGTACACCTGCATGAGACTGATGATTTTAAATATGGGCTACTGCCTTACATTTTCTGCAATGGTACCATGAACAACCCCCCAAATCTGAGTGGTTTACAACCACAAGGATTTTTTTCTCCTGCTGCCGGGTCTGCATGTTGGCTGTGGCTTTGGTGGTCTTGGCCAGAGGTTCCACATGCCTCTCGTTTTAGAGCCCAGGCTGCAGAGGCAACACCTGGAGAATGTTCTTGCCATCATGGAGGGCAGGAGCTCAAGAAAGGTGAGCAGAAACAGGCAGAGCCTCTTACAGCCTTGGCTTGAACTGAGACATGATCACGTCTGATCACGTTCCATTGGCCAAACAAGACACATGACCAAGCCCGAAGTGGGATGATAGGTTGGGGGAGAAGGAATATGTGTTGGTCATTAATACAATCTACTGCTGTCACATAACATAAAACCCACTGCTGTACAGGTGATATTCTTTTATTGACCTAGCACATGTTTATGGAGTTCCTACAGGAACTTATTACTGTATTGAGCCAAGCACAATACATTCATTAGATCATGTCATCCTCACAACAAACCTCTGAGGGAGGTATTTACCTGCATTTCACAGATGAGTAGATGGTAGCCTGGTGCAGCGAAGTTCTGTGCCTTGGCACTCACACTGGGAAGTAGAGCCAGGATTGTGGCCCGTGTGCCCTGGCTGAGAGTTGTGCTCTTGTGCAGTACCCAGCTCTGTGCAGAAGACTGCTGCCCCCACGTGCAGCTCAGACAGTCTGCTGGGATCATCCGACCAATGTACACACCACTGTTACCTGGAGAGGGAGGATTCTATTTTAGAAATGATTCGAGGGCAATTCTGGAAACCTAGGAGCTTGATTAAGTTTGGTAATCCCAGTTGAAGTCTGAAATGAGATGTGACTATAAATTAATGAGGCTGACTTTATACTCCTCATAACCTGGCTTAGGAGGAAATTTGAACCGGTGTCCCCACCATGTCATCATCCTCTGTGTGTAATCAAGGCTGAGAATACCTTTACTATTGTGGCTCAGGCATTACTAATTATATAGAGAGGACCAGGAGTATGCTATTCCAACATAATAAGTACGTTTATAAAAATTTAATATGTATTTGAAAACTTTCAAGGACCTAGATACTGTACTAAGCACGGGAAATTCAAGACGAAGAGACAGTCCCTGCCCTCATGGGGCTGTGGTCTGGAGGGAAAGACAGAATTTTTTAGATCATCATATTAATGAGTGTATAATTACAAACTGGAGCACACTGTTTTTAATCTGAAAGAAAGGGGCACAGTTCCATGAAAAAATATGACAAAGGTAAGGAAGACTTCCACGAGAAATGATGGAAATGTAAGGAGAGGGCCTAACAGGCAAAGAGTGTGTGTGTGTGTGTGTGTGTGTGTGTGTGCAGTGTGCCTGCATGTGAGCATGAATGTGCCTGGTGTGCCTGCATGTGTGTGTGTGCATGTGCATGCACATGCATGATGTGTGTTAGTGGAGTGAGAGGTGGGGAGCGTTCTAGACTGAAGAAGCAGTGTGTGCCTAGACCCTCGGGCGAGGTGGAAGCCCCACAGTCCAGCTTGGCTTATGTAAAGGGCTCGGGCCTTGAGTTTCCTTTTGGGCTGCCATGCAGCAGCCTCTGGAAGGGGCCAATTGCCGGTAAGTCCCCCTCACCCACGGCTGAGTTCAAAGAGAATACACATCACGTCTCGTGAGATCTTTCTCAGCACCTCCTGCAGTCCCTGTTTTGCGAAGGGAAGCGTTTTTCAGCTATGAGAAATCACCTTCCCACTGTCCCAGCGAGCCCCGAGGTGTAGCTAAGGAACTGGACCCTGCGTAGGTTAGAAACTGCAGTAACGTAACCAAAGTTTGCCATCAGCCGGTGGGGTCAGCCCCTTGCTCAGGGCATTCAACATATGTTTACCAAGTGTTCACTATATCCCAGAAGCACAGGAGAAAGATAAGACTGTACAACCCTTCTATTAAGGAGTTCATGGTCTATGAGAGAAAACACAGGATGCAATTGCGATGCAATATAATAACGTTCTAGTGCAGTGGCCAACACAGAGGAGATTATAGACTGAGATGTCAGGGAAAGATTCTTGGAAGAGTTGAGGGCTGAGAAGTTTCTTCGAGGATTAATAGGAGTTCATCATGCAGAGAAAGGGCGTCAGTAGCTCCATTAGAAGGTACAGTAAGTGCAAAATCATGAGTATGTGCAAAATAACAAAGCCAAACCAAACCATCCACAGTGTATTAAGGTACTAAGAGAGCATTTAACCTGCAGAGGCAACGTCCCACCTGGAAGTTCTTTGATTCAGCTGCCTCCCTGCTCCATCTGCAGCAATATTGCTTCCTATTTTTCTTTTTTTTTTTCCTGCAGCTTTGTTGAGATATAATTGACCTATAACATTGTGTACGTTTAAGGTATACAATGTGATGATTTGATACGTGTATATATTTCGAAATGTTTACCACAATAAGGTTAGTTAACATCACATAATTTACTCACATAATTACTACGTTGTTGTTATGATGAAAACATATAGTTGTTAACTATAGTCACCATGTGTACATTAGATCCCCAGAACTAATTCCCCTGATAGCTGAAAGTTTATACCCTTTGACCAACATCTCCCCATTTCCCCCACCCCTCAGCCCCTGGCCACCACACTTCTACTCTCTGTTTCTATGAGTTTGATATTTTTAGATGCCACATGTAAGTGATATTGCACAGTATTTGTCTTTCTCTGTCTGACTTATTGCACTTAGCCTAATGCACTGTGCATTCTGCTTCCAAACTCATCTTATACAGCCTCACTAGAGTGCCACTGGAATTCCTGCCAAAACTCCTGTCTGGATATTGGGTGTCTTTGGGATCGAGGTTGCATGCATGGTGGTGTTGGTGTTATTGGCATGATTACTGTGTTTTTCTGGGCTGCAGGGCTCCTGAGCCCTGAAGGATATCTGCCTGGCACATAGCACCAAGAGATGTGATGGGACACACGGTAGGATTCCTTTCCTCCAACTTTCAGTTAATAGCCACTGCTCCAAGAAGACTTCAGCCATGCAGGAGTCACCTTTCCCTCCTTTGATGTTCATGGCAGGATTTTCTCCATTGTGTCTCTGTTTTATATACACATATAACATCTCCTGCTAGATCGGGAAATTGTAGAGGGCTCTGTCTAGTGAATTTGGGACATAGTATAGGGTGGTGTTTATAGGCAGAGGGATGAAATGCTACCACATTTCTGCTGCCTCTCTGCAGGCAGGTAGTCATACATGCTGAGCCCCACGTTCCTGCTTTCAAAATGTCATTTAGTCTATTTCTGTAAGAAATGCCATTGCTGTTTGATAGGGATCGCGTTGAATCTGTAGACCACTTTGGGGTAGTGTGGCCATTTTAACAATATTAAGTCTTTCAATCCATGAACAAGGGATATCTTTCCATTTGTATCTTTTAACTTCTTTCATCAATGTTTTGTAGATTTCACTCTACAAGTCTTTCACTTCCTTAGTTAAGTTTATTCCTAAGCATTTTCTTCTTTTTGATGCTCTTGTAAATGGAATTGTTTTCCTAATTTTCATACCAGATAGTTTGTAATTAGTGTATGGAAACACAACTGATTTTTGTGTGTTGATTGTGTATTCTACAGCTTTACTGAACTTATTAGTTCTGTTTTTTTGTAGAGTCTTTAGGATTTTCAAAAAACAGTTCTAAAATTAATGTGGAACCATAGTAATTCCTCCAGATTATTCTATAAATTTAATAAAATTTGAATAAAAATATCTAAAGAAGCTTATCACCAAACTTGACAAAATGATTCTAAAATTTATTGGGCAAACTAAGTGCTGAGGAGGCATTTTAAATCAAGTGGAAAGGATGGATGATTCAGGAAAAGGCACTGGAATATTGGCATCCAAATGAGAGGAAGACTAATTTAGACCTGTTTCACACAATATTCAATAATGAATTTCAGTTGGATTAAATATCTTAATTTGAAATGCAAAATTTAACATGTCTTTTAAAAAGTAGGAGCCTAACTTTATGACCTTGGAGTGGGAAAATATTTCTTTCACAAGATGTACAAAGCAAAATCCTTCCCTGAAATTTTAAAAATGTAAAACTTTTCAAAAAAATGTTAATTTAGAAATCCACACACTAAGAGAAATATTATTTTTATATTACATCCAGCTCTACAAATAATTCTGACATATTAATAAATAAAAGATATGCCAACCAACGCAGGGTGGAGGGAATGGTCAAATGATAAAATAAAGGAAATTCAAAGAAGAGGAAACCCAAGAATTTGGCAAAAATATGCCCATCATTTCCCTCGTAGATAATAACTTCTTGGCCATATACCAAAGATTGGCGTCTCTCTCTAGACTCTCTCTTCTGTTTCTTTGGTCTACTGGTCCACCAAAGAAAGTGGTCCTGCCACTTTATCACAATGTTTTGATGCATAAATCTGGGCTGTTCAGTAGGGTAGTCACTCTCAGATGTGGCTATTTAAATTTAAAGTAAAAATTCAATTCCTTGGTCACACTAGCCACATTTCAAGTGCTCAGTAGCCGTATGTGGCTAGTGGCTACCATATTGAATAGCATAAGTATGCAATAGTTCCTTGATTACAGAAAGTTCTATTGGACAGCATTGCTTAAATTTATAAATAAGTCTCTCATTATAATAGAGCAAGTCTCCTTTCATTCTTCATCTTTAAAATTGCTTTGGCTCTTTACTTTTCCAAATAAAATTTTGGATAAGTAATTAGGAAAATGCAGATTAAAACAACAATGATATACCACTCTACAGCAACTAAAATGAATACCTTATATGTATCGAAATGGATAAGTCTGAACATAACCAGAGTCATGAGAGGAGTGAGTTGCAAAAGGAGTGCATGTGTGTGTGTATGTGTGTGGGTGGAGGTGACGCTATGACACAAGTTAGGCAAAGAAATAGACACACACAAAACTATTCTATTTGTTGTTTATGGATCATAATAATAGCTAATATTTACTAAGCATTTATTTTTTCCAGGCTCCATTCCAGGCACTTTAGATGTATTAACATTTGACTATTACACCCAGGATTAATTTACTATCATCTTCCTTAGTTGACTGAAGCATAGAGAAGTTAAGCAACTTGCCCCAGGTTACCCAGCTAGTTGGTGCAGAGTTGAAGCTTATAGCCAGGCTATCTGGCTTCCAAGTCTGCATTCATAACCACGGCGCTATCTTGGACTCAGACCAAATGACACTCACTAGACATATATGGGAATGTTTCCAGAAAGAGAGAAAATAGAAATGGGCTGTAGGGTTTTACCTTCTGTATAGTGTGTGAGAGAGAGAGATTGAGAATGGGAGATCTGAAAAAAGGTAGGAGAAAATATTAATATCAGTCGGATTATGGTAGGGAGTATACGGGTGTCCATCATTTTCTATTTGAGTAAAACATAAAATAAGTTTTTAATTAATAAAGTAAAAAAACAATGGATATATTGTGAGAAGAAGTAAGGCTTCCAGGACTTGCTGATGATGTGCGATTTGCTAAACAGACTTCTGTGTTGCTAAGAGTTACTCCTTCTGTTTTGCAGAACAAGATACGAAAGCAGAAGGGTTTTTGAGGGGCAGTTGAGAGGGACACAAAGCCAGGTGACAGAAGAGACTGCTGGGGGCTATTCTTGGGGCAAACCAAAGGGAGGGGGCAGCTACTTCAGGGAAGGTGGAGCAATTTCAGAAAATCAGGCGGATTTCAAGTGGATTTCAGAAAATCCCCTGGTGCTTAATGTAACCCCCTCTTCCATTTCCCTCGGAAAGCTTCAGTGAAATTTACACCTTCCACATCTCTAGCTGTCAGATTGCTTTTCCCCTTGGGCACGTGGAGAAGAGGTGAGACTGGTCTCAGAGGGACGTGGTGTGCATGAGGTACTGCCCCAGCGGGTGAAGCTCTGCTCAGGTTACATGTATAAAGCGTCTCTTCTTGGCACCCCCAGGCCTTTACCAGGGTGGTTAGTGCTGGTAGCCAGCATCGCCTCGGTGGAAGCCTCTTCTCACCTGGTGCTTTCTGTCATCTGATCAGTCCAGGGCTCAAGCCTCACACCCATGTCATCGTGCTGCAGTGGCAGTACTGCCTGCTGGCCTCCCCGCCCCAACGTCCCAGGCAGGGGGCCTCTCTGGCTGTCTCCCCTATGCCAGCTTGTATGCGGGGGCTTCTTGCACAACTGCTGTCCTGGGAGCAGACAGGTGGGAGCGGCAAGGTGAGGCCCACACGGGCAGGTCTGGGGCAGCTTAACCGTGTGAATGGCAGACACCTGCCAAACCCCTGGGAGAAGGGGAGCTGGATTCATCCAGGGGAGGGCAGCTGGAGGGAGGTCTTTACTCCATCCTCTCCCTGTAGCTGCTCTGCACAAGGGACCCCCTACCCCGCCCCTCGAGCCCCCTCCACTGCCCATTTATGGCTTCTTTTCTGTCAGTACGTTAGTAATTACAGACCAGCCAGTTCTTAAGAAGACACACTTTGCAAGGCACAGTCTAGCTCTGGCTCTGCCATGGCCTCTCCTGGGGCCCAAAAAGAGAGTTCCAGATCCGAGGATTGCGGTCAGCCTGCACCTACCTCCAAGCCAACAGCAGGCCTCTTACTGCTTTGCACAACGCAGACATCGAGCTGCTGGGTTTGGCCTGCCAGAGCCGAGGCACTTACTTCTAAGCCGAAAACCTCCAAAGGAGAATGATAAAACGCTGCTTTTTAGGGTATTTTCCAATTGAGTTAAGCCCCTTGAGCCTCGCAGAGGAATGCACCGCTATGAACCTTCCACACTGTGTGGGGCAGGGCTCTGGGGCCAGGCACCTGCCACAGCTCCTTCCTGCTGCCCTGGCCCCCTGTTCCCAGATCCCTGTGCACCCGCGCCCAAGGCCTGCCTCATATTTCAGATCTGTGGAAGAGGCAGGCTGGGCTAACGGTACACATCAGTCCCCGGGGGCAGACAGAACTGGGTCACCACCCGCCTTAGCTTTAGGTCCTTCGTAGTTAAGCTCTCTGAGCTTCAGTCTATTGATCAGAATGAAAACCTCACCAGCTTTGAAGAATTCCTAAAATTAGCACTAAAAGAGTATATTCATGTGGCTAGCTTTTCTCATTGACCCTGTTGGGGACAATGACTTCAGTTGTTTTCCAGTGCTCATAAGATTCTGCATATTATAAAGTCAATTGTGGATTGTCGGCACTGGTTTGTTTTAAATATATTTACTATTAATGAAATTGTCATAGATATGTACATATATGTGTTTTTAAATCCTCATAGATGTACACACATGTATACGTCTAAAGATATGTATATATATCTTCCATTTATTCATTTGTTTTGTTTTTTATTTACTTATTTACTAGTGCAGCATAGTATGTATATATATATATATATATATGACATAGCAATATGGCATAATGAATAAGGATGGGGCTCAGAATAGACAGTTCTGGGTCCCTCTGTTTACTCTAATACATCTTAGCTTTGTGACCTTAAGCAAGTTAATTAACCTCTCTGAACCTGCTTTTGCTTATTTTGGGAGAAGGTGTACAGAGTGGCTAAGGGGCTCAACTCTGGAACCAGATTATCTGGGTCTGAATCCTAGGTCTACTACTTACTTGTCTCTTTGTGCCTCAGTTTTCCCAGCTGTAAAATGGGAATAAGACTAGTACCTACCTCATGGTGAGGCTGTGAGGATTAAAGGAGCAAATAGAAAGTCATGTAATATAAAGAACTTAAATGACTTCCCAAGACAGAGTTAGTAAAATGATTATAGCAGAATCCTCCTTAGAGGATGTGGTAGAGAGAGCTGGGACAATGCCGTGAAGCACGCAGCGCAGGGCCCGGCCCCCAGGTGCTGCATAAAGTTGGGGCTGTTGTTGCTGATACTTTCCTCGGGGGCAGGAGGCTGGGCAGCTGGACTGCACACAGGCCGGGCTGCACGTTCCCAGCGCCCCGGGACCCACTGAGGGTCCTGCGGCATCAGGATCTAAGGAATGGGTCGGGGAGGTGGAGTGTAGGAAAGGAGGTGCTCATGTCCCGGGAGAAGGACCGAGAAGGCCAGGCTCTGGCACAGTCAGAAGCTGCAGAGGCTGCACACACCACACGCTGGGAGGCCGACCTGCTGCTGCAGCCGGTCCAGGACCATTTTGCTAATCCACCTCCTGCTGCCAAATGTTGCTCCAACCAGAGCTCTTTGATCCGCTGCCAGTCCTTGGGCAATGGAGGTGAGGTGTGCCGGGATTCAGGCGAGGCCCTCGGGTGAGGGCCTGCCGATCCTGCCAGCCAGCCGTGCCGGCTCAGGGCCACGGGGAATGTCCCAGGAGGGTGGGGATGGGCTGGGCCGCTAGAGCCCTCACACCCAGGAAGGCACAAGATGTACCACGGAGGGCTCCCGTTCAGGCGCTCAGACCCCCCTTGGTGGCCACAGGAGCTGGCACCAGAAGTGGGAGGAACAGCTTCTCAGAAGTTGGTAATGGTGCCCCTGTGCCGGTCCTCATGCCCACCTAGTCCAGACCTCACCTTGCAAAGGTGAGAGAGCTAAGGCCAAGAGAAGCAAGAAAATGTTCCTGAGGTCACTGGAAAGTCCATGTCAAGGGAAGGTAGAACTTCCAATCACCTTATCACAGGGGCTTTCGACCTTGGCACTGTTGGGGCCAGATCACTCTTTGTGGTGGGGGCCATCCTGTGCATCGTCGGATGTTGAGTAGCACCTCTGGCCTCCCCCCACTAGATGCCAAAAGCACTTCCTCCCCTAGTTGTGACCACCAAAATTGTCTCCAGACATTGCCAGATGTCTCCTGGGGGCACTCAGCCTGATTGCGAACCACTTCCTGCCTCACATGGCAAAGCAGAAAGGAGGCAAGAAAAGAAGAAAGACGTTGAGGAGAAAAGGGAGAGAAGCCCAGAGGAGAAGTGGGGAAGAGAGGCGGGGAGAGGAGGGAGAGAAAAGAAATTACCTCCAGTGCAAGCCAGGGGCCTCCGTCTGATCGGTCCCCAAAGGGCAGATTGTGGAAAAGATACGCTTCGGAGCAGCTTCTTTCGGAAAGGCTCAATATGGCAGCACTCTGCATCACATAAGGTTTGTCATTAGATGACGTTTGTCATCATCTGTGCCAGTGTTTGCAGTCCTCAGTTTCCCTATATGTCCTTGCTAAAGCAAGGTGACCAACACTGTGTCCTCTGGGGCTGCGTGTGTTTCCTCGGCCACCCAAAGTGGATGGTGCCAGATGTGTCCAGGGTTTGAGCCTCTGGGGGGGCTTCCCCTCTGTGAGAACAGCTAACCACGGGGATGCACGCCCAGCACACAGAGGAGAGGACAGACGTCGGGACAACTTAAACTGAGAAAGTACACGTTGTTTACCTGAAAACCAAATTTAACTGGGATTTCTGTGTTTTTATTGCCTAAATCTGGCAACTCAGACCTGACTTCAATGGCAGAGATGGGAAGAGAACTGATATTTCAAACTCATTCCCCAATCACACCTCTGCCAGGAAGGTCGCCAGCTTGGGAGGGCTGGTTTGAGCATCCTGCCAAATGGCAGGGTGATTATACCCTTGGCAAGAAAAGGACAAACAGAGAAAATCCATTTCTTGGTTAACTTGATGCTAGAGCAGGCCTTCACTGAGGTCCACATATATCCCTGGGTCAACGCTAACCATTCACATGTGTTATTTGATTTCATGTTGATGACTATCTGAGGAGTAGGACTTCTAGCTCTGTTTCTATCTGTACAGATTCCCTGTGCCCTACTGTGGAAGCTGACCCTGCCAGGGATCCAGCCCAGGGCCCCCGGCCCCGAGATGCAGAGCTGGACCCAACAATGGCTGACATAGACTTCACCCGTCACTCACTGGAGGCTTTTAGTTCTGCTCTTCAATCTCTGGATACTTTACAATGTTCCTGCTTCAAAAAGGAGCACTCCATGGTGCCTGCTGTCCCAGGTGAGTCAGAATCCAAAGGCGAACATGGTTGGTGATAAGCGAGAAAGGACGCAGTCCAAGAGCCCAGGTGGATGAGTTTGGGTTGGCCACACCCAGCACTGAGTCAGAATCCCCGCTCCGTCATGCCTGTGGGACTTTGGGCAAGTTACATGCAATTGTCTGGGCTTCAGTTTCATTCGCTAAATAATCGGGATAATAATACACACACCATAGGCGTAGTTAGGATTTAATGAGAGAATGCATGAGAAGTACGCATCAATTGATCTATTATCTACCTCAAAGGATTGGTGGAGAAGTGTAAAAGGGATCTAAAGTAAAGAAATGTAGTATGTGCTTCAGAAAAGGTGATTATGATCGTTGTTACCAGTATCCTTTGGAATTGGTTACTGGTTTACCAAAAGCCACTCAAAATTCTGTTCCTATCACAGAAGGATTGGATAAACGACTTCTTTGATATACTAGCTTTTCACCTGGGAGACCCAGCTTGCTGATCTGACCCAGGTTAAAATGATTGAAAATCAATTTCATTTGACAGCTGTGGAAAAAACGGAATGCATGCACACACTGATGAGCAGCAGAGCCCTGCAGTGTTGCCACTAAGCGAGACCCAGAAAGGGCCTGCTGTCCACGATCTTGTCGCCTGCTTCCCACTGGGGGCTGCCTGCCTGGCCACCCATCACCCATCATAAGATGGGTGGTCTCCCTGCCTCACTGATCCCGTGGTCTCCGGGCCTGCAAGGTGCACACAGGAGCCCAGGCACTGGGGCCCCACTTGTTTCTCTGCTCCTGGGGCCTGGTCTTAGAGACGCATCCCAAACCTGCAAACTCAAGAGCATTCTCTGCTGCCATGTAGCATGGTTAGTGACCACAAAAAAGGTGGAATGACTGGGATCTGAGAGCTGTGGCTGCTAGAAAGATCCATGAAAGCCAAGGGTAATTTTGTCCACCTATCTTTTGCCAAAGAACAGATGACTTCAGTCCCTGCTCCCTCCCTGCCTTACCCCCACCAAACCCCTATTTTCGGGTCCCCATACCGTTCCAATCTCAAGTGTTCCCATCAAGTCCATCTGCCCAACTCTTGAAATGACACATCCTCTTAGGCCACTAGGCATAGGTCAGGCTACCTTGTGTAACCTCAAGAAAACCCTTGGCCTCCTGGAGCCTCCATTCCCATGTTTGTCAAGTGGGGAGAATAAATAAGCATTAGCACTGCCTGCCTTATGTTGTTGCTGTAAGAACCAGGGGACATATTAAAGCCAAAAGGGCTTTGTGAACTGGGTGTGCCTTCAAATGGGAGTTGAGGAGTGTTCTCCGTGCGCTAGAACACTGTGAATGTTCTCCGTGTGAGAGGAGGGACATTACTCACTGACCTCATTCTCCTGGCCATTTTTCCATCTGTCCTGATTTTCTTCCACTGGCCCTGGGGCAGGGGTGGGATTGTCACAGGGTCACTTCCACAAGAGACTGTTCTCCCTGAGTTTTTAGCACAAGTAACCCAGTACCCAAATTGAGGAATCTGGCTACTTAGAGATCCTCCCTATGGGTTTATTTTAAACTAATTGCTAAGAATAGTCACTAATCATTACGACATAAATAAATCCTATGGCTGCTTCACCTGCCATATGGAGATGCCCCTGTAAGAAACAGCATCTTCACAGACCATACCTGCCCCTGAAGATATCTGCCTTGAGTTATATGGTCTCTCCTTCTCTCTCTCATCTTCATATGTCATGAACTACTTTCCTGATCAATGAGCCACGTGGACCACACACTATTTTCTCAGTTTGAGCTACTCTGGAAGATGCTTGCCTATTTTTTTAAGTACAGACCACATGGAACTCCATAAAAAATTGACTGTGTGCCAGGCATTGTGCCAATAACTTATTTAATCAACACTGTCATCTCCAAGGGTTAGGTACTATTATTATCCCATTTTATAGATGAGGAAAATGAGACCAGGAGAGATTAAGCAATTTGCTCAGAACTAAGACCTAAGAATTAAGAACCAGGATTCAAAGCAAGAATTCAAAGGAAGGCCTTTAAAACACTTTCCACTAGGCCTGTGAATTAACTCACAATGCTTTTGTGTGGACAAAAGACCTGCGAGCTGGTGCTGGGGTTGGCCTCATTTCACAGAGGAGGGGCAGCTGGGGAGCCTTCGTGTGATGAGTTGAATGAAGAGATGAAAGATGCCCTTGAACCTCAGCATGTGGGAGGGGCCTGGAAGATGCTGTGACCCAGCCTCAAGGCAACTGAAGAATACTCCGTGTGTGCGATTATGCAAAAGATTGTTTAATGAATTGCATGGCTCACTTGTCACAATATCTGCCTTCATGAAGTGTCTTTCATCTTGGATCTCCAAAGCAGGTGTAAAAGCTGTAATTAATTGTAATGATTGTTGTGTTTTTTAATAGTTACCTGCTATAATGTCCCTTTGACAGGTGAAGGTGCTGAGGCCTTGGGTCAGAGAGAGATACCCTAAATGTGGAGACCTAAGACATAAACTAGCCAAGGCTCTCCCACCTTGGGGAGCAGGACCCACTGCAAATGCCTTATAGCCTCACAGGAAGGCTTAGCACATCATAAACAAAGAACCGCCATGGACCATACAACTCCATCTCCTCTTGCCTTTAGGAGGGGCTCCCATTTCTTTCTGGATGGAGGAAAGTGGTCACTTTCTAGGCATTTTCAAACACTTAGGTGTAAACAGTCCTTTCCACGATAAAGGCAAAAAGAGGTGAAGATTCAAGATGCTACTGCAGCACGCACCAACCTCAATTTACTCATTGATCACACAAGGGCAGGAGTCATGATAAATTCTAAATCACAATGATTTAGCATCCTTTTAGGTGATGGTCAGTCAGGTGCAGCTACAAGAGGAGACGAGGAGAGGCTCAGGAGAACAAAGGTTATCATACCCACAGGTGCTGGGGGCAGGAGGCACAGCACGCCTTGCAGGGCCACATGGAAAGATACCAGCGTGTTCAGGAGGCAGCAGACAGGAGCAAGGTGAACACTTAGGCCACAGCCTTTGTTGGGGTTCCCGTGGGAAAGACAAAACAGGGCAGAAGAAACAGTTTAGGATTGGCGAGTTTCAATAACATCAACAGGCTTCGGGCTCTAGGGGTGGTCCCTAATTGCCCGGTACCTTCCCTTATGATTAAGGCAGAGGAATATTGCCTCCTGGGGTGTATGGACCAGATGGAGGAGGTCTGGCTCTGGGTTGATTTATTTGCATATCAAAGACATGCTGAGCCCTTTGCCACCTCTAGGAACTGACTAATCCAGGGAGGGACAGTCTCTCTCCAGCCAGAAAGGTTTTTTAAGATGTCAAAACATCATAATATACAGAAAATAAAACGTACACACATATATATACACACACACACAATACAACAACTAGCTTCCATAAAACACTGTGTGTGTGTGCGCGCGCGCGTGCGCTCACGTGTGTGGGGGTGCTGGGCTGGGAGAGGTAGATGAGGTTTGGGAAGAGAGTGGAGAGAAACTTTCTCCTATCTCTTAAAAAAAAAACAAGAATTAAGAACTAGATGACCTTAGCTTCTCTTGGAGGAGTTCGTAAGATCTCCCTACATGAGAGTTTCTTTTCTCCCTCCCTTTCCATTGACTCCAGTGACTGCACATTTGACTCCAGGATAGTCTGAGATACAGAAATGATGACAACCTGGGCCACTGTAAGCTGCGTAGAGAACACCTTCAGTTAGGCTTAGAGATGCCTTTGGATTCCTCTATTGTCTTGCCCTTTCATAGCATTCTAATGAAACTAGAATATTCTTCCAGTTCTATTTCTTCAGATGTTGTAATTCTGAAAATCTCTGTCACAATGATCACTCAGTGTAGCTACGTGGATTCTCAGTGCAACCCTGTGAGGTAAACAAGATTTGTCCCAAGGCATTATTAAGTGAAGAGCCAGGGTTCAAACCAACGGCTTTCTTCTTCTAAAACTACCCCACTGTGTGTGAGTAAGACAGAGACAAACCTTGGCTGAGCAGCCATTTCTTAGGAAGTGATGAAGTGGAAACTCACCTTTGGAAAATAAATTCTGTAGAAAGAAACAAGGTGGTTTCTTTGGGGCAGACTAATGAGAATCTTTTAATAATCAGAAGGTCCATCGTGGGAGTAGATCCAAACCCTTTACCCCTCTTCAGTTCAACTCCTAGGTATGTACTCTGGAAAAATTCTTATTCATGTGCATCAGAAAACATGGACAAGAATGCCATATAGTCATATTTCTTCTTTTTTTTTTTTGTGAGGAGATCAGCCCTGTGCTAACATCTGCCAATCCTTCTCTTTTTTTTGCTGAGGAAGACTGGCCCTGGGCTAACATCCATGCCCATCTTCCTCCACTTTATATGGGACGCTGCCAAAGTATGGCTTGCCAAGCAGTGCGTCGGTGCGCACCCGGGATCCGAACCAGCGGACCCTGGGCCGCCGCAGCAGAGCGCATGCACTTAACAGCTTGTGCTGCCGGGCCAGCCCCCATATAGTCATATTTCTAAAAGCAAAACAACCACACAGAAACCAGGTAACTGAAAATTACCCCATTACCATCAACAGAAGGGTAAATAAATAGAACACTATATAGTAGAGAAAATAAGTAAACTGCATATAGGTACAGGCACCAACATAGATGAATCTTAGAAACATAACATTGATAGGAAGAAACAAGTCCTGTAAGATAATATAGAATATAGTGACATTTTTAGAAAGCTGAGAAACTAGCCCCCACCCCATGCGTAGCTGAGGTGTACCTACATAAGAAGTACAAATCTAAAGAAAAGCAAGAGACAGAGACTGATAAACATAAAATTCATGACAGTGGTTACTCAATAAGGGAAAGTGAGGGGCCTTGGGAAGGAAGATTCATCAATATTGGTTTATGGTTCTGAAGACATTCTTTTCCAGGCATTTTGTATTCAGTTTCATGACTAACATATAGATTACATATATAACTTTATATGTCTCAAAAATACATATTTCAAGAGAGAAGCTTCCTAGCACAAATGGCCCAAAGGCAAACTGTTTCGTTCAGTGAAAGTAGATAAACATGAACTTCAAGAAAAATACAAGGAATGTGGAGAGTTGGGGGAAAGGGGGCGTCCAGGGGGGCTTGGGAAGAAGAGGAAAGTAAAGAAAAAAACGGAAGCTAGAAAGTTGTGAGAACAAATGTCTATGGGTCTTGATTTTCTTTCTCCTTTCTCCATAAGATGTTCTCTTCTTACACCCTCTAAGATGCTTTTTTAAGGACCCGTGGACAAGGGGAAAAACAGAAGCCCCCCTCCCAGGACGTGAGGCTCCCCCACTTTCATGCTGGCGAATACATAGGCTGGAGAGGGAATCGACCTCAGAGTCACACTCGCAGGGCCCTATTTCCACTCTGAAAGTGTGACCTGATCGAGGTCTTCATGCCTCCCAATAATGGGGGGCATGTGAACAAAATAGATACATGCTCGCGTCCTAGACTGCGAAATGCCGTGCTTCTACGCAGGTCTTTGGAGCCACGAGGAGACACAGGGTCCCAGCTCGCTTGCTCTGCCCATAAAGATCCTCGCCTCATTTTCCATTTCATCCCGGTTGCACTTCATCATATTCAGAAACACCTTCTCAGTTTGGGAAGTTAGAGTTTGAAAGAGGTAGAAGTGAAATTCCTCCCAAATATGACTGACCCTACAACACAAAATATCCTAATACAAAGTAAGAAGGAAATCATCTGGATACGACCAAGATCTGTTATTGAATATCTTAAAACGCTTATGTTTGGATTTTGGACTTAATGTTGTTTTGAATTTGTATATGGATTAGATACTCAGTTAAAAAACACCTTAAGGATAATCATAATGATGTTAATAATACTAATGTCATCTATTGTTGGCTAATGTCACGAATGTGCTGCACACACACAGGTGGACTCACATCCGGCACCTATTTATCTTCAGAGCAGTATTTTGAGGTCAGTATCATTGTCCATTTACTGATGGGGTTTGGGGGGCACTGAAACATAAAGCAACTTTGCCTCAGAACATTCCACGATTGAAGCAGCCGTGCTGGGATTTGAACCTCGGTCAGTCTGGCGATGAAGACACTCATATTATATCCAAGTCCTGATATATTATTTTCCAAAGATTTAACAGCCAGGAGAATGTAACAGCCAAGCTGAGAATAACCCTCTTTTACGAAGGGCTTCAATGTATTTAACACATTCACCTACTCAGAGCAATTAATTCCCAAGCGTTTGCGAGCTGCCTGCCTTCGGCTCCAGCTCTGAAGAGGGAGGGCAGATGTCTGTATCTCGGCGAAGCCAGGGATGGAAGGGAAAAGCAAATCTATTCTGATTCTGCCTGCCAAGCCACACGGCTCCCTCCAGAAATTGAGAGTTGTTGCTATTGGCAAAGGGCATTGAAAACCCGACGGTGGGTGACTGGAGCGGATCTCACATCAGCCGCCTTGGCTCCCGAGTTCTCTGGACTGCTGTCTGGCTTTGTCCCCGGTGACGGGGTAGAGACCATGCCAAATGCCCCTCGGTCCAGGCCTGGGGTGAGGCGCTGACCACGCAGCTGTGCATGGGGTCCACAGCACGGCTCTGAAAGTTAGGGCCTCCGCGGGCACCTTGCTAAGGAGGAAACTGGGACCAGAGAGGGAAGGACATTTGGCCAATGTTGAACAGCTCTCAGGAGGCCGGAAGAGTTTAAGCGTGGCTTGTCTGCTCCAAAGCTTCTGCCATTTACAACCCAGCAGGCAATCTCTCCAAGGCAGGGCTTCTGACTAGGGGAGACTGTACCCCCCTCCCACCCCTGGGCATAGTAAGTAATGCTTGGAGACATTTTTGGTTGTCACCAAAATGGGGCTGGGGGCTGCTGCTTGCATCTGGTGGGTAGAGGCCCGGGTACTGCTAAGCATCCTACAATGCATAGGACACCTCTCTCCCCCAACAAAGAATTTTTCAGCCCCAAATGTCAGCGGTGCCAAGGTTGAGAAAACTTGGGCTAAGTTTGGCATTAAGGACAGAAATGGGAGAGAGTTAAGTCCGCTGTTGGAAAGGGGACCCTATTAACAGCAACCTGCCTGTATTCTGCAGGCCCAGGCTCTAGCCTGCCTGACTCTTAGTAAATCCTGTGCCATCCTCTAGGCGGGATAGTTTGAAACACCCAGAGACAGCAGAGAACTCCATTTTCCTTCCTAAATCTCTCTCAAGGGGCATACGGCTTTGAGGAGCTGTCAGGTGTAGGGGAGTGAGATGGGAGTGGAGGAGAAGGGGTACCTTTCCTCCAGATGTGTGGGTGATTACAGACAGGTGACACTGGGCACCCAGACTGCATCTCTAGGGAAAAGTCCTGCTGCCCAAGAATCACTTCTCAGAATCAAAGGGAGTGGAACGTTGCCTGTGAAGGGTTAAGCCTGTATCTTCTCTTGCTGGCCTGTCTCCCAGGCTAAGTGAAGGCTGCTTCATCTCAGATGGATATGAAAGACGAGCGGGGCAGATTGAAAACAGCTGTACGCCCAGTGAATGGGCCACACGGCCACAGTGCCACGCCAAGGTTTAGCTCCATCCTGCCCTTTTGTTTGGCTTTGGAGGAGCAGCACAAATAAATACAGTAGGTTCTGTTTAAACAAAGAGCTCTGATCAATAGAGGTTTGCATAGCTTACGACCTTCAACCATAAACAGAAATTTGAGGTAAAAATCCACAAATCCCAGATCAATTACCAGATTATTTACCCTTTTGCACTGCTAATGTTCCAATCTGCCTTGCATATTAAATAGCCGGGGAAGAAAAGGATTTTTGTTACAGGGCAGAGGGAGGGCTGTGTGGATCCATGAGTCATGGTAATCAAAGTGTGGGCCATACGTTTTCTATATAAACCCGGCTGCAGTGATGGCGCAAATCAGCTAAGACAAATTTAAAATTCCAGGACTTTCCAGCCGATGTTACCAGTAGCTTTCATAATCTTTCTTTTTTTGGAGGGGCTTTAACCATCTGCCACAAAATTGTCATTGCATTGTGGTTTGCTGTAAAGGAAAGTACACGTATTAGGGGCTTCAGCCCCCACTCTGGTCCTTGGCAGCTGTGAATCCTGGAGAAAACCCCTGCCCTGGGTTGCTCTGGGCTCAGTTTCCCAGGATGTAAACTTGGGTTTGCATGGAACGGTCACTCCCCAGCTCTGTACCAAGGGCAAGTTGTTTAATCTCTGGAAATCCCTGTTTTCTCATCTATAAAATGGAAAAAAACCAATACACTTGACCTCCTGGCATTGTGATGAGAATGAAATAATGGGTGGCTTATAGAAGCACAGCCCACGTCTGGGGTACAGGAAGTGGCACTCAGTGGGCCGGAGCTACCGTTGTCATCATCATCGCCATAATCCTCAGTGTCCCTTCTCCTCTAATATCCTGACTTTTGACAGATCCATGATATTTTGGGATGAACTCTGAGTCAAACGCTTGGGAGAGAGGCTGGGAATGAAGAACTGGGGACTGTTCGGGAGAGGAGTGTGTAGTGCCGCTAGGACGAGAGGAGAAACATTTTCCTCACAAGTCACCCTCAAGACCCCGGCAGGGAAAGGTGATGGTGCCTTCAGACCACCCGCATCCCCTCTCATCCACCCATAGAAGTCTTCTGCTTGAGTGTTGCTCATCAGAATCTGTAGATCTGTTATATTTCCTGCAAAGAAATGGCTTAAGTGTCCCCCACCCATGATAACCCTCTACAGGATGCTGGTTTCAACAAACACAATGCCCACCCCATCTGCTAAACTGTAAATCCCTCTGAGGGCAGGACCTATGCCCATCTTGTTCACCTCTGATCTCTAGCCCCTAACCCTGTGAAGGGCCCAGAAGGAGCCTCAGTACACATTTGCTAGATGAATGGTCCTCAGGACTCTCTCCCTTCTCCCTCTAGCCTGGATCATAGACTTGAACCTTTCCCTATACTCCCCTCCTCTGGTCTCCTAAGCCAATCACAGAGAAAATGTTAGGAGGTATCCTATTCTCCATGTTTCTTTTCCTCTTATCCATAATATAGGAACGACAGAGAAAGCAATCTGTGCCTGGCACTGTATGGAGAGCTTGACATATGTAGACTCACGAATTCACACAGCAACACCATTTCAACCACATTTTACAAATGGGAGGAGTGAGTGTTAGGGAGATTATTCATAAGCTGCAAAATGGCAGATGAGACTCCAAACAAGGTTTGCCCGACGCTTAACCATTATGCCAGTGGTTCTCAAACTTAAGCAGCATCAGAATGACTTGGAAGGCTTGTTCAAACACAGGTTACTGGACCACATTCCAGAATTCATGCTTCAGGAGGTCTGGGATGGGGCCGGTGAATGTGCACTTCCAATAAGTTGGCAGGTGCGGCCGCTGCTGCCGTCCAGGGACAACTTTTGAGAAACATTGCACTAAGCGTACTTCTTCTCTGGCCAAGTTTCCAGCACCCTTTCCACAAGAGAGCAGACAAGAATCCTCACCAGCACACAATGGATCCCAGCCCTAAATTTCTGGATATCCAGTGGAATACATTTGTATCTTCAAATGGAAGACAACTTAAGTCAATGACCAAGTTCTATCATAATTTTTCTTCTCACATTTTGCTGAGAGAACCAACTTACTTTGGAATCATCTGTGTCCTACAATTCATCCTCAAGTATTATATGCAAGTTGAACTGAGAGTGAAATTCTCATTAACCAAGTCTTGTGAAACTTTTTTTTGGACTAAGGTGTAGGGGATGGGAGGGAGGTCCAGGGGCTGAAGAAAATTCTTCCAAATTAACCAAGAGGTCTAATTAGAGCAGAGGTTGGCTGTTTCTTTAAAAGAAAAGCAGTTTCTTGCATTGTAATTATTCTACATATTATAAAATGTGGAAAGTAATGGGGTGAGGGAGAAGGATTAGAGACTTTCATTCCTTAGTAATGAACTACATAAGCAGTAAAAGCCCAAGTTAGAGTATTTTTTCCAAACTTTCACTCAATAAATATCCTGTCTCCGAAGTATCACAAATTCCAAATTAGCAGCATGTGGATTCATGAAATCCATTCACTTCTCCATTCATGCATCCCACAAACATTTACTGAAGCCTCTCTGTGCCGGGCATCTGCTGGGTGCTGGGCCAGGGGAGAGTCAAAGGGGTGTATGCAGTTCTGAGATGTTGATGTTAACAGAAATAAGATATAGGCCATATCCTTGAGGAGTTCACAGGACAGTGGGAGACAAAGAGTCATGGAAGAGATGTTTGTGCCTTTGTAAGTGGGTGGAAAGATTGGGGAAGGGGTTTCCAGACAAAGGAACAGCATATAATGATAGAAGCTGTAGTAGATTGGTTGGTGCTCCATCCAGGTCCCCTTTACCAGGCCACTGCATCTGTCCCCCAGCTGCTGTGCTGATGGCTGAGGGCTCAGAGCTGCTCCCTTCTTAGCCAACTGGAACCTCCTTGCCAAAGAAGTTACACCATCTACCCTGCCTCCTCCCCACCCAAGGGCCAGCCCATGACTGACTGACACAGGGTATCTTGAGGTAAGGGTCCACCAATTCTTTGGTGTAATTCTTACTACAGAGCTTCTCCTGGGATCAAGCTAAAACTCCACCTGAGGCCTTGCTTAGCTCTTTCCCCTGTCCTATATTCCATGGTTCCATTCTTCTTGAGAGCACTCCTTCAGTAAATCATACACATCAACCCTGTCTCAGGCGCTACTTCTAGGGAACTTGATCTAAGAAGGAAGTGTAGTGGCTGATCTATGGTCCCTGGAGCCACATTCCTGCGTTTGTTATCCTGGCTCTGACATTTACTAGGTGTAGGATTCTGGATAAGTTACTCAGCCTGGACTAGAACTACTAATAGAAGCCCAATGGATCCAGGAGGTAGATTCCCCAACTCCCATCTTTTCTTTGCCCCATCCCTTTTAAGGAGCACCATCATGTGCATACATGTGTGCACATCAACACACACACGCACACACATACACACACACACACACACACACACCAGGTAATAAGAAGAAGCAAGAGGAGCAACCGGGGGCTTGGGGTCCTGCCACATAGATAACCTCTCCCTAAAGACTTGAGAATTAGACGGTAACTGGGCATCCTCAACCTAAGCTGCGATTCCATTGTGTGCATCCTGGCTTTCAGTCAATGCCCGCTCCGACAGACCTCTAAGATCCATCTATGTCAGTTTGAATGCTTTTAGAAACAAATTGTAGAAAACAACTAGCTGAAGCTGTAGGAAAATCCATTATTTTGTATAACACATATTGCCCAGAAGTAGGGCAGATTCCAGGATGAGTCCATTCTGTGTTCAAGGATGTCAACAAAGACTTGGATTTTTTTCCATTTTTCTGCTCTGCTATCACCAGCATTGGCCTGTGTTACCTTAGGGGGCAACAATAGGGAGCACCATACCTCCTTGTTCCCCGTTGCAGGCTACAGTTCCTTCTTCCATCTGATGGGTCCATCTCAGACCATGTGTCTGGCAGGGACCAACAACAGTTAACAGGAAAATACCCTGCTCTGATTATGTTAAACTAATCAAGACCCACATTCCCAGCTGGGAATGGCATGAAGGCAGTGTGGTGTCTCCAATGATTAATAGCTTGGACTCTGGAGCCAGAACACTAGGATTCAAATTCTGCCTGAGCCACTTACTAACTATACGGCTTCAGGCATGTTGTTGATTTCTCTGTGCCTCAGTTTCCTCATATGTATGATAGAGATAATAATATGCTCACTTCACAGGGTTGTTATGTGGATTGGACAAATTAGTAAATGGCAGGCACTTTGACAGAACACAGTTCCTAGCAAGCACAAGTGTTAGCTCTTACATATTGTGTTGTGTCTGAGCAACATCAGGGTACAGCTGGGAAAGACACATAGAGCCATAGATCTTAGGAAGGCAACTAGCAGGTCCATTATACTGTCTCCTCAGCCCAAGCCGATGTTCTAACCGTGTTCAGCTCAGCATCCTGAGTTGAGACATCCTGGCCAGGTGAATACGGTTTAAAAACCACTGCATTTCTGAAATGGTTCTTGGCTTTCAAAGTACCTCCCCAAGCATTTGGAAATTGCAGCTCTGAGCCCTCGTCTTAGTAATACCATCTCTCCCCAAGCCCCACCTGAAGCCCATCATTAAATCGCCTCTGAGATGGGGCAGAATTGTCAGCTCTGGGAGACGCTACCTCATAACGGGGGGGGGGGGGGAGGGGGGGCGGGACCCACCTGTCTGCCCGTCAATCAGGGGCTGCACCACCAGGGAGAGGTTGTCCTGGGCAGGCCTGGTGTGCTTCCAGAATCAATGAGAAGGCAGACTGAGCTAATCACATTTTGCCCCTTCCGGGCCTCGAAGACTGAAGCCCTTGCACGCTGGAGCTGTGGGGACAGGAATAAGAGTCAGGCTGGCCAAAGGGTGTGAGAAGGAAGAAAGGACTGCAGTGAGCATAGAGATAAAAGCATCAGGAGAAGGTGGAAACACCTCCTGGCAGGGCTGTTTATAGATGCCCAGTTAGTTAATAGTCTACACTGACCCTGAAGTTGGCGTTTGTATACTGAGACATCTGGATGGGCTTCAGACGATCACTGAACCCCTTTATTTATATCCATGTATGTGAGCCTGGGGCGCTGGACTTTTCCAGTGGGAAGGGCTGCAACTTCCAATGGTTTCTCAGAAAGGTCAAGATCACTGCACTGAAATGAACTCCTCAAATCACAGAATTAACCCCCTCTCTTCCTTGCCCGTTGTCTGATGGCTTCTCACCTCCAACAGGAATATCGTTAGCAAGTTGTATCACTCAGATCCAGTAATTTGTAAAACTGAGGCCAGGATCTGGGGATGCTAAGGACCCCAGTGCATCCTGCTGAGGGAGTGGTCCAGGCCGCACCTTGCCCGAGCCGCCAAAACGGAGTCAGAGAAGCTCATTGCTGGGCTCTAACATGATTTGATATTTTGCACAAGGATGAAATTAATGAGCGAGAGGCCTGAACTCCGCGGCCATGCGGAGCTCCACTCCTCACTCAGCAAGGCTCAAAATTCCACCAGTGCGTCGCCTGGGGCAGCAACTCAAGTGTGGCCTGGGCATCAAACAGTTCCTTACCAGTTTACAACCAGATAAGTACAGAGGTGGAGGTCTGCATTTAGGAAATTTATAGCAATTTCACACAGTAATTTTGTCTGCTTAACCTAATAGTTTAAAAAACGGGGCTTGCATTTTGTATGGCTTATTCTTTTATTTCTTTTTTCTAATAATTCATTTTTGTTATATTTTATAACACTATTAGTTTGAAATAAGGATAAAATTAAAAACAAAAAAACAACTCTTCACATAGAGTTTGAGAAGCACCGACCCAGGGAATCTTCGCCGGGTTCCTGTCTGGGCACCTCTGCCCACGACTCTCCTTGGACATCTGTCAGGCCAGTATTGGGGTACAGTGGACGGATGAGCCTGAAGCAGAAATCCAAATGTGAGATTTCTTTAAGGGCTCCTGTAACCTGAAAATTCACGGAATTTTCACTTCCTTCGACAACATATCTACTTTTGTTTTAATATAACAATCAGTTTGCTGTTTTTCATTCCTTTATTTTTCTTCAAATTGTCAAATAGAATTTTACCTCCAAGAAGAGGCACAGGGGCCAGCCCGGTGGCACAAGTAGTTAAGTGTTCACACTCCACTGCAGCCGCCCCCGGTTCCCCGGTTCGGATCCCGGGTGCGCACCGACGCACCGCTTGGCAAGCCATGCTGTGGCGGCATCCCATATAAAGCGGAGGAAGATGGCCATGGATGTTAGCCCATGGCCAATCTTCCTCAGCAAAAAAAGAGGAGGATTGGCAGATGTTAGCACAGGGCTGATCTTCCTCAAAAAAAAAATAAAAAAGAAAGAAAAGAAGAGGCACAGTAAGATTTTTGTGTTTGTTTGTGCCTTTGAAAAAACACAGGTGTTATGTGTGTGGCTTTGTGCACCCTTTGAAACACCATCGTACAACCCTGGGGAACAACAGCATTTGTCATTTTGGGAAGCAGCTTTGTGACAAACATTCAACAATGTTTAGGTCTCAATTTTAGATTTAAAAGCAATTGAGTGGAAGAGGTTTTTTGTGTGTGTTCTTTTTTTCAAAAAGCAAATGTAAGTTCAATAGTTTTATACAAATGCGGCTTTCAATGTAGCCTTAATATATCGTTGTCAGTGTACTCTTACTATACAAGAGCAAACTCTTATATAGTGTTTACTGTGTGCTAGGGAACATTCTAGGTGCTTCTTCTACATCAGCTCATACAATCCTTAGAGCAATCCTTTGAGATAGGTGCTATTAATATCATCTTAATATTATAGATGCAATGCTGATGCATGGGGATGCTAAGTCACTTGTCCAAGGTCACACAATGAGTAGGTAGCAGAGATCAGATTTCCATCCAGGCAGCCTGGGGCCAGAGACCTGCTCTGAACCTATCCACTGGACTGTGCCTCCCCAGAGCCCTCCAAATGGGACAATCTTAGAGGCTGTGTCAACTCAATAAACTACAACTGCATGAAGAATACTACGATTGCATTTGACTCAGGACCAAAGAATTATAGGGAAGCCAATGTCGTACACAGCTCTACATTAGACTGTGCTCAATTGATTGGGTTATGAAACTGGTAAACAGACTAATTTTTAATGCACATTCTGCTGTGCATTCTGCCATCTAAGTAATAGTCTCAAGTTGGGTCCATGTGGAGAAGAATTGTGTTTGGGGCTGTCCAGTTCAAGGCATCCTGGTTAGAGCGATTTGCAGGAAAATTTGGGGAAATTTTATAGCCACAAGGACACCCAATCAATTCCACTAACTCTTTTGGACATGCCTGATTTTGTCATCACTGAGAAGATTCAGCTTTTGTGAATTATCCACATGCCAACCCACATCAGCATTTGATTTGGTGTTTCAAGAAGCCCATTTGGTTTTGAAATTAGTTGAAGAGGATGCTATTTAGGGGCCATGTGAAAAAATATATAATCTGTCTTGTGCTTATGAAAAAAAAATTGCTGTGTTCTGATTAACTGCACTTGACACTGAGATATATCCCTGTGAAAATGACCTCCATTCACAGTCTGATTTTGACTTGCAGGCTGTGGAATTAGATTCCACCTCATTGGTTTTACGTTTCTCCCATCGTTTGTCCATTCATTCACCAAACGTTTACTGAGCACCGACTACGGCAAGGCCCAGTGCTAGGTGCTTGGGGGGGAGGAAAAGGAAGAGAATATCCAAGGAGGACTAAGCCTTGGTCTCTGTCCTTGAGGAGTCCTCAATTTTGTCAGGGAGACAGACATGTAAACATGACAGTGCAGGACACGT
The DNA here is from genome assembly GCF_020826845.1 of Diceros bicornis minor. Classification (NCBI taxonomy): domain Eukaryota; kingdom Metazoa; phylum Chordata; class Mammalia; order Perissodactyla; family Rhinocerotidae; genus Diceros; species Diceros bicornis. The sequence continues at coordinate 29,603,383 of NC_080771.1, read as the reverse complement.
GCAAAACCCAAGCCAACACCTACTACAGATCCCAAATTAATTCATTTTCTAATCGCTTGTTCGCTTTGGTCATTGCAAATACCAGGCTGTACTGCCTGAGGGTCAGTAACTGAGCTGTTATTTACTATGTATCTACAACTAAGGTTGAAACAACACATTGGATGCCTATAAGGCTAAATTCAGGATGACGAATAGAAATGGTAGCATTGGTCCAGTTGATACACTCATGTCAGACAAAGCCAACAAAGGACAGACAGCACATCCCTAATGCACCTGCATTTACCCCAATAACGACAACCCCTCCATCTGCCCCAGGCTTCACAAAGCACTTCCCTGATTGAATTGCCTTATGGCAACAACCTCTGAACATAGGCATTATGATCTAGGGAGAAGTTAGGTGACTTGCCAGTTAGTGGTAGAGCAGGGTCTCTAACCCAGGTCTTCTCATTCCCAAAACCATCCTGGTGGTTTCATCCTGATACCCTAATTATTTATTGTACACCTATCGTACATTCAGCATTGGATTCACTGTACAATTGGACAGCATAATTCCAATATCCAGATGCTGGGTCATCTGGGTCACCTGACCAGCCATTTTATGAGTGTAGGTGGGTGGCCAGTCTATACCCAAGAAAGGAATGCCCTGCAACAGTAGCAACCATGATGAACCCAGGTAGGACAAGTAGAACCTTCCAGAGCCAGCTCTCGACAGTCCACTCAATTCACCTTCCTGGCCTCAAAACCTTGATGTTTTCCTTCATTGTTTGAAAGAAATAATTCTCTGGAATAATCTTCAGGATGGTCATCAAAAAACACAGACTTTTTTTTTATTTTTTGGTTTTGACTGGCAAGGGAAACTCAACTCAGCGTTTTGAAAGTCAGAGTGGCCTTTGTGTTTAGAAATTAACTTTTTACAGCACCTGGAGGGTAGTTATTACTCAATGGATACTTTTAGGAATTTAAATGTGATCGATTAATTGATGGGAAAAATTATATTAGGTAAATGAAAATTCAGAATTGAGTGTGGTGTTCACCGTGGCCTGAAAACATTTTAAAAGGCCAGGTTAGGCCTGAGGAAATTGGGAGTTTTAGTCTTTGCTATTAAAAAAGAAAAAAAAAAAAAGAATGAAAGAAAGAAAAAGTGAGTTTGCAACAAACTCAGTAATGAAGGCCAGAATTTTTTTCCTTTCCTTTTTGACAATGTTATCACAATCTGTTCTCATAATCCGACTGTGCCATAGAGACTCTAATGCAAGGAATCAGGCGGGCTTTTGTTCAACTCTTTTTGTTAGAAATTCTGCCCTACAAGTCTTATCAAGCTTAGAAAGCTCATAAACACTGGAACCCCAAACAACTTAGGAAGATAGAAAGACAAAAACTGAAAGAGAAGAAGAAAAAAAAAAAAGAGTGGTGATAAAACGAAATTGAAGAGGGTAACACAATAGAATCTGTAGCCATTAATTTTTATAGCTGATGCAGCTGCTAATATTTTATGAGGTTTGGAAATATGAGTATAAAAAACACCCTCATATCTGCCCTCGTTCTCTTTCTGTTGTTGTTTTAATACAAAGATAAGCCCATCATATTCTGTCCCTTGCATATAGCCTTATTACAGTGAAACACCCGTATGGCAGAAAACATTCTGTTCATCGGAATTTTTCCAAATCAGTGTCCTTTTGTTTTTGTTCAGTTTGGGTTTCCATCTTCCCCAACAGAAATTCATGGACCACTTCACGTGCCATTTCTTTCCCTTGCTCCTTTTTTCTTCTCTTTTTTTCTTTTTTTTAACTTCTCAGAGCTTATTTCCGGTTAAATCGCAGCAGGGCTCCTGTTCACCAGGTTTCCCGGACAGGACTGCCTGCAATGTCTTCATTTAAATGTAGATTTTGCTTTTACGCTTGGGAGGGAGGTGAGAGCTTTTCTGCTGCAGAATTAACATCAAGGTGGAAATATGAGCTTGAAAGAAATGCCATGTTTCCCTAAATAGGGCGATGTGAGTCCAGGGTGAATACTCCAAGCCGTTTATTTACAAGTTGCCTTGTACCCAACAGGGGAAAACATTGCCCAAGTCAGATCATATACTTCTTGAGGCCACAGCACTAAACTTTAGGTCAAGGAACTCAAAGGTTAAAGGTGTAGATACTCACTGGATGCCGTGGGGGCTCTACCCATGACACTTTGGAATTAATGATAAATGCAATTAAAAGGGCATATTTAAGAACTGTTCACGTCTCTTTTCATTGTTCAGGAGCCATGTCTACTCTGAAGAAATGGAATAAAAATCTACACACTGTAAATAAAGCCCAATCATATGTAGAACAGAATGTACTTCAAATCATACTGCCAAGCCCACAGACACTTTTTTTTTAGCTGAACTGTGATAGATATCTAAGTTCATCTTAAAGGTTAAAAATATCATGATTTTGTCCCTCTTTCTTCTGCCCTGTTTTATTGCTAGGCCATTTAAAGAATGAGCAAAATTAAGTATCCATACTCACTTCTAGGTAATTTATACAGGTTTTTTTCTCAGTTATTCATGAGACAATTCTGCTTCCAACCTGGACATTGACCAAATGATTGAATGGAAAAAGTAAATAACTTTGTCAAGAGCTCTTCAAATATCCTCACCACCGAGCCCATAAAGATACTTGTACAATTATATATCTTTGTTCGGTTTACCAAAAACATGATTCTTCGCTGCTGCTAACGCCCCAAATAGAACCCTGATCATGCCACGGGAAAACGCTTCCTAGTTTAAATTATATACGATAGTTAATCCACCACCATTTACCAGCTGTGTGATTTTTTTCAAGTTACTTAAGCTCTCTGTGCCCCAGTTTGCCCATCTGCAAGCTGGTAATAATAACAGTACTTGCACCATGAGTTATCTGGAGGATTAATTCATTTAATGCATGGAAAGACCTTAGAATTGTGCCTGGAGCAAATAAATCCTCAATAAACATTGGAAATACACACACACACACACACACACGCACACACACACACACACGGATAGATACAGAATTCTCTCCTAGAGACTTAAGGAGCCAGAGAGAAGAGAGAGAAAGGAGTAACTGTAGACCAAAGTCAAGTATCATCTGCTTTTATGGAGCTCTTGATATATGAAAAAGCAGGAAAAATAAAACATACTTCCATGAACTACAGGCCAATGATAAGAAAATGGTAAGAGACTAAAGTCAAAACCAGCAGACCCTTGAAGAAATGGGAGAGGAAGAAGACAAAGGCAGGTATTTAATGCAGACCCCCACATGCCTGACTTAGTTCAAAGGCCCAAGATCTTCAGAGAAATTGGGGGCTAAATAAATTAAGCTTCCCTTCCCGCTTTGACAGTCAGACCAAGAAAGCCCTCGTTTGCACTTCATCTGGTCTAAATATTCAGTTTACAAATGGATGTTGTTGGGCATCGTGTGCTATAGATGCTTTATGTTTATTTAAGAACTCAGTTTCAAGGAATGTTTTCCAGACGTGCGGTTCACCGCAATAGACAGCTGCTGATGCTCTGATCCCATGAGCATTATAATATGTTTAAAAATTGCGACACTTTTAAAACCAGATGTTCTACATAAACTGCACACGGGGAAAGAAAGAGAGAGAGAAAGAAAGGGAGAAGAAAGGAGGACGGCAGATCCATCACTTGGCATGACACTAGAGCTCTTCACGCTCACAGAAAATTCACAACAAATTGAAGCAAACCCCGTACAGCTTGTTCTGGGTTTTCTTCTGCAGAAAAGATTAAAGGAAAATCATTTTAACAGAAAGAAAAGTTCCGACCTCTGTAAAGACAGCGACGGAGCTGCAGCTGAAGCCTGAAGGTCACCACTGGTACTGCTGTGGTTCGAGGTGCTTTGCCAAGGCTATTTTCTGGGATCCACTGAGCATGTGTGTACTTCACTGCTTCCCAACTTTGAGGTTCTGCGTGTATTGCTCGCTTTTACAAGCCACCTCCACTTTCATCCTAAGAGTTCCTTCGGGTGGAAGCAGGCCTTGTGTGATGTGTGGATGTGTGTAGCTGTGGTGCAGTCACATGGTTAAAAGTGGAGCTTATAGGGTCAGACTACCTGGGTTCAAATGACAGCTCCACCACTTAGCACGCATGGACAAGTTACTTTTTCTAAGGCTGCATTCCTTCCTCCACAAAATGGAGACCATAATGGTACCCACCAAGCAAAGGAGCTAAAGCATTTAGCACACAGCTCCGTAAATAATAAACACTCATTACATTTTAGATACTTTACATGTAAGACCTTCTTCTTCCAATTTAAACCATTTAAGACTAACTTGACTTGAGAGAAAGTTTGGCAACGTTATATCCTCCCCTGGGATAATTGGATAATTTAGGGTGTCCTCAAGGCAGTCTTGGAAATCACCAGTCCACACAATTGGAAATGATCAGTTTGGGGAGAAATGGAGTGATAGCATAGTGTAATGGAAAGGCGGCATAATCAGACAGCCCTGGGTTTGTGCCCCGGCTCTGCACTTCACAAGATGTGTGGTCTCGCGAGAGCCTCTTCGCCTTGGGCCCCGGTTTTCCAGCTGGGTGCTGGGCAACACAATCTCTTCTCAGAGGGGGCGTGAAATTCAAAGTAGCCAATTTAGGTTAAGTGCCTTGCACGCAGTTGATGCTCAATTAGTGTTTATTTCTTTGATTCCATCATCTATATGTCTCCAGAAAACATGTTTTTGTCAAATAGCCTGTGCCCAGGTGCAGAATTTATCAAACTGTATTCCTCCTTGCTCACATACTGTCTCTACTAAAAACCAACCAACCAACCAACCAACCAACCAACCAACCATCCAAAAAATACAAACAAAAATATCAGAGCAAAATAAAGTAAAATCTTTAATGGTTATCCATTGATCTTTGCATAAAGTGCAGGACCTGACCCCTATTACCTCTTCAATTGCATCTCTCACAATTTCACCCCATCCCATCCTCTCATCCAGCCAACCTGAAATGAGTCACTTCTTCTCAAACATCACTGTCTCCGTCTTCTGGCTTTTGCACTTCCTGTCACATTTTTGTCCCACACCCTCTTCAATCTTCATGTCTCAGCTTAGACTTCACTTCTTCTAGAAAGCCTTCTCTAAGGTGTGTGCCATTCCTTTGTGTTTTCTTAATACTTAATGCTTACCCTTATCCCAGCCCAGAGTTCCTTTCCTATTTATATTTCTCTTATTTGACTGTAAGCATTTTCAAGTCAGGAGTAGTGTGCTATTTGCCAGGTTACCTCAGCAACTGGCATAATGCTGTTCCTGGAGAACTGAACAAATACTTGGTGAATATGAATAAATGCATATGAATAAATGAATGCACGGATGGATGGGTGGATGGATGGATGGATGGATGGATGGATGGATGGATGGATCAATCTGATGGATGGATGAATCATCTGGGACTAGGAAGGTGTGTCTCTGACCTCAGCTACCTAGAACATTTTTGATAGGTTGGTTGTGAGATTCAGCAGCTAAATGTGGCCCAGAGAATCAACAGTGACAACTGATTATGAGTCCAGACCTTTTCTAGTTACTAACTGGACTTTAGTAAGTTCTCCATACTCCTCAAGGTGGCCTGCTCAGCTATGGCAGATCTGCTCTGCCTACTTCTCCAGCCTTATTTCTCGCCATTGACTGCCTTTCACTTGTGCTCCAAAATCACCAGCATTATCTTTGCTCCTCCACACCTTCAAGGTCTCCTTGCCTACAATCTCTTAGGCATATTCTTCTCCCATGTTCACCTGCCTGACTCCTACTCATCCTTTGGGGATGAGCTTCAGTGTAGCTTCTTTAAGTGAGTTTTTCGTAATGTGCTCCACGTTCACCTCAAGTCTCCAAACTGGATAAGGCCCATCTGTTTTTTGTGCTTACAGCCTCTTCTCCTGCTCAACATAGCACTCACCACAATTCTAATTATGTAGGAATTGATGTGATTATTGGTGTAACATCTGTTTCCTCAACCACAGTGTAAGCTTGAGGGACCAAGTGGAGAGTATCCATTGCAGTAACTCCAGGGCATTGCTGGGCCTGGGCAGAGAGTATGTACTTAAGAAATAATGCTTGTTACTGAAATTAATAGGTGAGAAGCAGGGGTCCATGAATCCCGTAAAATTGTTTGCAAAGTGCAGGACTGGTATTCAGTTGGCATGAACTAATATCATTGTACCAGTTGTTTAGAGCACGAGTTCATTCTGATTAGTCAGATCTGATTGGTTAATTATGAAGATGGTCAATATTTCAGATTTTATATCAGATTTCTAAAGGAGTTTGTAATAGATCCCCATCACCCCAAGTGAAGTTAAGATCTACTGCTCTGGAGTCTGAAAAGAGCCCATATCATGGAAAATTCTGGAAAACCATCAGGGTCTCTGCCCACAGTCCTGGGCAATGCGTCAGCCTGTGTTTTCCATCTGTGCCTGCCTGGTATGCTTTCCCCAACATGAGGTCCTTCGCAGCTGTATGTTACACATGAAGGATATTCTGGGGTACTTGAAGTCATCGATGATTCATCTCTATGGAATGAGTGGCTCACCAAGAAAGACATACATGGAACAGAACAACATGCATCACAGTTTCTCTCCTTTGAGGAAGAAACGCTCCAAAAATGTCTGGGGAGAAATAGATCTCAGTAGCTCACATGGCAGATGTAAGCATCTCCCTCAATCATCACCAGGGCATCAGGTGGAGGAGGAGGAAGAGGATGAGCCAAGTAGTTATCTCTTCCTAAAATTAGTGTGCAACCCCAGCCCTGCCCAGATACCCTATCACAAATGTCAAAGAAAAGGGTCAATAATAGTAAGGCGACACATATTGTTTACTATGAGCAAAGCACTACGCAAAGTGCTTACTAGGCGTTCTTTATTGAGTATTTATTTAAATCCTTACAACCACCCCATGAGCTTGGTACAGTTGTTATCTCCATTTGTATTTGATCAAACAGAGCCTAGGGAAGGTTAAGCAACTTTCCCAAGGTCATTTATCTCACAAGTGGTGAAAGTGGGATTCAACTTGATTCAACCTAGCATCTGAGTCCAGGTTGATCCCTAAATTTCTGAACACTGTGTTAAGGGATCAAGGGCTCTCTGTTTGGACAAAGGGGACAGCTATGCTGGCAGACTTACATAATCATTGAACAAGTATTTATTGTGCACCTTCTATATGCCTGGTGGTGTTCAAGGTGCTGGGCATAGAATGGTGGGCAAGTCACACTAGTTCCCTAACCTCTGGAACGTGGTCTGAGGGAAATGAACTTTAAGCAATTAATTACATTGGAAGAGTGCTAAGAAAGGAAAGTAGAAGTAGAGGGAACCCAAAAGCCAGCCCAGGATATTGGATGCTCAATCACTAAGAAGACACACCCTGGAAGGTGCTATTATTGATCTTTCAACAGAAAAAAAGAAGCCTATGAAATTATGATCAATGAAGGCTGTGAAGGGTCTTCCACATACTGTAAGCTCTGTAAGGTCCGTAAGAGCAAGAATGGTATTGGATTCATTTATTTCTACATCTCTGGTGCATAGCACAGGGCCTGGCATATAAAAGAACCTCACTCAATATTTGTGGATGCATGGATGGAAGTATGAATGGTGGTCATATATACTCAATGGAAGTATAGAATGAGCTGAGAAAGTTCTTATCACAATGAACAATGATTAAGTTGGTAAAAGAAAGGAAGAAACAAGGAGCAGCCATAGCACCAGGGTGATGTGACACTAAATCGAAAGTCTTCTGAGATGTTGGTACCAACGCTTATCCAATCAAGAACCCAAGTGAGAGCGAGGGGATGAAGGAGAGGCCACTAGTTACTACACAGATAGGAGATGAAGATATGGAAACTCATCAAGGATTAGCAACTTCCAAAGTCAAGACACACATAAGAAATTAAGTGAGAAGGCCTGGTTTGAAATTCTTGTCTTACCAATAATTAAGTAAAAAGCTTCCATGCGCTGATGGTTGAATGAGTCTACGTACCATTTGGTGTTTAACATCAGCTTGTAGATTAGACTGTTGTCACGTTCACAATGCCCAGCTGAAAAAAACAAGAGTTGTTTACATTCTTAAACAGGATATGGAACTAACAATATAAATGATAATGTGTAAATGATGGTGAGTGAATAGTTTAAACAATAATATCTTTAGATGGAGGGAATTTCTTGTGAAATTTGATGACCTGAGAAAGTTTAACAGGGACTATAGGACTTGAAAAATACCAGTGGTAGCAGTTGTAGTAGTAATAGAAGTAGTAGTAGCAATGGCTGTGACACCAACAGCAGTAATAGTAAAACAAATAGTAACTACTGTCATTGAAACCTCCAGTAACAGGTTTGAGATATATGATATATGATATTTATGTATATGTGTGTGTGTATGTTTAGAGAGACAGAGAGAAGGAGAAATCTTATTTAATTCTCACAAAATCTATGATATATAGTTACAATAATTACTAAACCCTTATAATAATGGGGAAATGGAAGCACGTCAAGATTAAGGGTCTTGCCAAAGGTTACACAGCTAGTAAATAGCAAGACAGAATTTGAATCAATTTCTGCCTGATACTAAAGCCCAGGATCTTTCTACCAGATGCTGTTGCCTTGGCACTTGCTGGAGTTTTGAAACTCAAAGAAAGGTAAAGCTGTCTGGCAACTCGGCAAAGGCAATTACGAACAAACCAAGACCATGCTTGGTATATGCATATGTCTGGCTTGAGTGACCTGTGAATGTTGGGGAGAAAAAAATAAAGCAGAATAAGAAAGGTTGACTGGGTCATGGAGAGCTCGATTACCAGAGGATGGGGTCTAGACTATCCTCTTGGCAACACGCAGCCCTTGACCGGTTCTGAGCAGCAGCATAATTTGTTAAGAATTATTTGTTGGACTGGAATCTTAAGAGAGAGGATGGAGGCAGGGAGGCCAGCCAGAAGGCTGTTGCAATAACTTCTTTGAGGAGTCCCAGACCCGTCTTGTTATCTCATCATGAAGAAATGCCTGTAATATATTTGCCCAAGTCATTGGCGTCAACTCCTCACCAAGACATTAAAGGCCACGCACGGTCTGACACCAACTCCCTTTTTAGCATCCTCTAATGCCTTCCACCCACTCTTGCTCATGACACCTTAGACCATCGATTAGTTGTTCAAGTTGCCTACACTCCTGCCCAACTTTAGAGTGTCGTACATGCTACCTTTGTTCCTGGAAAATACTCTCTGTGTTCTTCAGAGAACCAACTCCTACCCATCTTACACAACCTTCCAGCCTCAACATCAACCCCACTTCCTCCTGGGAAATTTCCATGATCCTTCTGAATGGCTGGATGGCACCCTTCTGTGTATTCCCTTAATACCATGACTTCTGCTTCCACCTCACTTACCATCACTATATTAGTTAATTAAATAAGCATGCAGTTACTTGATCAACATCTCTCACCCTCTCTCTAAACTTAAGCTTTATGATGTCAGGGATGGTGTCTCTCTTTTTTACTGCCATGTTCTTATCTGTGCTAAGCACAATACCTGATCAAGATCGGCACAAATAAATATTTGTTGAATGAATGTGGGGAGGATTCAGGATGCTCAGTCTGAATGTGTAGGGTGGGATGAAGTGGGTTTTGACGAGGATGAGTAAAAAGAAGAAGGATGTTGAGGCTGGGCTTGAAACATATCCTTTTGTTCTACAGCCAGCTGTGGCCAGTTGCCAGTCTCAGCAGCAGGAAGTAGAGACTCAGTGATTAACAATTAATTGACCCACTAAACTAAACCAGATCCAAGAAAGGGAGGCAGTAACACCCATGGCATGTGGCTCGCATAGGACACCTCTGACTACAACTGCAGTCACACCTATGCGCTTTGGTCCCTTCCGTCTTGACAGAGATGGCCATCTCTGTCAGAAATTCCACCTTTCTGTGGTAGAAACAGTGATATATATGTTAAAAATTGTATGAAACAACTAGATTATCTCTGTCCCAGTGTCCAAATGAAGAGACACTTTCAAATCCAATGGAAGAGAACTACATTTCTTGAGTTCTTGCATGATAGGAAATATCTGTCCATTGCCTTTATATTTGTATGATAATTTGACTGGTTATAATTCTAGGTGTCCCGGTTTCTTTCCTTGAGGCTGTTTTATACACTGATCCACTGTCTCCCAGTATTGAATTATCACTGACGTGAGGTCTGAAATCAGTCTGATTTTTTTCTCCTTATACATAACCTAACTGGATTGACATAAGATTCCCACTTTTTCTTTGCAACTTGAGAACTATGTGAGGATATGTCTGGTATAGATTAATTTCCGTCAGTTTTTCCTGGGGCTTATTATGTTCTCTCAAATTACATCTTCAAATGGTTGTCTCTATTTTGTTTATGCTGTTGGGTCCTTGTTTTAGGCATAACAATTGTGCTATGTTTCATCTATTTTATTTCTAATCTCTTTTAACTCCTTAAAACTCTTTAATCTCCTTTAACTCCGTAAAATCACATATTATTTTATTTCAGGAAAACATTCTTGAATTGTATCATTGAATATATCTTTTCTTTCTCTTTTAAATGTTTTTCTCATTATTTTAGCTTAGTTTAGGTATATCAGTGGTGCATATTCATAACATACATCAGTTATGTCAAATCTCTTTCACTGTCTTCCATTGTCATTATTTTATCTTAAATCCGTTTTAACTCTTGCCCTTCTTTAATTTAATTTTAGTCACTTGTCTCAAGTCTTCCTTTGTGTCCCTAATTATTTGTCAGAGATTCTCCCTTTAGTGGCTTTCTATGTGGCTTCCAAAGATCTTCATTTCTGTGATGGTTTTGTAATTCTTTTTCACAACCTTCCTGAGTTGGGCCATGTCATTTCTCATCTGCTTCTATTGTTTTATCATTTATTTCTTGAGCCCTTGTAGGTCTGCTTTGAGATCTCACTTCATAGAGGTCATACTTTGGTTAACCTCTTAGAACAGTTGGCCAAGTGTCTGCAATTGCCACTGCCAGCTTCCCCTGAGATGATGATAACCTTCTCACTGGATCACACTACATAAGAACATTCTAGCACAGGATGTGGTCGTCCCGATTTGCCACTTAGAGAATGGAGAGTTTGTAGGATTTGGAGGGAACTAATATGCTCAATGGCAGAATCATGCCTGGAGTTGGTCTCCTTAAAACATAATAAGTGCTAGAACCTTACTCAAAGGGTCCGCCATGGATCAGCAGTGTCAACAACACTTGAGAGTTGCTAGAAATGCAGCACTCCAGAACTACTGAACCCAAGTCTGCATTTTAACAAGATTCCCAGGTCATTCGTGTGCACATTAAATTTGTGAAGCACTGTCCTAGAAGACCATCACAGCAGGGCCTATCACCTTGGAGATTATCCACTCCTATTCTGGTGTCTTAAAATGATGGTTTTTACTTTACTTCATGAAGAATGTCTTAGGAAGACAGTTCCCAGCTTGAGAGAGAAAGTCTATGACTGTATTTGAAGCTCCACACTTTGTTAATATTTTTCAAAATGTGAGTCCTTGTCAGCCGAGATTTACTGCCTGTGTGAGGGCGAGAATGGCTGCCTGAGCGAACACACTGATCAATAATTCAAATTAAGAAATCCCATTTTTAATGCTTACACCATACCAAAATGACGGCAGGGCCCAAGTTGTAATTATTACAAACTTCAGCTATTAGAGATTCCACTCTGATTTCTGTAGCCAGGAAAAGAGAAAGATGAGAAAAACCGCTCTGCTTCTCTTAAAGACTGTACGTCTTTGAGACATGACCAATGGTTTGTATTATCCCTGCAGGAATCTTTCATTGTGGGCTGTATCATATTTTGAAAGAGTACATACTGGGCATCTGTTAATGAAGATGGAGACACTGGATTGAGAGTAGAATATGAAGCTTGCAAACAAAACAAATTGTTTCCTGAAGATCTCAATATATCTGACATCCTAAATGTGACTTTGAGGCACTCAACTCTCTTGGGCTGTGATTTGTTTTCTAAAAGGACAGCTCCAGAGAACATGGCCTTCCAGGGCTCTGTGAGAAATGTGAGTTACATGGAAGGAAGAGCTTCCTCACAGCACGAGGCAGAAATCAATGAGAGGATTGTCTACGAGGGTCTCAGCTTCAGGAATGTCTTTATACACATAACGGATAGCCATGTGCTACAGAAAGATATTCCCTCTGGAAGCTGCAGGATGCAGTTGATGACCTTCAGAGGCATTTACCAATTTTTCTGCGTTGTAGCGATGTGACAAAGCCAAAATATTTTGGAAATAAAATAAAAAGCATAAACCTGTGGTTTGATGTTTGCAGAACAAAATTTAGAGTACCAATTCCACTGAATTCAACACCCTTTTCACTAGAAATGGAGACATCTTCCATGAAAGTAGAGGGCCCAGAGGTATCTTATACTTCACTACTTCCAAATCTTCAACCCGGTTTCTCTTCCTTGGTTAACACTATAGGAAGAACCCAACTATACTATGCCACCATCTTTGTATCATCTCGCTTTTAAAAATGTATGCGCTAATTAGAGAAACATATTTAATCCTTTTAACAGACTTGGAGGCAGATACCGTATTATCCCTGTTTTACACATGAGAGAAATGAGGCTCAGAGAAGCTGAGATACTTTCCTCAGCTTCTAAAAGTCAGAATTTGAACCCAAGCAGCCCAACTCTAGATTCAGTCCGCTTAGCCACTAACTAGTTTAAGCTGCTGAGAACCAGGCACTGTCCTAAGTTGTTACATAGATAAGAATAGAATACATAAGGTGTAGAGGAGAGCTGGGGTCATCTTGGAGGTAGCCTTTGAAGAGAGGTAAGAGCCCAGATAGTCAGTGGGTGGGACGCACCGTTATTCCATGCCCCGTCATGGTAATAGCGAAATAGTGCTCCTCTACCAACCATGTGGACACATTGTGAGGAATGCTTTTATCTGCAAGTAATAGAAAACCTGACTCTAGAGGCTTAAATACATAAGGATTTAGTTTATTTCTGTTGCACGAAATCCAGTGGTAGGGAGTTTCTGGCATCACATTAATACAGTGGTTCTCAATTGGGGATGATTTTGCCTCCCAGAGGGCATTTGGCAATGTGTGGATACATCTGCAGTTGTGACAACTGGAAGACACATATTATTTTTTCGGCTGAAGAAGGTTCACCATGAGCTCACATCCGCCACAAATCTTCCTCTTTTTGTATGTGAGCCACCACAACAGCATGGGCACTGACAGACAAGTGGTGTAAGTCCACGCCCAGAAACGGAACCTGGATAGCCCAAGTGGAGCATGCTGAACTTAACCACTAGGCCACCGGGGCTGGGAGACTCCTTTGTGATTGTCACTAAATGCTACTGGCATCTACAGGGTAAAGGCCAGGGATGCTGCTAATCATTCCACAATGAAGAGGACAGCCTCCCACAAAGAACTATATGGCCCCTAAATGTCAATGGTGCTGACGTGGAGAAACCTGGATCTAGTAGCGAACGAGAACAAGGCCCATCTCTGCATTTCCCTTGGCCTTTGCCTCATGGCTTCAAATTGGCTGCTGAATCACATCCTCACTTAAGGCAGGATGACGGGAGATAGGAGAAAAAGTGGCTGCCATAGCTGTGTCTTTTCCATTTGTCGGGAAAAGAAATGCCTTCCCAGACCCCGAGAAGACGGCCACTTCCATATGACTGGCCAGAACCGCGACCCCATAAAACCTCTGGGACAGACAACGTCTTGCATGGGACTGGGTACATTGCTCCCCCAAACATCTCAGCATCTGTTAAGGCAGGCATCTCGGGGCAGGAGACAATTAGTGTGTGCCATAACAGGCCAATATTTTGAGCTGATATTCTCAAAAAATGCAGGGAGTTCTTTCTGATCAGTCCTGTAGAGGACAAAAAATTGCAGTGACTGCACCCTCTTTGCTGGTGGTAAACTGAGCAGACCATTTACTCTGCCATTGCCTCTGTTTAAAGGACTAGCCCCAACTCCCCAAAGCAAATGTTTTTAAAGCTTCTTTTCCCATTGATAAATCATCTGAGCAGAGACAGATTGAATTATTTATCCGGACTCTGACAAGCAGTACAGGCTATTCTCAATGCGGCTGTGGTCCAGTTTTAGAAAATGTATTTGCAGAGCAATAAATAACAATATTAATCCCAGACTCTTTTTATTGCTACTCGATTGGTTCATTCAACAGATATGCAGAGGGCTCCGATTATGAGTGCTTGACTAAAGTATAAAATGACGGACATGATAAAATTTCCAGAGGCTAAGCTTCTTGAGGGCATGAATCATGTCATTCTTGACGAACATGATATTCCTAGAGCCTGGCTCACTGAACGGCTCATGAATTTCAGTATGTTCCTTAAATGAATGAAGGCATGCAGTGCTATCTTTATGGGGATTATATTCTAGTCGAGGGTGGTGGTGGATATGGAAAGTAAGCAGACTATTATGATATACTTCACAGAAGTGTCAGATCCTCTAGGATGATCTCCTGATCCAGCTCTGGGGGAGTCAGAGAAGATTTCCAGAAGGAAAAACGATAGAAGCTGAAACCTGCAAGATGGAGAGGAGTAAACATCAGTGGATCTCTGTCACACTCCCTACTCACCTCCTCAACCCAGATCACCTCCTCCTTCATCCATATTCTATTTGGGGAACATACTTATAATTTTATTTAAGAAGGCAAACAACTCAATATAAGATGTTAAAATTTCCTTTAATTTCTAACAATTCGTGAGTCTGTGATTTAAGTTTAATATTTCTAGCTTGAATCAACATGTAGATAGCCCTTCTTCTTGAGGCCTCACTATATACCAAAGACAGAGGAGGAGAGAAAAGAAATGCCGGACACTCAGAGGCAGAGGCTGCCTCTGTGGGTAGCTCAGGGGTGTTTCTGGCTGCCAGCAAATGTGTTTCCATTTCATTCACTTCCCCCTCCCACCTCACCCTTCCCAGCCTCCACATTCTGGCGTACCATTGCCCAAGAAGCTGCAAACTTCTCCCTGTGGACAGCGAAGGTGGGAGACAGCTGAGACTTCTTACACAAAGCTCCCTCCTGGGGATGCTTTTATGACGTCCTTAGTTGGGGCAGCTTCTCTGATGCTTCCGTGTAGGAGGAAGTCATAATTTTCTCCAGATTAAGAAGGAACATGCCCTACGTGAGGAAGACCCTTAGCCAAGGATGGATTCACCAAGTGAATGACTCATGACTCAGCTCTCGAGTTGTCTCAGTCACAAAGTCTTTGTTGACCACTCTGCCTGGAGAAGAATTGCTTGCTCTCACCATGCCTGTCTAAACTTCTCTCAGCATGCTCATGAGACTGTCACACTTACTAACTTTTAACCTATCTGTCGCTTTCTATCATTTGGTGAGCTCTTTTATTCAGGCATTCATTCAACCAATATTTACTGAGTGCCTATGGTGTGCTTGGTGGAAACAATGGTCAACCAGACAAACACAGCAGTTCCTGTCCTAATGAATATTATATGCAGGAAGGGAAGACATTGAATTAAATACCCCATTGTAATAAAGTACAATGAGAAATAGAGATGGGGGGATGATAATGTGCTGTGGAGACCCTTAGCAAGGCCTCTGGCATATGTAGTAAGGCCGGTTGGGCCCCACAAGAAGCGATGTGTAAGCTGAGGACAGATAAGTAATGACAAAGACTGTGTCTCATTTGTTTTGTGTCCCTAGGGCCCAGTAGGATGCCTGAAACAAAAAAAAAGTATGTTAACTAGAGTAAATGAGTGACTCTACTGCTGGGTCCTGCTCCTCGTCTCTACCTCAGTGGCTTACTGGTGCACTCAGCCCTCACCAATTCTCCTCTCTTCTCCCACAGCAGCCTCCCAGCTGGCCCCCTCACCTACACTACTGTATGTACACACTCCCCACCCTCTGCCATGATGATGGTCTTCAATCCCAAAATGGATCACATAATTCCCCTGCACAGATCCTCCCACACTTCTGCATGGCTCCCCAGGTAGACCCCACACTCTTGCCCTTCCTTGTCAAGTCTTCTATTTCCATAACATAGAATTCTGCATGGATCCCTGAATTTGCCACACTATTTCTGTTGCACCTTTGAACCTCCTGTTCTCTTTGCCCAATGCCCTTTCCGTTTTTCCTCACCTGGTGAACACCATAACTTGCTTGCGGAACCCATACATAGAACTCCATCTTGGTTATGCTTTTCCCAACTCACTTAGTCACAGGTAGGCTCCCTTACAATTGTATCATGAATGTTGATGAGCCTTGCATCCCCAGTGGACTGTAGGAGGCTTCCTCAAGAATGGGGACATTATTTTATTAATCTTTGTTTCCCCAGCACTGTGTCTGAAATACAATAGGGACTCAATAAATGTTTCTAAAAAGAATAAGGCATTTTTACTGCCTTCCAGGAATATTCACCATAAGACATGAAATTAATAGCTTTTTTGTTTTCTAAAAGTGATAGCTACCACTACAGGCAAATCTTATAATTGTTTATTAAATACTAAAAAGTTTTTTATGAGCCCCAGCAGAATGACTGCATCTGGCTTTTGTTTATCCTGCTCGTATTTTATTTCGAAATAAAGAATCAGCTTAGCAATGGCTGTGCCAGGGTCTCTTGCCTAAAGAAGATCTTTCAGGGCACTTTGAGAAAGACCAAGGCAAATGGACACATTTCAAGAGCAACTTACAGATATTCTTTTCCAGAAAACCATCTGTAATAGATGGCTCTTGCCAAAGGCTTCATTCTCCAACAGTCTGCTGGAAAACTGAAGCAGGAACAAATCGGATTTCCTCCTTGAAACAGGACTATAAGTCCACGGAAATAAGCAAGCCAGCTCTGCCCTTGCTTGATGAATTTGACACAGCCCTAGGGCAAAGATCACCTGACAACTCTCCGATTAATTGGGGTATTTTCTTAACTGGTCATCAAGAAATGAAAAGTAAATATAGTACTGTACTTTGTATTACTGTGATCACATTACGAGGTCGATTTATCATTGCCACTTGTACCTTCCATGAAAGAGTGCTTACTGCTGAGCCGAAAGCTCTAATGAACTTAAACTTTACAATAGCTACAGGAAATTAAGCAGTGTCATCTCAGAAGACACCATCCCATTCATCAAGTTAATACTAGGGTTCTATGAACAGGATGTTCTGGGGTTAGTGAATCTTTTGAAGCATGTGATGACTAAACAAAAATATCTTTGATAATTTATATAATGGATCACGCATTATACACATGTGCCCAAAGTTCCCAACTAGGCAGCGAAGAGTTGTTTTGTTTCTGATTTCAAAACCATTCTGGCTTCATCAAAGTGTTATTTGTAAACAGGATTGCCGCCTATTTCAAATAGTGATTCAAAAGGTTTTCCAAATGCTTTTCAATGAAATGGAAAGAAAGAAATAAGGCATATTTGATGTTAAGGAACCAAATTTTACCTTATCATGTTGTCTCTCCTTACAGAGACTCAAACGCTTAAACACTTAAAGAGAATCTTGAACACTGGAGTGATCATGTCCATCAAATTCCAAGAATTTCCTCAGTCCAATTCTGCTGGTGATAATGTTAATAATATATCTTTTAAAAGTTCCAAGCATGAATTATTTGCAACACACGTTTGATGGTAATAGCATGCATCATACATTAGCACTCAAAGCTGAATAATGCAGGGCTTGTGCAGCGTGGGTCGATAGAATTTGGATTTCTCCAAATCATTTTCCCTTTGGTCTCTCACTGAGAAGACAGTCCTTGCATGAGGTTAGTCCCACTGTGACAGTAGGCAAAGCTCAGTTACTTTGGTTGATGCAAAAGAAGCAGAGATGCTTCATCATTTCAGGATTATGCCCTCAGTGTCCAAGACACCACCCCGGAGCTCCAGACAACAGTTAGTAATTAATTGATGAGAGTTTGTTTTCCAGACACATTGCTAGAACATGTGCTCCGATTGCTGCACGGGCAGGAAGAGTTCAAGTGGAAAAGAGGACATTAGATAACATTTTCTTTGCCCAAACGAAAGCAAATCAAAAATGCACCAGGAGAATCAAGCTGAGAGGGTTCACTTGGAAGGCGCATCTGGAGTTTCCCCAAATGATCAGGTCTTTCCTCCTCTTTACTTTTGACCTCTTTTTTTCCTCCTCTTCCTGGTTCGTCTCTGCATCATCTTACTTTCGATCTACATTAATAGACTATTATCCCAGGCTCTCATCAGATTTTTCAGTGCTAAATACCCAGTGTGAAGAATAATGCCTGATGCATAGTAAGCATTCAGTAAAGACTTGTTGAAGGGCCTGGATATATATGTTGGATTGGATGAAAGCCCTATAGAATGATAACATGTGTGTCCCACTTCTGCACGTGCTGATTCTGATGACATACGTTTCCCCAAAGAGGACTGGATTGGTTCAGTTAGGCACTGTTGTCTTATCTAGGCAGAGCTCTCACAGCAGGCTACCCCACAGGCCCCTGGTTCATCCATAGCCTGGCCATGTTTGGATATGGGACCCTTCACTTGTCTAATCATCTGTGGCCCGATGGGTGAGACATGTGGCATCAAATGGCAACCTCTACATAAGGACCAACCTCAAGTGAATATGTTTGGGCATGGTGAGCATTCAGGTATTCTGCACATCACTTCCATACTTCAAAGAATATGTCCTAATCATCTGACTTGTGTTCAGCACCATGCTAGGTTCTACAGATACCAATAAAATAGAAAGAGTGGTTAAAAAATGTCTCCTAGGCAAGAAGGAAGGATCAGAAAGGGGCCCAAGGACATTTTGGGTGGGCGATGGATATGCTCAGTGTCTTAATTGTGGTCATGGTTTCACAGGTGTACACAAATGTCAAAACATCAAATTGTACACTTTACATATATGCAGTTTATTGTACATTAATTGTATCTCAATAAAGCTGTTAAAAATAAATTAAAGAGATGTCCTCCAAAATGGTGAGGTGATTGTTTCCAACGCTTGGCCATTTGTTGGAATTTCTAGTTGGGTCAGATGTTTTTACACCTCTCCTATTCCAGAGTGTTTGTGTGAAAGTTCAGTGAGAAAGCTCTTGATCTGAAGTAATTAAAACTAGGTCTGAAGGACGAGCCAAATTGAACAGATGCTATTTAATGGGGAACAATGTGAAACTTCTTTGTGACTCAAGAGCTAATGACAAAAGTATGGGATTAGAGAGAAACGACTTAACAGGGAAATAGATAGAAGAGAGAAGGATGTGTAACTGACAATAAATTCAACAGTGCACCGTGATTGCCAAAAAAGATAAAAAAGAGTAAGATTTTAGGATGCGTTATCTACAAAAAGGGAGGAGATTGTTTTGTTCTTCTCCTGAGTTCTTTACCCAGCTGGAATAAGGTGTTTGTTTCTGGTGGACCAACATTCAGAGGGGCACTGAGGTAGCGTTTTTAGAGGACACAAGCCAGGATGGTAAAAAGATGTAAGATGATGTAGCATGAGGAACAGTGGGAGGAGCTAAGAATGTCTAACCCAGGGAGCACCTTCAATGATCTGCCAACTACTGAAGAATAAAACCCAGCAGGTGCAAGGCATTCTGTAAAGCACGTATCACATGCCTTAAGTCTTTAAGTCTGCGGAGCAAGCCTGGGCTCACTATGTTCACCAAATTTTTCTGGCTTTCAACCTTCTAGGGACATGGTAAGATTGCACTTTATTTATTTACTTTTTTAAAGAGAAACCATTTTATTTATTTATTTATTTTTTGTGAGGAAGATCAGCCCTGAGCTACCATCCATGCCAATCCTCCTCTTTTTGCTGAGGAAGACTGGCCGTGAGCTAACATCCATGCGGATCTTCCTCCACCTTATGTGGGACGCCGCCACAGCATGGCTTGACAAGTGGTGCGTCGGTGCAGGCCCAGGATCCAAACCGTGGGCCGCCAGCAGCGGAGTGCACACACTTAACTGCTACGCCACAGGGCCGGCCCCAGATTGCACTTTAAAATCAGGCAGAGCCATGTTACCTTCTTTGGCCAATGAAGTGTGACAGCAAATGATACATATAATTTCTGGGTGGAAGTACACATTAACAGAGACCCACCAGCTGGGTCGCTGAGTGAAGACGACGACGTGGGTCAAAGGCTGCCCTTGGCCAGATGACAAAGAACATGAGCAAAAATGAAACCTTAGCTATTTAAAGCTACTGAGTCTTGAGAGCTGTTTGTTACTGCAGCGAGACAAAGTTCACCCTGACTGATACAGATAGTAGTTAGTATCTTCATATTTCAAACGAGGATGTGATTTGTTTAAAATCCTACATCCAGGCAGGGACAGAGCCGTGGTGTGAATTCTGATGAGGCTGGCCCCAACTGGCACGCACTTCATCACTGATGGGCAGAGGGGTTCAATCTAATGTGCAATCTTTGGGCAGAAGAAGGAGCAAAACTAGAATTAGAAGAGACCCAAATTTCAGTTCAACATAGGAGATCACAACCACAGTTATCTGACAATAGAAGGTGCTGCTATCTCCCCATCTCTGAAAGAGTTGAAGCGGAAAATTATCAACATCTTTTCTAGGATGTGGTCATGAGAATTCAAGCACTGAGAAGACGTTTGGACTAAGAGACTTGCTAGTTTTCTCCTAGCCCTGATATTCTAGGAGACTGTATCTTTCAAGTGGTAGATATGCCCAGAGGGCATTTCATACACACCAGCTGACTATAGTGAAGCATTCTCAACCAGAGAGGGGAAAAGGCAGCTCCTTTCAGCATCTAGGTAACTGGTAAATTAAATCAATGCCGATAACCCACACACCCTACATAAGTTCAGCAGAACGTAGCTGAGTCCTCAGATTTTAATTGCAGGAAATGATTTGTCTGCTGTAGTAATGCTGCCTAGAGCCTCCAGTCAATCTTTGTTCTCTAAGATCCCCCCAAAGCAAAATACATTTTTATCTTTCTATTTTGTCCTTGACACCCCCAGCCCCACCCCAAGACAGGTTAATAAATGCCAAGGTTTTGTTGTGACCGACCATTCTCTCTGTGTTTTAAATTCCACCTTCCTTTGGAGGGATCCTAAAACCTGTTCTCCCCCTGCCTGAAAATCTCAGCCACATAAATCATAGAGCAAGGGGATTTTTATGCAAAATAAAGCACTTTCCATGCTTTTTCCCTTTCAATGATTACATGATTTTCCCCTGAAACTGAACAATGTATGTTTCATAAATAGTCCCTCTTTCTGTAAGCAAACCTTGGAAATGGATTATTTGTTTGGTCTGCATTTTGTCTCTCAGTGTGGCAGCTCCCAGAAGCCAGTTCTTGGATGCACACCACAAAGACGAGGAAGTGGAGAGGCTGAGAGTTATCAAAGAGCCTGTCCTTTTCTCTGGACTTGCTCCCTCTGAGTGGCACATTGCCTATTAGAACTTAGATCACGAGATACTCAGAAAGCCTTGAACAGAGTCGATTTCTAATCCCAGAGGGGGTGGTTCTCAAATTATCAGTGAGAGAAAAAAAAAAAGAACTGTAGAAACAAAATGAAAGATATGTTTTAACATCTGAAAGTTCCTAGCCTTTCTAAGCAGATGTTTATTTTTAGTAACCTCATGTCACTTCTGGAAAAAACAGAGAAAGTTTAATATTCGAGAGAAGTCACCATTCTCTGCTGAAGATACCAAACCAGAGGAGGTCAGCAGCATTCTTTACAGGGTGATGCAAGTAGATACACAGTCAGCTGAAAAAAAGGACAGTGGCGATCACTTTGAAAGAAGGGGCACATTTAACACCAAGGCTGTGACTGCTCGATATCGAAATACTTCCGAAAGGTGTTTATTCCCCATTTACAGAGAACACCACCCGCCCGCTGTAGAAATGGGGATGGTGTTGGGGTCTCCCGGCTCTCTGACTTAGCGTGTCCAGTGGCCACGTGAGAGCCAGGGCTCTCTGCCCAGCTTGTCTAAAGAGACTGAGTCATTTGATTCCCAGGACAAAGGGGCCTCATCAGAGTGGACACAGCCCAGCAGGGAAGTCCTGACATCACACAAAATAGAGACAACCTCATTATTCTGGAATGTGAGGGGTTTAAGGGAGAGTTGGGTTGAAATGTGCCTTTGTACCTTACCTAAATCTGAAAGAAGCCCGTGAGTTTTCAAGTATCATTGAGAATATGGTAAATAATTTCGTCACCCTGCAATACACGAAACAATTGATGTGAATTATGAATTTGTCTATTTCAAATTTGCTTTCTTTCTCTTAGGAAGGTAATAGAGCCTAGTGGCTTCAGAACAGGGGGCTCTGGTGTCAGACTGAGCTCAGATTTCACTTTTCTTACTTGTCGCCTATAAGATGTCTTTGCTCAAAGTTCTTCTCCAAACCTCTGTTTACTCATCTGTAAAATGGGATAAGAATGGATTATGGTCAGGGTTTGTGCAATTCCTGGCACTCTAAGTGATGTTATATTCATTATGATCACACCACCATCATCACTGTAAGGAAAGATTTCCTAAATATTTCAACTGGACACCCTATTGCTACTGTGATGACTTTAATATGAAAATCATTAAAAATGATTTTCAAAAGTGCAAAGATCCTAGACGTTGTAAAAAAAAGTGCCCAGTATGGAAAGCCTGAGTTCCCTACATTCGAATTCATCAGCATGTGTTAAAATGGATTGATTCTCAGTTTCTACATTAACGAAACGTTAATTACACTGCCCGGGATGGGGTAGGATGTAAAATAAATGGGCCTACCTATGTAAATGGTGAGTCCGATCCGTGGCACACAGCGTGGTTAGCATAGGAGTGTTTCCCTGCCCAGCCTTTTCATGAACTCATATCCAGTTCTTGTGGTTTGACAAGCCTTCGAGAGTGTGGGACGGATCCTAGGAGCAGCACACGCCACCTCGTTGTTCCTGACAAGGGGTCTCTGGAATGGGGGCCTAACCCCAACACCTGTCATCTCCACCCTCATAACTCTTCATGCCATACTGCAGCCACCTCTGACCACAGCATTGAGACCTCCCGCCCCTTACCTCCTGGACTACAAGCTTTCAGCAGCAGCTAAAGAGGCTGTGCCTCTTTCTCAGCCACAGTGTACAGAACACGAGCAATGTGTCTGCACAGGAATCATTCATTAGGTGTGCTTATTGAACAAATGAATAATAGAATACAGCCTACCCCTGTCATTTAACATCACAAGCCATATTATATTTGCTGATTTAATATCATGTCTTTCCAGACAGCACCTAGATACTGGTTTTACCTGGTGTCATGTCCTCAGGCTGAACACAGTGCCTGGCACACTCTGGATGCTTAATACATGTTTGTTTTGTGAATGAATGAAGGAATGAATAAATGAGTAAACCACAGAGTGGCTCAATGAATATTTAATGTTTCAGGCTAAATAAAACATTTGCCATCTGATGACTTGGGTAAATTGGGGTATATGCATCAGCTCATTAAGTATATGGCAAAGGATCAGTCATTGAACTTGTCTCTTTATAAAATATGATTCAGGGGCTGTAATAAACCCAGAATTATGCATGCATGAAATAAAACTTTGGTTGCAGGCTCTCTGTAATGACTCTGTTCATCTAAGTTCCCTCCTGATTAGAAAGTCCTTTTCTTTACAGTCTGTTTTCTTCATTTCCTATCCCCCCACCTCACGCCTCCTCAGGGACAGACCTGTAATACCAGCTTGCTTTGTTTGTAAATTTTTTCTCAAAAAAAAAAAAAAAAGCGTTAAATGTCATGTGATTCATTTCATAGACACAATTCAGGCTTTATTTTATAAAGTGGAAAAAGCACATAGGCTCAACAGAAATAAACATCAGGACATTACCAACTGTGCGCAAGGATGTAAAAGAAACTCTCAGACATTAAAATGGTGAGAATATAACATAGGAAAGCTACTTTGGAAATTTGTTTGTGGTTTCTACTAAATCTAAGCACACGTCTACCCTGTAATCCAAGAATTCTATCCCTAGGAATATTACCCACTAAAAATGGGTGCATATGTCCAAAAAAGACATACATAAGACTGTTTCTAGATGATTTATTCATCTTAGTCAATATATAAATAGATGTAGTTTCTCTACAATGGAATACTATATAGCAGTTGAAAAGAACAAACTACTACAAAGTACAACAGTACTGTCCATTTCAAATTAGTCCAGAAGAATCTCACAGATATTTTGTTGAGTGAAAGAAACCAGACACAAAAGAGTACATTTTGTATAATTCCATTTATAGAAAGTTGAAAAACAGGCAAAACTAATTCATGATGATGGAAATACGAATATTGGGTGGGGGGAAGGAGACTAAACTGGGGAGGAGCACAGGAGCCTTCTGGAGAGCTGGAAATGCTTTCTGACTTGTTCTCAGTGGCAGCTATATAGGTAACCCATATCATAAAGATGTATACTTAAGATGAGAGCACTTTATGTACTTTGTGATAGGTATATTATTCCTCATTTAAAAATTTAATTGCAACAAATATCAGGATTCTCCGACTATACCAAGATTGCTTAATTTCTTTATTCATTGGTACAATCTCCATCTTATTTCTTTTTAAGTATCAATGAATGGCTTTGAGTAGATTTCCTAGGTACTATTATAATAAAGTCAGTTCTACTACCCTGATGCTTGTAACATGGACCTCTTAGCTCAGAGGACGGTTGGTATCGAGCGGTGGTAAGCTTGAACTCAGGAGCCACGTGAACGGGATTCACACTCCGGTTTGGCTGTGTATTAGTGGTGTGACCTTGGCAGTGTTATCTTAACCTCATTGAGTCTCAGTCTGTTTACCTAGGAAGTGGGAATAATATTGGTATGGTCTCAAAGGGATTAAATGAGAAAATATTTGTGAAAGTGGTTAGCTTGGTGCTTGGCACAGAGTAAAGGGTAACGAGTCATACTATCAGTAGTAGTAGTGGTTGTAGTGCTATGAAGAGCAATCACAAGGTAGGCATAGTATAACCGGAGTCCCATTGGCCTGTCCAGACCGTAGCCTAGACTGCTGGCCTTTGAGCTGCAGGTGTCACGGGCAGGGGATGCGAGCACTGTGAGCAGTAATGACACTGCGGACAGATCACGTCAGAATGGAAACCTCCGAGTTTGGCCTGGAAAAAGGACACCACGGCCTGCAAGACATTTGTTCCTGGATCTGGAACACCCCATACTTAAGGCAGAACATTTATCCATGTTCCTGGTGTCACCAGAGCCCAAAGTAAAGCTAGATGGGCCGTGCCTCTGTCTGAACCCCAGTCTGTGGTTCCATGGGTGGAAGGATCACATAATTCCCCATCATGGTTCTCCCTCAGTGGGCTGCCATAGGACAGTGTGTGATTACTGTGTACAAAAGACACCAGGGGTTAAACCTGGTGGAATCTGTGTCTGGTTAGATGATTTACGCTCATAATTACTTTCCATCACCACACTGGAGCGTGTCTGCTTGTTCATAAGGGGAAAAGTGATTTGCTGTGGTGTCCACATGGAGAAGGCTGTGTGAGTCACAGGTCCAGGCCTAGCTCAGAAAATGCAGTGTGGCTGAGTCCCTGCTGGGGCTGATCCAGTCTGAGATATTGCCACTCTTCCAGGCAAAGCTTTTGACACTCCAAGACAGGCAGGACCATGGACTCAATCAGGACATAAAAGACAGGTTAATAATTCTCCCAGCGAGTCTTACCACTGTCATCAGCAATGGAAGCTATGTGCTAAGCACTTTACACGTAGTGTGTCACTATGACCTCACACCTACTCTATCTAGGCACAATCATCCACATTTTAAAGATGATGAAATGGAGGGTTGCAGGAGTGAGGTCAACCTTGTAAGTGACAGAGCCAGAAATCAAATTCTTTCATGCCTGACTTCCAAGTCTGAGCTTCCCCAGTGGAACCTAGTAGACTGTTTGAGAGTCTGGCTTTGCATCGGCTCTGACGGGGCTTAAGACTCAGGATCTCCTAAAGAATGATCAGAGTGTCTCCTCTAAGGACTTGTGTCTCGGTCAGCCACCTATCCCAATTCTATTTGCCAGCTCCCAACCCTCAACCCAAATATCACCTCCATTTGGGAAGGATTGTAAGTTCATGGTGGCCCCTTGCTTTTTCCAAGGAAGCTGACCACATGAAGAACAATTCTCAGGAAAACTTGGAATCAGAATAATTCAGCTTTTTCAAGTCAAATTTCACACATACTTTCATTCCTAGAAGATCCCAAGATGAAAAGAGGACATGAGAAATCTCATATTGGCTCCATCAAAACTCAAACACGTCCCAATTCACTGAAGTGCATATTGCTTGGAGCTTGATGATAGAAGCCAATAAATAAAAGTAGCTACTATTGGCTACCATGCTTAGCATTTAGGATGTATCCAATGAACTATAGGAATTGTTTTTATTGTCATTCTGTAAAAGATGGGTATTAGTTTTCTTCTCCTGTAGATCAGCTGAGAGACTTCTTACAAGGATTCACCTTCCAAGCAAGACTCTAACCCCCAAGAGAGTCCCACATGCCACTGTTTTGCATGCAAAGGAGATTCCACCATTGCCCATGGGCTGCTGGTTCCACCATTGCCAGATCAAGGTGAAGCCCACTTGTCCCACAGAATCTTGCAGGTAGTGTGTCTTCTGGTCATAGGATAGCGTCAAGCTCTTGATAATAGTATGCAATACTGGAGGAAAGAGACAAATGCACAAGCAATTGCATAAGAGGAACTAACACCTCTTCTGCAATGGAATTTATTTCTGCCTCCACTCTGGGGCTGCCAGGAGCCATTGCGCTTGTCTGATGCAGAGGTATTCTCCATCAACCCATCTGCAGGTGAGTCAGAAGTGCACTTACACAAACAAGTTGTTTGTATAGGACACTGCGGTTGCCTAGAGTTGTGGCGACTGTGCATTGGGAGACACTTGAAGTAGAACAAATGGCAAATATGGGTGTGTTGCAGTCACATCTCCTAGATTTACATCTGCTTAGAATATTTTTAGCTCAACACATTTTTTTGTCACTGAAACCGAGTGGGAGCTGTCACATACAATTTGAGATAGGGCCAGGCTTGACTCTGTTTTCTATTTTCCAGCAGCCAAAGGCCCACACCTCAGGACTCATTTGGGTGATTATGGAAAAGATGAAGTCATTGCAGATTTCATCACCAGGAAGGCCTGCCATGTCTTATAAGTGATTTGATATTTACATAGATCAGGCTTCGAAAATAATGGACTCCCAGGAAATATGTAGTGGACACGCCTCCCTGGGTCACAGAAAAGAAAATGCTTAAAGTAAGGGGAGGAACTAAGGAAGTATTTCCCAAAGTGTATTCCGTGGAAGCCCAAATCCGGACACCTTCCATGAAAAGGGGGTTCTGTTATCAAATAATGGATGCATATTATAGCCCCAGCCCCATCTTAGAGGTCCCCATAGTACAACAGCAAACATAAAGTTCTAACATCTAGCAGTCTTGAAGCCTTTGTCTCAGGGTTTTCTAAAAGTATTTGCTCATTGAAACATTTTTTTTTTCAAGGAACACCTATTACCTGCAATGACTTCAGGAAATAACCAGCCAACAAAATGGCTCCCACTGTGAGAAAGGCCCTGGAAAACATTTCCTCTCAGTCTGCAAGTCCTCAGAGATGCCTCCCAAACAAAAGTCCTGCCGAATAGATTCTAGTTGGTGATAAGTATTTCATGCTGATCAGCTTTTCAGAGAAGGAGCTGAGATGCTGGAGTAAAATCACCCTCAAAAATAAAAGAGAAGTTCTTTTTAGTCATTGTCATTTGTCTTAGTCCCTCGGGCTGCTATAACAAAAATACCACAGACTGAGTGGCTTAAACAATAAACATTTATTTCTCACAGTTCTGGAGGCTGGGAAGTCTAAGATCAAGGTGGTGGCATATTCCATGTCTGGTGAGGACCTGCTTGCTGGCTCATAGAGAGCCGTCTTCTCACTGTGTCCTCACATGGCAGAAGGGGTTGGGGAGCTCTCTGGGGTCTCTTTTATGACAGCACTAATCCCACTCATGACAGCTGCACCCTCGTGACCTAATTACCTGCCAAAGGTCCCACCTCCAAATACCAACGCACTGGGCATTAGAATTTCAACATATGAATTTTCGGGGGACATAAACATTCAGTCTATAACACCGTCTAAGTTAATATCTCAGAAACTAAGTCAAAACCCTAGGTAGGAGACCAAACGTGACCTTAATAAAGGCCTAAGCAGGACCTTGCTTACTGACCTGAGCTCTGAGTCATTAGAAGAAAGTCCAAGTCCCTCTTCCATTATTAACAGTCGTGTGAACTACGCCAACTTTCTTAACGTCCTCCAGGCTCGTGATCCTGATCTTTAAGATGAGGACAATATAATAATAACAATAGCATCTGCCTGTGTGACTCTTGTGAGGACAGAATGAGACTACAGATGTAAACGCTGGGCCTGTTATAAGCATGCGATAAATGCTAGCTATTAGAACTATTTTCTCTTTGTTATTCTCCAGTCTTCCCATAGTGATGAACACAGAAACCCTTTAAACAATGAAATTTAACTATCTTTTTCTAGGGCAATGAAGAAGGAGGCCGCCAGACTGAGGGCATGTGGGACCCCAAGACGTCGAGTTGGCGGTGGCAGCCCTGGAGAAGAAAGGAAAGCAAGCTAAGGTGCTGGGGCCTGTGCTAGATGGAGACAGAACAGCACAGAAGCAGCCCAGAGGCCTAAGAGCCACGTAAGAAAGGAAAGGACACGAGTGCTGCCAAAACAAACTTGTAAAACATTGCCACAAAATGCCACTGAGCTCCCTATGAAATGCTGGCCATACCTTCAGGGAAAGGTAGAAACAGCTATGCAATTTGGTTGCTTCATTTTTCTCTGGCATTTCTAGTTTAGCATTTTTTTTTTCTTTTAACAAAACTTTGCTACCATCTGGGCCTACAAGTTTTTCAAGGATAGGTAGGCCTTTCCATTACTTACATTATGCGGGGCCTCGGCATGCCAGCCTGAAAAAATGGGTACTCACCACGTGCTTAGAATCTACAAGGTTTATGTGTGGATGGGGCACTGGGTGACAAAGTCAGGGTTTGACTTGCAGATTAGTTTCCTAGGGCTTCATGACAAATTATCACAAGCTTGGTGCCTTAAAACAAGAGATGATGTCAGCATTAGCAGGCAATGCTCCCTCTGAAGGCTGTAGGGGAGAATCCTTCCCTGCCTCTTCCAGCTTCTAGTACTACTGGCATTCTTTGGCTTGTGGCTGCATCACTCTGGTCTCTGCCTCCATCTTCACGTGGCCTCCTTCCCTGTGTGCGTGTCTCTCTGCGTCCTCTCCTCTTCTTATAAGGACACTCTCATTGGATAGAGGGCCCATCCTTATTGAGTATGATCTTATCTCAAGACCCTAAATGAATTATGTCTGCAAAGACCCTACTTCCAAATAAGTTCCCACTCTCAGGTTCCAGGTGGACATGAATTTTGGGTAAACAGTTGGTATTCAACCCATTACAGCTTGGGGCCCTGAGGTAGGAGTTCCCTTGAGGGATTGTGATGGGCCAAAAGAGAGGGCTAAGTGGGGCCTGGTCACTCAGCTAAGAAAAGAAGTATTGAAATGATGAGAGGAGCAAGCAGGTGCTCCTTGTGCTAAGTGTCTCCACATATTATCTCACCGAATCCTCATGATGAACATATTGGATGAGTGCTCTCGTTGTTCCTGCTTTGTAGAAGAGGAGTGAAGGCTCAGTGATGCTATGGAACTTGCTCATGTTCCTAGAACTAATTCGTGGCAGAGTCAGCTCTTGAGCGAAGGTCCGTGTGCCACTGACACCTGTGCGCTGGAAGTTTGCACAGGATAACAGCTGTACACCATGGTTTCTTTGGGCCTTGCTGCAACTAATGCAGAAGACCAAGACTCAGTATTTAATAGATTTTTGGTTGACTGCATAAGACAAGTTAAGGTTGTCCTCACCTATAAAGCATTTTCTTTACACTGCTCATAAGCCCCCTGCCTTTTTTTCCCCATCGCCTCCAAACAATACGCCTCCTATTTTCTCCATAGGCCTGGCACAAAATTTACATTTTCTAGAACATTCTCTAACTTGCGATGAGTCTTTGAAAGTCTGTGTGAGTAGCACCATGGCAAAAAAAAGCAAGCAAACAAATAAGTCAATATGCTGTGTCTGGCGCAGGCCTTCTGGGCTCCACGCCCAGGGCTGTCGCTGAGGTATGATGAAAATTCTTTCAAGTCTCTGGGTCTCTGTGTCCTCAGGTGAAAACCAGGGGCTTAGAGAAGAGGATTCCTCACGTCTGGCCCAACTCCAACTTGCTGTTGCTCTCCACCCTCCACGGCTGTGGTGTCTCCAACACGAGCAATCTGATCATCTCAAAATGAAAACTGGCTCCGAATTCTGTCTGGCACCGTTAGCCACAGGCCTTTCTTCCATGCGTTCCTTTGCTCAGTCATTGCTTTTTTCTTCCCTGTAGAAATCTCAGCATCCAAAGAAATTCATGGTAACTCAGACGGAGAGTCTGACTTTTTAGCAGGATTGACTTTTCTATATTTAAGATGATTCCAAGACCACGTAATCATCCCCCCATCCCACTCTTCTCCTGTCTGGCCCTTACCCAGACCTTAACAGGAGACTGGGTTTTCTGCTTCTGGCTCATCCGTCTGAGCTCAAGCCCAGGTCTCTGAGCGGCTGCAAGAGGACAGTACCACGTGCACTTCTGGACTGACCCAAATGCATGTTAGTGGCTGCAAAGAGATTCTTCTGGAAGTGCCGCATACTGTCTCATCTCTGGAATGGAGTTTCTATGGTATTTTTAGTTGAAAATGACTTGTAACCCCACCCTCTCACCATCTCCTGAGGATTTGCTACTTCTTAGTCATCAGGAGTGGGTAGATTGTCCACTCTGTATACAGAATTGTCCTAGACATTCTAGAATAACTAGAATGATCTAACAGAAGGGAGAAGTCTGTAGAGGTGGAGTCAGCAGTCACTATAGCTGTCCTCATAGCGCATCTCGCCCTTCCCAGGCCGGGCACATCAGGAAGGCAGGAGCTGGTGGGCAAGCCTGGGAAAGACTTCTGGATGCCTGATACCAGTTCTGTCTTGACATTTGCTTAGAAAATGAAATGGGGGAAAGGAAACGGGTAAAAGTAGCTAAGGCTTCTTAACAGCCCTTTGGCCTGAGTACTCGCTGCCATTCTGTGATGTGAGGCAGAGGGGGCCACACACAGGCGTGACTGGAACTCTCCGTGGGCTAGAGAAGAATGCCTTTAGAGAAGACAGTCTGTACTGCCAGCAACAGTTATTGATTCATAATGTATCTGCTGGTGTATTGATCCATTTATTCAAAGTATTTACTGAGCATCTACTACATGGTGTACCATATGCTGGGCTCCAAGGCCATTATATAGGTCAGAGATCCACAGACATCTTCTGTAAAGATCCAGAAAATAAACATTTTAGGCTCTGTGGACTGTAAGATCTCTGTCGCAACTGCTCAACTCTGCCGTCGTAGTGTGAAAACAGCCCTAGATGACACACGAACAAGTGGGGGTGACTGTGTTCCATTAAAACTTTATTTATAAATACACAAAGCAAACTGGATTTGGCCATGGGCCCTAATTTGCAATCCCAACGTGGATGAGTAAGATAGAGCTCATGTTAGTTGGGGAAGACATCATATATCCTTTATTTCATTATTTGTGTGTGCCTAAGTCGCATAAGCAGGGAAAGGAAGTAGTCAAGGAGAGGGAAAACGGAGACAGCTTCCCAAAAGAGGAAATACTCGAGCTGGGTTTTGAAGAAGGAATAACAGTTCATCAGGCTCGGGAGAGAACAACAGCGCAGACACAAAGAACAGCATGAAGGAGGGTCCAGAGGTGTGAAAGAGCATGACCTCTTCTGGGAGCGGGAAGAAGCTCTTGGTGCATTCGGAAAAATGAAAGAACGGAAGAGGTAACGCACGCACATTTCTTTTATTATTTTTTTAGTATAATTTTATTTATTTATTTTTTCCCCCAAAGCCCCAGTAGATAGTTGTATGTCATAGCTGCACATCCTTCTAGTTGCTGTTTGTGGGACGCGGCCTCAGCATGGCCAGAGAAGCAGTGCGTCGGTGCGCGCCCGGGATCCGAACCCAGGCCACCAGCAGCGGAGCGCGCGCACTCAACCACCAAGCCACGGGCCGGCCCGCACGCACATTTCTATAATGAGGCTGACCAAGTCTTGCTTTTGCTTATTGCATCCAAAAGGATAGAACAGTCCCAAAAACCTGTGACTCCAACAACCAGGGCAACAGCCTCAGTCTTGTTAATGACAACTCACTGTACAATTAACTTTATTCCAGGTATTGTCCTAAGGCTTTAATCCATTTTTTAATCTAATCCATTCAAGAACAGTATGAAGATAGCATTATCAGACCCATTTATAAATAAGGAAACCAAAGCCCATACTGAGTATGCCATTTGTGGAAATTCTTATAGAGGTCTTCGGTGGCAGCGTGGGATTTGAACCGAGGTCTGAGTTACTGCAAATCCCATGCCCTTAAACACTAACTCAGCTGTTCTCAAACTTCAGTATGCAAAATAAAAACTCGGGAGGTGGGTTCATCAAATGCAAGTTCCTAGACCTGGTCCCAGAGGGGCCTAAATCACTGGTGTAAAGTGGGGCCTAGGAATTCGCATGTTAGCAAATACTTCCAGGTGACCTTTATGTAAGCGGTTCTTGAGAACTACACTGCACAGTAAGTTACACTGCATCCTAAGCTCACAGAAAAAGGAGGGTGACCAACTGTCTCAGTTTGCACAGAGAAAGTCCCCCATCCTGGGGCACCTGGGACAGCTGGTCACCCTCCAAGCCTCGCTCAGATCCACACATACCACTCCCAACACAATGCCTGGCACATGGTGGACCCTTGAAAAGCATGTGTGGAATGAACAAATGAATGAATGATCACAGCTCACAGTGGAAGCCCAGGGTTGATTGGCAGGGCTTCCCTGCAGCCAGAGATTTGAGGGACTCTTCAAGGGCTAACTCAGAGGGACAGCTTCTCCTGCTCCCCTGAGGAGTTAGTCACAGCCCCGGAAAAAGTGATGCCTCATCACGTTGCCATTTGTGTGTGCGTGTTCAGGCGACTCATGTCCTTAATGCAAGAAGAAAGGAGAAGGAGGCAGGAGCAAATCTTTTCTGTCATGATGATTCTTCCAGCTCTTTCCCCAAACGCTCAGCCCTCCCCTTCCTCCTTTGCAAGTGGCCTGTCCACCGCCTGGTGGGGACTGTAGGAGGAATCCAGTGTTGGGACTGGATCCTGTCCAACTCTGCCTCAGATCTGTTGGTGACCCTCCTTGACAAGTCAACGACCCTCTTAGGACCCGAGAAACAGCCCTGTAAAGCTGGGGGCATTGAACTCCTTTCCCGTTTCTCTCACAAGGCTAATGAGGTGCTTACAGGTGGACAGAGCTGTGCAAAACCAGCAAGGTTCAGATAATAAAATACATTTTTATCATCAATATACATCCATTCATCATTCACCTACTCAATGGATGTCTTGAAGACCTTGTTCCGAGCCAGGTACGGCCCCAGGCTTTTGGAATCTCACTAGTTCAGAACTTTCGGTCTGTGGGGGAGACGGTGGTGTAAGAAAGAATCACATACACCAGGATATCATTATAATTATCACAATCATGACGTATCCTACAGAGAAAAGAAGAGGGCTTTGTCAGACCACATGACATGGGGACCTGGCCCAGTCTTGGGGTTTATGGAAGGTTTCCCTGAGGAAATAACACTTAGGCTGAGGTCCAAAGTTGAGTTGGAGTTAGCCAGGTAAAGAAAAGGAGGAATGGCATTCTAAGATAAGGGAACAGCATGTGCGATCACACATTTACAAAGGGCAGCAAAACTTTCTAACATCAGTCTTTCTTCCTTCTCTTCTTACTCTTCCCACACTTTTCTCTTCCTCCCCTGTATCTCCTCTTCTCCTTCATCTCCCTCTAAAGTTTTTCTTGTTTTTCTTCTAATGTGCTTAATATGTATTAATCTATGTGCTGCTGTTGTTAAATAGATATAATCCCTGGACTAGAAATAGGGTCCCAATTCACATAAGTGCTGTGTGCTTTCCTTCCAAATTTCCATCTAAATATGGCCCAACACAAACATCAGTGTTAAGTGGTGTGAAAGAAATACAAGGCCCTGGGGAACACCTCATTATATTGCAAATCACTCAAGAATGTGATTTCTGGTCGTGACTCTGCACCAGCTCCCAAACCCTCTGTGGGCTCCCGGTGGGCCTGGAGTCTTCAGGTGGGCAATGCAGCCACAGTGGAATTGGCTCAACTTGCAGATTTGGTTAAGCTTAGAAGACTTTTCCCTGGGAGTAGAAACAAGTGGCATCTTCTGGAAACAGAACTCTTTTCCCATCGTTCACTCTGATTTGTGCTCCATTAAAATAAACCTTTAGTGTCAGCTTCTGGTGCGAGCCCTGGGACTCTTCTAAATGTGTCGTTTCACAAAGACGTTTTCATTGTTAATCGACAGGCGCCATGGATGTGACGCTCTGCTATCGGAGTACAGGTTTTGCAGGTTTATTTATTTACTGAGAGGAAAACAGAACAGTGGTTCCATTTGCCACTGCTAAATTTATTGTCAGTCTTTCTGTGTGGTGTAAAATTTTTTGTCATCTTCACCAGCTCTCAGAAATAAGCATTCCAAATATATTCGCTTACTGTACAAAGATGTGCTGATGCTACTCGTTGCAATTTTGCAAGAGAAGATGGGAAATAGTAGCTCTAACTGGTAGGAAATGAATCTTGGGAAGAAAACACAAACCGGGGGCCTTCGTAAAGCTTAGAAAATATCAAGAATTGCAAAGGTGCCACCTGGCATGGCCCACTGGAAAGTGCCTGGGTTAATCACTGTGGACATCAAGAGAGGGGAAAAGAAGGGCTTCCCAGGACTGTGACAGCAGTGAAGAGTAAAAGGATGCACTTTCTCTGCAGGATGGTCACAGCCAATGGTCAACCAATGGGCCCACCAGATCTTCCATCCACACTCATTAACTGGCACCTGATACCCTTCTCTCCCCTCTGCCAAAATAAAGGGAAATGTCATGACATTGGCTGGAGAATTAGAATTGTGTAATCTCAAGCAATCTGGAAGTCCCCAAACCTTTCCACTCAGCGGGAGAAGCTTCCTGAAAACAAACAGGAAATGGAATATTGATTCCCAACCATTTCACCCCCAAGCCAAAGGTATGTGGAGTGGGAGGGCCCCAGCTCACGGGAGCTGATTGAGCACATCTCTTCCCAGCTCAGTGTTCTATGACCCCTTATTGGTAGCATGAGATCGGCAATGGTGGGAGTATTTACACCAGGAAAACTGGCAATCTCTACAAATCAGGACTTCAGTTTCTTTTGGAAAGTCAATTTGCCAGCACACTGGTGCCTAATATCCACATTGTTATCCATCCTCTATTCCTAGATTGCGTATCTATTTATTCAAACCGTATTTATTGAGCCCTTATTATTCGCCAGCCCTCTGGAGTAGGAAATCTGGTCCCCATTTCATTTATGTGAAAACTGAAGTTCAGAGAAGTGAGCTGGCTTGTCCAGAAACACTCACGCCAGTCCTCTGCCAGGCACCAGGATGCAGGGTAAAAAAGACAGACGAAGTCCCTGCCCTCATGGAGTTTACGTTCCTCCCATTTTTAAATCTACAGAAGTTTTTAAATCTACATAAAATTAAATCTACATAAAATTATTCATTTTCCATTTTTATAAATGACTTAAAGGCATGTAAAACTGCCCATCCGAGCTTCAGATCCGTTGAAAGAAGCAATGCGGTCACAATGAACTAATGTCCTCTTAACAAAAGCAAAGACATTTTACATGACATTGGGGGAGGAGATGTCTTTTGCATGTTTGATTTCCCTTCATATCACTGTTATCAAAAAGCATCATAGATAAATCCCTGTAGTAGGAATTCCTGTTCCCACTTTATATACGGGAATCTGTAGTTGTGAACTGGCACAGGTAAGGTTACTCCTTTAGGAAGTGGAATAAGGATAGAAATTGATGCCAGAGACCCCCACATGGGCCTATGTAGTCCCAGGTGCCTTGTAGGAAAGTGCTTTACAAATGCCAGTGCTAGTTGCCATGACTATTAGTTGTTAACGTTATTATTACTACTACATTTAAAAATAAATGCTAATGACCTTGTAATACCACACAGGATCCTAGACTTCCTTTTCTAGGAGAGAGAACCCATGTTAACTTTTTAGGTGTTGCGCCCCGTATCAGCCTCCACATAGTCTGGGGCAGTGGGATGGGGGTATTGGAGGACGGGTGAGAGAGCCAGGATTTTCGGTGAGTGCCAGTACTCCACAGTGGCTGAAATGATGAGCAGAAGAAAACTCCGTTGGCTCCCCGGATCCAGCCATTAGGCTTTAGCCAAATCGGAGCCATCACGAGACTCTGAACCAGAGATGTGCAACAGCTGCTAGAAATCAAGGCTTCTCACCCCATCCACACAGTAAACCACTCTTCTTAGCAAAACAAAATGTTCTCGTTTATAATTATTTTTTTTAAAGAAAGTCATGCGAGGCATTAGAGTGGTGCTGAAGCTGGTTGTGTTCAAAAACTCAAAAAATGATAACAAATGTTTTTATTTTATTTAATTTTATTTTCCACACCATATGGACTTGCCAGCTCAATGCATCACTGCTTGTTTATCCTAGAGCAGCTGTCGGCACCCTGATAATGCTACGGTATCGCTCAAGCGCAGACTGCCAAACCACAGTATATGGAAATCATCTCACAAATTGAAAGAAAAAAATAAAACCTCACTTCAAGTCAGATTCCAACCACGAACTTCTGCAGGGAAAGGGGTTGGGGAGGGGATGTGGAATCCTATAAATAGTCTTAAAATTCATAATTGTTTTAACCAGGATAACGTGTGATTTGTCTGGTTCATCACAACTAGGATTTGACCTTTGCAAAGGTACAATTTACATTTCCTTGCCAAGTGCAACTTGGTGTTTTCTTCTTTTAATTACTAAACTATGATTCAGAAGTCAGCCACAAGAACACAGTTTGGAAACTTGATTCTCTATAGGTTTTAGGCGCTTTTTATATATTTATTTGTTTTGACCATGAAAAAATAACCACACATGACAGCAGTAACCAGCCAAAGACACACATCTCAGCCTGCTGTCCTAGGATCACCCAAGACTTATTAAAGTCAGTTGACCAAGTCCAGCCCCTGCATCCTACATAGAGAAGAGTAAGTTAAGCAGAGGATCTAACCACGAAGACGAGCCCCCCAGTTGGGAGGAAACAGGCTCTATGAGAATGGATAGACTGTTGTACTTCTGTTTGGCCTATTGACCAAAATTCTACTAGCTGGGACTTCCTTTATTGTCCATATATTATACTGCAAACAGCTGGGAAGGGGACTAGGAAGGGGACTAGGAAGGAAGAGGAAAAGAAGTCAGAGACGAAGCCTCCCTATGCACGAGGACTACACGTTGTCTCATATAATCCCCACCGGACCTCAGCGAGGTGGGCAAGATTATCCCCATTTTATAGATGCAGGAACTGAGGCTCAGAGTGGGGAAGCAACTTGTCCAAGGTTGTTGTGGGTTGAATTGTGTCCCCAAACGTAATGTTGAAGTCCTAACCCCTGGTACCTGTGAGTATGACCTTATTTGGAAAAGGGTCTGTGAGGATATAATTAAGATGCAAGTTGAGATGAGATCCTATTGGAGTAGAGTGGGCCCTTAATCCAATATGACTGGTGTTCTTATAAGAAAAGAAGAGGAGACACAGAGACAGTCACACCTAGAGGCAAATGCCATGTGAAGACACCGACATGCACAGAAAGGAGATGATGTAAACACACACAGAGAGAATGCCACGTGACAACGAAGGCAGAGATTCCATGGAATGCCAAAGATTGCCTTGCTGGCAACAGTAGAAGCTAAGTAAAAGGCATGGACTAGATCCTCCCCTAGAGCCTTCAGAGAGAGCAGGGGCCTGCTAACACCTTGATTTCAGACTTCTAGCCTCCAGAACTGGAGAGAAAGAATTTCTGTTGTTTTAAGCCACTTAGTTTGTGGTAATTTGTTATGGCAGCCTCAGGGGAGGCTAACAAAGGGTTAATATGGTTTAGACACCTTACAATGGCTGGATATCCTTTACCTAAAGTGATAAAGAGAAACGCTCTCCGTGCAAAAATTCCAACACATTTCAAAGAATTCCGAAGATAAATGGGAAACACACCAGGGAGCTGAAGAATTGAGGAACTCCCTCCAGGCTTCCACTTATGACTCATGTACTGAATGACTTCTCCATGCCATACACTCTACCAGTCAGTTATGGTCCCTGCCTTGGAGAGCAATGATCTAACGATGTTGGTGTTATTATCCCCAACGTATGGATGAGGTCCCCAAGAAGGGAGATGGAATCATAACGGAGATAATAGGAGCTTGAATGCCCAACCACGTCTCAGGCTGGCTGGAGACATCTTCTTACTATAGGGAATGTTTAGAGCAATGCTTGATGGCTATGGAGGATTAGATCAGGTGACAGGAGGGAACAACTCCAAGGAAGGGTGTCTGGCAGTGACGTCCACATGGGAGGTCAGGGGGCACTGAGGAGAAAGTCTAACGGGTGCAGAAGCTATGCATTGGCAAGAAGGGGAAGGCTTGAGCCTTCCCAGGAAGACCTCGAATGGCAGGCTGAGTAGTTTCCTGGGGCTCTGGGAGCTTGCTGCGGGTTTTGCAGAGAGAAGAGACAGGCAGGATGCCCGAGCTGGTTCTGAGTGACTAATCTAGCCAGAGAGCAGCTCGAGGAGCCAACTGCTGTGTTCAGACTCATCCCTGGGCAGAGGCTTTCTCAGATTAGTTTATTTCTCCGGAACCGGTCTAGCCAGTTCAGGTGCTGGGGATCCACTGTCATTTAGCCAAAACTGTGGGCTCCCAGGCCTTGACATATCTATTTGCCTTTCTCTCTCATGACATAATCTAAGCACCGACACAGGTCATTTTGATGATGTGCCCCATCATCTCATTTGGCAAGAAAAATCCTACCAAAGAGAAACCCCAACCCAGTGTGGGGGCCTCTGGGTAGTAGGTTGAAGGAATGAAGAACCATTTTGCTCACATGAAAAATTTGCGGGGGGCAGGGGTCAGGGCTCTTCAAAGTCTTAACATCCACTTAGCAAATAAAGTTTATTCCTCAATGAATGTCACAGTTCTGATTCCTTCCTAGGTTTAAAGCTTACACTAATTAGTGTGAACACTTAAATCTCCATGTTTTTCAGTATGCTTATTAAGTGTCTATTTTATGTCATTCTATCGAATATCTATTTTGTCAGGCACTGTGTTAGACTTTTACATAATTGTGAACATTTGTCCATTATCTCATATAATCCTAATGGCCTCAAGTGTTCTGATCCCTATTTTACAGATGAGGAAACTACGGCTCAGAGAAGTTAAGGGACTTGTGTAAGGTTAACTAGCTGGTAAGTGACAGAGCACAGGCTTCAAATACCTGCCTCTTGATTCAAACCCCTATTTTTTTTACCAACTCTGTTACCTTTCGAAAAGATTAAAAGATGAATAATGTCCTTTATTTCCTAGACCCTAAAAGAACAGGCCCATGATCTGTTCCTTTATTGGCTCAGAGAGGGAGAAGCCCCTCTCAAAATATCATGCTCCTCTGAACCCCATCTATTATCAAACACACAACACATGTACATACACAACAGAGCCCACAACAACATCCTCACCCTTGGAAAGGGCCCCAGAAACAGCTTGAAATGAAGATTGTCAATTTTTAATCCTTTGATCTAAGAAAACATGGTGGGTAAAAATCCTCACAATGTGTCTCAGGTGGTGACATTACAGGTATCTCTTGCTCTACATAGTAATTGCTTTGCTGATGAGTTGCATGTAATTGATTATTGGTAAATTCTATGTGATTTAAAATTCACTAGAAGAACTATGGAATGTAGTTCTGCAGCATCTTGGTTTGTAAAATGAATAATCCTTTTATAATTTATCCATTTACAAATAGAAATATTTTTCAAACTGTAATTGTAGGATAGTTGCAACCACCCACCTGCTAAAGAGATTATTTCTTTTTCCCTTCTCCTCAGAAGCATCTCTGACTTAAGTTTTATCAATCCCAAAACATTAAGAGATGTGAAGCTTTTAAATCTCTTTTAAGGGGCCGGGCTGGTGGCTTAGCAGTTAAGTGCGCGCGCTCCGCTTCTGGCGGCCCGGGATCGGATCCCAGGCGCGCGCCGACGTACCGCTTCTCCGGCCATGCTGAGGCCGTGTCCCACATACAGCAACTAGAAGGATGTGCAACTATGACATGCAACTATCTGCTGGGGCTTTGGGGGGAAAAATAAATAAATAAAATTATAAAAAAATAATAATAAATATATAAATCTCTATTAAGCCTTTAACATAAACTCTTTAAAAGAATTCACCTCTAGCTAGGTATGTGCATTCCACACCATTGGGTCTCAGTTTTCTCATCTAAAAAACTGGACTAAACATTCTTTTCATTAGCTTCTGTTCCTGAAAATCAAATGCATGCACATCTCCCAGGCTCTCTAAGACAGAGTTTGCAGATATTGAAGTCTAGCATTTAGCTAGAAATGATGAAGGGAGTCCCTCTTTCCACACACATAAAAACAATGAATTCTAACCATAAAAATGAAAATAAATGGATTGCTGAAGCCGCCTGGTTTATCAAATGTCTGTTACACAGACCAATGCATCAAGCTGTATATAATCCACTCATTAGAGTCCTCAGTGGGACCTTCGGCTATACTCAGAGAGGAGCAAGAAATCCATGCAAATAGCGGCCATTAAAAGATCATCCCCTTTCTACAACTCCACTCACCCTGACTCCAGATGGAGGCTGCAGAGAGCTGGAGGAGCTGGCTTCTGGGAGGAGGGAGGAGTGGTCTTCCCAAAGGCAGACCAGACCACACCTAGTACGGTGTTGGCTTACAAGCTGGCCATACTGGCCATTGACATCCCAGATGCTGGTAACTTGCCACCAAAAAACAAACACTGGACAAAACACCCGAAGAGTTAGATTTGGTTAGGATTGCTGGATGGGAATCCACAGACTGAGCAGATCCACCAAAGACTGAGCCAAAATGGGGAAGGCTTGAGTTTTATCTAGTTCTTTAGCTCTGCCCAGTTTTTCTGTCTTTCTCTTCTCTGTATAGATAAAAATAATGGTTAAAAGCATAACTCCACACTCTACTACGTTTCCTTCAGAAATTTCTGGAAGTCTCTAAGCCTCCCTTTTCTTATCTTTAAAAAAGCATAAGGTTGCTGTGAGGATGAAATAAATTTACATTCAGCACTACTCCTGGTCCACAGAAAGCATGCAATAATTTGAATGCTCTTATGGTTTCTGTTGTAGTAGTGGTGATGGTGGTTCTGATGGTGGTGGTGGTAATGATGTTGATGGCGATGATGGCAGCGATGGTGGTGGTAGTGATAGTGATAGTGGTGTTAATGGTGGTGGTGGTTGTGGTGGTGGGGATGATGGTGAAAACTGTTACTGTGATATCCTTGGAACTAAAACATAGTCTCACTCACTATCCTTGATTCAGCTTCTACTCTCCCATAAGCCTCTAGATCCATTCAACCTCTAACCATAATTCTTTTCTTGGTGTCTCCGTATGTCTACCCACATGATATAAGTCTATCTTGCCATCTCCTTTTCCACTATTCCTCTTCTCAAATTGAATTCTCCAACCCCAGGCCCATTCCACCTGCCCCACTGAACCCAAGCACTATACTAGTGGCCCTATATGTCTGCCATGTGCCACTAATTTTCTTCTTCTCTCTTTCCCATTTTAGAGTTGCTATGGTTCTTTTCATTTCTAAGCAATTCATGTCAAGGCCACTGATCACTAGGAGGCAGCTGGTGTGAGAGAGTAGCTCTAGCTACTCCCTCATGGTTTCTCACAATCCACCATGACCCAACCCTCACTGGTATGGGCCACTTGCATGATGACCCCCAGTGTCCAGCATCAGCATTTTATATTCCCACAGGGTCTCTAGCCCAACTAGAATGGTGACAAACACTCCTTAATGGTGTCAGGTAGTGATGCCTTTTTGGTTCCTATTGCATTACTAAGCTCACCGTGAACATGGAACCCCTATCTGAGAACACTTCCCTTCATAAGCTGAGGGAGCAGCCAATGCCACTTAGGACAATATGGTAGTTGAGAGTACAGGCTTTGAAGTCAGAGAGGCCAGGAGTTACATCCTCATTCTGACACTATTAAATGACCTTGACCTTGACAGGTTATTAAACGCTAAGTATCAGTTGCCTCATCCATATAGTAGAGATACCAGAACCTGTCAGAGTCAGTTGAAGATTAAATGAGACAATACATTTAAATGCTGAGGTTAGCACCTAGCATATATGTTCAGCAAATATTGCCCACAGCTATTTCTCCTTGGCTTAAAAATATGAAGTATAATCCAACAATACCCTTGTTAAAGGTCATTCCTCTTGTCCAACTTCACAGAGATGCTGAAGACCAAGGTGACTTGAGATGACAGACCCAGTAGTAGATGCCCCAAATGGAGACCCTGAGACCTCTCAGATAAGCAGAGGTACAGGGGAAGGTATAGTACATGAAGGTGAGATCAAGAAAAATAAGAAAATTAGGTCCATCTTAAATTACCTTTACCCAGCATTAATCACAATGAATGCAGCATGCG
The DNA here is from genome assembly GCF_020826845.1 of Diceros bicornis minor. Classification (NCBI taxonomy): domain Eukaryota; kingdom Metazoa; phylum Chordata; class Mammalia; order Perissodactyla; family Rhinocerotidae; genus Diceros; species Diceros bicornis. Next base: position 29,560,673 of record NC_080771.1, on the reverse strand, counting down.
GTCTATTTTTATAGCAACTTTAGAGGTCAAAGCCAGTGGAGATTTTGAATTTATTTCTCCTTCTCAAATTACTCAGGACTCAAAGTGGAAAAGATGACCTGTTGGTTTGCTGACTGGATATTTTAGGCAAAGTCATGAGGCACTGACTTTTCTCTCCCCAGGCTGGAGTAAGGCGATGCTTTGTCAACCACCTGGCTCATTTCATTGCTGTTGACAGTTGATCCTAATAATGTGGTCAGCAAATCAGGCAGGGGGCTCCTATATGATCTACTCCTGCTCCTGGATTTCCCATACACGCTGTCTCCGTTGATCAGATATAATCAAATAATGGCAGAAATTCTGCTTCTCGATGGGCCCTATAGGCCATTTCTTTATGACATGACCAAATTGGCCATGGCGCATTCAATTTGTTTTAATGGCCAACACAGAGGCAATTAAGCGGATTGACTGTGCAGCGATCCAAATTGTCCATTAAGAAGGTGGCCGGAATAACTGGACCAAAGGCATGTAACCCTCCACTTATTTTGGGATGTCTAAGCTTGGCTGGGCATTTAATTTTTTTAAAACCCCTGTTAACTAGTTCTGTTAAATGTTGACACTACAGTTCTTTAGAATGAAGCAAAGCAGATTCGGAAAATAAAGAGGGATTTTTAGGATGATCCTGAACCTTCTGATCTGAGTGAGGTAATAGGAAGTAAGCATCTCATTCAAGCTCTGACGATTTACAAGGATATGAGAAATTAAATGCATTGGTGCAGATTGCTACTAATACTTGTTTTATGAGGAGGGATTTATCTTCCCACATTAGCAGCCCCCAAGGTTGTGATCTGTCTCTATAATATGTACCTGCATTTGAACAATTGACAATTGACTTCATCTGTTTCTACTTTGCTGATTCAATCTGCAAAGGAAAACTACTCTTGCAGGAATTTTAAAGATGAAAAACACACCCACTATATTATTGAATACAATTGATCTTTGAGTACGTGTGTGTTTAGATATACGCATTTGATTCCTTTATACAAATATCAGAGATACTCTATACAGGAAGGCTCGTTTAGTAGGAAGAGATAGAATGTGTCTGCTAATATGTGGCTTCTCTGTTTTCACTGAAAAGTTTAGCGGTAGAAAACTAGTTATTGACAACAGAAATAGGCAAAGATGAGTGGAATCAACCTGAACTATCTTCAACTTTCATGTTGAGCCTCTTTGAAGTCCCTATTTCCTATTTCAATTGGCACTTTTCCTTTCAATATTTGTCATAAATAGTCATTGGGCAAAATCAAAAGAGAGTGTCAAAATAGAGTAACTAGTAAATAAATAAATACATCTCACTTCTTTCCAAACAATACATTTCTCCCACCATTTGCTAAAATTAATAGTATCTTAAATGGATATTGTGTATTTGGGCTTTCAAAACACATTTTCATTAGTTTCATTTTACCCTACAGGGTTCCTTCTAAGTCAGGTGTGGCTATCTCCATTTGACTGATGAGGGAAGCACAGAAAAATTGAGTGACTTAGCGAGGTTACATCGTTATTAGTGGCAAACAGAAGAACCAGGACTGCTGGTTCAGAGCCTGGGGTTCACTCTCCAGATAGACCTGGGTCCTCTGGCTGGGAAGATGTACCCAACTGATGGTAAGGAATGACCTGTAGTCACACTGACAATCTCTGCCCCAGTATCTCACAGTCTTGGAGCAGGACAGGTCATCTCGGCCAGCCCATCCCCAGCGTCTCAATTCCTCTGAGCCCAAACAACTTCCTTAGAGGCAATAAGGTATCCAGGTTAAAAGTGGATTATCTGGATTTGAATCTAGTCTTTGCCATTCATTAGCCACATCTTAACTCCTCATTTTCCTTAGCTGCAAACTAAGGATAACAACAGTATCTACTTTACAGCTGTTGTATATTATCTCCTGGCTGGGTTTGTGATTTCTCTCCTGTTTACCAGTATATATTGATTGGGCCACTCAGTAAACATTTTTTGAATGAGGAATAAACAAGATAAAAATGTCAAGTGGCTGGTTTATAGTCATAAATACTCAATACCTGTTCATCACTAGTAATTATGGTATTAGTAATGGATTATATCAGAAAGATAGAGACCTAGTTTCTGCATGTTTGAAATGGGCGAAATGATATTCCTCTCCTAGGGCTGTTGGATATTTTAGAAAATCCCATGCAGGATGCCTGGCATGGTATTTACTCTTAGTGTTGTTGTAACTATTCTTCTTATTGTTGTTGTTGTTGTTATTATTTAGAAGCTCTGGGATCCCTCCAAGACTTTGCATACCAGCAGAAAAAAGGAAAAGGTTATTAGCATTCCTAGGTGCTCATCATATGCCAGAAGTTTTACCTACAATACAACAACTAGCCTATGTAGAAAATATTTATATTCCTATTCTGCAGGTTATGGAAACAGAGGCTCAGAGCTGTACAAGGTCACTGCTGTGGGACTTGGGTGCCATTCTGTTTTTCTCTAAAGCCTTTGAATTTTCAGACTGGGTGTCACCTCAGCCAGTTGCTGTTGCCCTTCACCACTTTGGAGCACATTGTTCTCTAGGGATTAATGCAAGAGAGAACTCTGAGCACGAAGGATCATGTGAGGAATAATCTAGCTGCTCCACCATGGGTTTGAGGATAGGGCGAGAACTCATATCAAACATCTGGCATATAGCAGGGACTCAGTAAGTAGCTACTGAATGCGTAGATGAATCCCTCCTCAGACAGAGAGATGGTCAGAAAGACAGTGTTCTCAGGGCCTGGTCACCTGCCTCGGGCCCCAAGCAAAATCCCAGAGGCTCCATGAGAAACTTGAGCACGATAGATCTTTGACACGATAGCATTACCATAAACACTTCTGAGGACACATCTCATATTTTCTCTCAATTTAGAGGGGAAGATTAGTTCTGTGGCCCTAAGTTAACACCTTCCCTTGTGCCCTTCCACCCAGCTCCCCCATGGTCCCTTCAACAGACTCCCAGTGGTCCCCATTTATAGTCTATGGCAAATTTAATAATACCTGTGAAACATGAACCACCTTATCAACCCCTCTCTTTTCTTATGGTAGCACAATTAGCCAGATGATAAAGCTCTTTAAAATGGGAGAAAACACTAAAAAAAATATTGATTTTCTACAGAGCCATAATGTTAAATGTATCATTCCAAACTGAAGTGGGGACCAATTTAGAAGGGATGCATAAATCTCAAACTATCTGCAGGCAGTGACAATTTTTTAAAAAGAGTAACAAAAAATTACATATGTGGAAGCGTGTCTATCATTAAATTACTCCATCTGGATTTCCACTAATAAAATATAAGGACTTGTTACTATATTAGGCAAGTCACTCCCATTATTAATTTGTTAGATAAATGGCTTCTATATCTTGGAACTTTAAATGAAATGGAATTCACTAATCCTAATTGCTTTGCCTTCTACGGGAATTTTTTCCCATTAGTTCAGCATGTTTTTTTTTCTCTTTTCCACTTGAAGAGAGGAACCTTCTTTAACTTAAAGCCTTAGGGTATACTTCATGGGTTTATTAATTATCAGGTATTCATTCAGAGGGGTTAATTAAGCAATAACTTTCTGTTGACTGCAGTATACAAAGAATAAAAGGCTGGACTTCGCCTGCTGATTAAGCACCTAGCGACCATGCCTTCCTTTTCCTCCCTGTGGTGAGGGGAAATAAAAATCTTTGACCAGTTTTGGTCTTGGGTTGCAAGGCCACCCAGGAAGCCAGTTAAAACCAGTTTATATTTACAACTCAAGCAATTTGAGATCATCCAAAAAAGAGAAGGGATTCCTGCCTTTTGAGGTTTCTGAGAGGAAATATTGTTCCCAGAGTCTTCTCTAATAATCACTATTCTTTCTTTTTTAGCCCAAAGCTTAAATATTTGCACTTTCCCTCCTTTCAGCCAATTGCTCATGACACCTTTCTTTTACCACGGCTTCAAGATGTCTGTGGCATGCTTTTGAGCTGCAGAAGGTAAAGAATGACTTTCTTCCCTCTCTCTAGAGAGTATGGTGGAATTAAAATAAGTCAATATGATAACTCCACAAACTAGGCAGAGGTGGTGGTAATTTGAAACTTTTATTAATAATTTTCATTTTAGAGTGCATCTACTCAGCTTCGCACTCAGTGGTTGCAGTTTCCACAAGCAAAGCTGGGACAGAAGCCCGCCTTACGTGCCAGGATGGGGGGCTCCTTGAGAGTTGGACAACAGCTCATCAAGCAAGAAAAGAAAGAGATAAGTGTCCTCTAACACAGCTCCATTAACCCAGCTTTTAGGAGGGAAGAAAATAAAGTGACTTTATTGCCAGGGTCTTGGAATGCTCTAGAATGTTCCTCTGGGAAGGGACAAAAAGGAAATCTCATGAAAAACCTATTCGACAGAGGCTTCTAATGCTCTAGCTAACTCTGCCTGAAAATGAGGTGGCGACAGGAGACAATGGGAAACTGCACCTCTGGGTAGGCAATCCCATCCTCTCCTACCTCCCTCGTCTTCCAGAATAATTCAAACCAGGCGACACCTTATCTGGGAAGACATATAGCACAGAGTACAATGATCACAAACATGGATTTGGCATGATTTGCACATGGATTCAAGCCACGACTCTGCCATTTATTAGTTAAGTGACCGTGGGCAAGTTGTTAAGCTCTCTGAGACCCACACACATATGATCTCATTTTTTCCACATACTATTTGATGACATAGGTATTTTTCCATATAATGGATGAGGAAAAAGAGGAATACAGAGGTTAAGTAAGTTATCCAAGGCCACACAGCTGTCTCAAAGGTTGATATGAGATTGAATAAGATGTACGTAAAATCCTTGGTACAGGACTGGTCCTACTGAACACCTGATAAATGTCAGTGGCTACTATCAGTATTACATCACCCATGCCAATTTAGCCAACTTTTCCTTAGCTAAATACTCTCTACTTCTAAAAGAAATAGGCCTCTACATGGTGACTACACAATTTTTTTAATGTTATAGAAATAAATCTATTAAGTTTTTCTTGCACGGAATTCTGACCTCCCAACACACACACACATACACACACTCACAACTAGTCTTGCTCATAGGTCTTTGTGTTTTATAAAATGTATAGAGTATCAAAATTGTATAGAGAATCCATTCTCTGTATATGGGGATATACACACATAGGACCACAAAACTATTGCAATACACACCCCTGAGAAAGGACATCATCACACTCATATTGAAGAACAAAAATACTTAGGCCATAGTGACTTTCTTCCAAAGAGTATAGTACAGAAAGGAGCGGACAAGACTAACTGTGTGGTGGACTGTGCAGTGGAGAAGTCTGACAAACACCGCTCCAGCCAGGTCATCAAGGTCAACACCAGGAGCGATAAGTCACGGGGACGGTATGTACCTTTACTGTGATATGTGAAGAAAATGGCATGTTATCTCTATGGTCATCCTCCACCAAACCCATAACCATAGTCTAATCATGACAAAAACATCAGACAAATCCCAACTGAGGGACGTTCTATGAAATCTCTGATCAGCGCTCCTCAAAGCTGTCCAGGTCATCAAGACCAAGGAAAGTCTGAGAAACTGTCACAACACAGAGCACCTCAGGAGACATGACGACTAAATGCAATGTGGGATCCTGGATGGGATCCTGAGACAGAAAAGGAACATTAGGTAAAAACTAAGGAAATCTGAATAAAGTACGGACTTTAATAAATAATAGTGTATAGACATTGGTCCATTGATTGGAACAAATGTGTCATACTAATAATGTGTCTTGATGTTAATAAGGGAAACTGCATGTGGGAGCCATGGGGAGGATAATTTGGAAATTCTGTACTATATGCTCAGTTTTTCTGTCAATCTAAAACTGTTCTTAAAGTCTATTAATGAAGATTATAGAAATCAATTTAAAATAAATTTTAAAAATGTATATAACAAACAGAGGCATGCCTTACTGACTATATGGCCAGCTCCCACTACCGTGCCCAGATCAAGGGGGACCATAGTCAGGCAAATACAGTAAGAAGAGTGTTCAAGACGATCGTCTTCTGCATGTTCACTCCCTGGGACTGTCCGTATTCTATCCTGGAGCCCATTTGGCCAGTAGGAACATCTATAACCTTAGGCTGCCTCTGATATTGAAAGTCCCCAGAGCAAATCTGGGCCCCTTTCTGAAGAACGGATCCTTCTTATTGCAAAGTCAGGGACTCAGTGAATCTGTGGCGCCAAGGGTCAACCCTCTCTCTAAGTCTGTGTCGTTCTGTCATGCCTCCCCACTCCAGAACAGGGTTGGAGAAGCTGAGGAGAGAGGCCACACTCACGTACGCATTGAAGTATTATAAAAATATTTCAGGGGTTATTCTGTGCTAGGATTTATGTTTGGAGCAAGTGCCCGCCTTCAGGAAGCTTACAATCTCCTGGAGAAGTCAGGGAGGCTGCTCCGCTACTAGGTAACACCAAACTTTAGATCTATCAGAGGGACCAAGAGAATAAGCAGTGAAGGGCAAGGAGATATAAATCTGCATAAGAACCAAGGGGAAGGGTCTAGAAGGATGGTGTTCACATATGGGGTCACTGTGGTCCACAGACCTAGGGTCCTTCCCATGAGCCCACAGCCCTCTCTTTAGATGCCACATGCCAGACCTATGGGGGAAAAGCAAGCCTCAATTCGGCATTTAGGAGAACAAAGGAGGAGCAGTTGTGACCCAGAGACTACAAATGTTTTTCTTAAGCAACCACAAGGGACAGCCTCTTTGGTGAGTGCACTTACCAGATGGCTGCAGCTTCTCAGCTGCTTCCAATCAAATCTTGCACCACTGAGTTGGTGCATCCCACATACTCAGCAAGATTCTGCTGAGTGGAAGAATAAAAAAAACAAACAAAAAACACTTATTTTGCTCCATACCTAGAAAGTGTGCTCTTGGGGTCTGGGGGACAGCATCCAAAACTAACAAGAAAGTATCAGAAGAAAGCAATGGAAAATTGAAGACAGCACCCTGTCCTGGGCCATGTGTTTTGTTTTAAGTTTACGGTGTGGGAGTAAAGGCAAGGAGAGAACTGGTTCTTCAAGTCGGTGTGGGCAGAGAGAGGCAGGAAAGCACTGGAAGAGGACATGGGGGAGCTGGTTGGGGAGAGAGGAGGGAGAGAGAGGGGAAGAGAGAAATAAGGACAATTCAAGATATTTGCAAGGTCACAAGGTACTACAATTCAATTTATTATTATAAATATTATTAGTTTGCAAATTATAACTTCTCTTGCTTAATTTCATGTATGAAAGAAAAGACTGAATTCATTCATATTATATGAATGACATATAAATGAATACATATATTCATATATGTACGTATATATATAATCAGTGCTCATGATATGAACTTTGAAAAATACACTTTAGTGGGAATTTTAAAATTTATCATCCATACCCTACCTCCCTAAACTCAAATGGTTTCCTTTTAAAGAAACTGCTGGAATAACTGTTTTTCCAGGAAGGGGGGGGTGGTTAGTGAGGAATGAGACAATTTCTAATGATATGGTGGAATATGATGCTGGTCGGTTTTCACATCTCCCTGTCCACACACACACACACACACACACACGCACACAGACACACACACTAAGATACAGCCCCTGAAACGCTCCCTCCAACAAACAAAAATAGTAGTAGCCTCTCCTTCTGAATGTGAATGACATTTTTCAGCTCCTTCCTAGAAATAGAATGTCCTTTTGGGAACTGGGACAGTGCCTGCTGAATTGGACACCCCCAAACAGTGCATGGGCCCTCGTGAAACGGGCATTGCACAGACACCCAAGGTTGCCAAGGACGTTCAGTGTGCTTCAGGTCTGCGCACCTGGAGCCACCAGACTTGTTCACACCTGTTTAATCATTCCAAGCCCCAGAGCAGGCAGAGCTGTTCCTAGAAGCCACTTAAGAGACGGAAAGTCAACCTCCGCTGTGGAAGGAGTCTTTTATGTGCCCCACCCCAAGCCTTTCCAGATAGCAGAAGTGTAAGAGGTCTGATGCAAGCTTTGGTTTGGTTTCTACTCAATAAATTGCTTAGATTTTTGTCTTGTCTTCCTCCCCCCACACCAAATCACACAAACAGGAAAGTGAGGCCCAACAATCCTCTCATCACTGCAAGTAACAATGAGTACTTAGCTTAGCCACCTCCTGACATCCAGTGCTCTCCCAAACCCTGAGATTAAAATCCCACAAGATGCAATTTCCGCATCTATAACATGGGGCACAATACCAGTTCACAGGGCAATGTGAGGTTTAAAGGGACGGAGAGATGCAAGTTTGCAAGACATCTGGAACTTAGGTTACGCCTGGGTGTGAGCTTCCCTCCTCTGTCCCCTGTCTGCACAATCCAGATCCAGCAACGCTCTTCTGATAAAACATAGTTTGGCAGCCTGTGAAATTATTAAATGTTTGGATTTGGTTGATGGCGAGGGAGAAAATTATATCCCGTGCATCTGAAATAGAACCAGGAGCTCGGGAATTATCTGGCAAAGGGAAGCTTGATTGGGAAAAGTGCTCCTAGGTTTTTACATTTTCCAGTATAAAAGCGCCACCCGAAAGGATCGAGTGCTCGATGTGCTGAAGCTGAACGTGACTTAGTGCAGAGAAAACTGGAGTATGAACAGTGAACCTTCCAAGGAAAGAAGAAGACCGGGGTCAAAGGGAGGAAGAAAAACAAGAAGGAAAAGGCTGTTCATTCCTGGAATTGGAACGGAACGCAGCCTTCCAAACCCACGCAACCTCTCTTTGCCCAGAGGTGACTTTGGAATTTGTGGATTCCTGCAGCCAATGGTTAACAGTTAGAAATCCATCCATAAAATTTGGTCATAAAGCTATAATTTTCTCTCTGGAAGATTGCCTCATTGTGTAGAAATTTTGCTTGTTTGTTTGTTTGTTTTAATTCTTGTAAGATGCTAAAAATATCATGGGACTCATTGTTGACAAGGGTAGCTAAGTGTTTCTAAATCAGGATTTCAATGGAGGTTGCTGCCATTATACGTAAGCTTTCTCTGAGAAAGAATACATATGACGAAAAGGGCCAGGATGCAAATATACCATCCTGTTTATTTTATTTTAATTGAGTCAAGACTCTCTTCAGTCGTTTAAGCCTGCCAGAGGCATTTTAAATTTTACAGGATCCCAACGTGTCCATATTATTATTCACCACTGGGTCCCGAGTCCCTTTACTAGTGTGGTTCCTAGTACATAATAGATGACCAATAAACATGGAACGGGAGGATGAAGGAATGTTAGCATTAACTGTAAGTGGTTTCAAGGTCTGGCTATTTCTGTTTCTCTCTTCAACCCACCACTCAAAATTCCATTTCCTAGTAACTGTTCAAATTATGCCAGGTAGGCCTGGTTTGGGCAACCTCTAGGCTAACCCTGGCTTCTCTCCCACAGCCTCTCCTTAAATAACCTATCAGTGTGCTGGCTCTCTTACCCCTGCAGAGTATATAACTTGTAGGAGTGTTTTCAAAGTCCTCTGATTGTAAGAATCACTTGGGATGTTTTCTAAACACACAGCTTCCCAAATCCTTCCCATGGATCTCAACCTCAGTTGCACATTAGATTCAACTGGGGAGCTTTTAAAACTGCTGATGACCAAGCTGTCTTCCAGACCAGTTCCATCAGAAACTCGGGGTGTGGGATTCAGGCATCAGCAGCTTTAAAGCTCCCAGAGTGATTTCTGTGTGCAGCTGAGTTTGAGGACCACTGTGGAGATGGTGATTCAGCAGGTCTGCGTTGGGACCTTGGAGAGTGTATGCAAGTACTCCAGGTGATTCCAAAATCATGGAGAGATTTTGGAAATATTGGGCTACAGTCTAGGAGCCAGATCAAGCACTGTTTCTGAAAGGTGGGTCAACTTTTCATAAGACTGGTCAGTTGAACCTCACTCCCCTGTGTGTAATTTAATGGTCCAGTGGCAAACACCTAATCAAGTTGGACCAATCACATTCTCTCACCTGGGATATTGGAAGGGGAGTCACTTGGTTGCAGGTGCTATCCTTCATAAGAACACGCAAAGTAGATTTGGGATGGTTGTGTTTATCCCATTGCATGGTGAAGGAGAAGGAGGGAATGAAAACTTGGAGCAGACCCACTGAGAGAAGAGAAGAAGTCAGGAGAAGAAATAGAGAGGGAAGGAGAAGGAGAGAGAGGGAGAAAGGTATTCTTAGATCCTGAAAACTTTCTTCCTGTTCCTCGTTCCTAATCCTCACAAGGCCCAGGTGCCTTCTACCCATAGGTTGGTGATACCTCCTAATTCTTTACACGTTCAATGTGTTTCTATATATTTCTTTATATTTTCCAGATTAAGTGGGTTTTTCTTTCTGCAACCAAAAGATCCCTAAGCCACGACTGTATGATAAATGAGATGTATCAATGGCAGACTCCAAATGAAAACGCAGAGACCTGGAAGAACCGTATGTTGCAGAATTCCCTGTGCTCACCTGAAGCAGTTCCAGTCCTACCTGTGCTCAGTCCATCCTATTAGAGCATCCACGAAGCCTCAAAGCTTAGATAATGGAGACAGACAAGCCCACTGGCTGTGTAGACTTGGATACGCTACTTGACGTCTCCAAGTCTCAATTCCTTCTTCTAAAAATAGGTGTACCCACCTCATCACACTGTGGAGAGGAGGAAATGGGATGATACAAGAGAAAGCAGCTCAACAGGCCTGAGTTTACAGTGGATGCTCCAGATTTGCTACCCTATTCCCTTCTACAAAGAGACGTCAACACCGCTTCCCAGATGTTAACCTGCAATTTAATAGATTTTATGTAACACAGATTTTATGGAACAGTAAATTAAAGGAAGTTGGAAGAGATTTCTTTCCTGCAGTCCTTTTCAGAGCACTTCAATGCTAGTGTGCGTTGTGAATCTCCAAAACAGAAATATGATAGGTAGCATTGCCACATGTCACTTACGGTTACAGAATCCTCTTATCCATGGAGCATTTCATGGGCCTGGGACCCTACAGAACACACTCTGGGATATTCTCAGCTAGGCCTGTCATTTTCAAATTGTGCTCTGTGGAGCTTGGTGGTGCCAAGGGAGAACTTACAGGGATACTGCAAAGAGGATGTGGATGGTGACGGCCAAGCTGAATAAAGCTCTAATGCCTTCACCTCCACTGAGAAGTCTTCCCACCCCACATCAGGAACTAAGGATCTGAGTTTTTAAAAAATAGAAAAAAAAGATATGTATATATCTAAAAATTATTGACCTTCATCAGAGCTTACCAAATCAGACATAATTGTAATGAGACACATTCACCACTCTTCCCAGAGCCAAAGGAACAATGTTTCTTTGTCTGTTCCAGGATCTATATTTCCTAATCCCAAAGTTTTTTTTTTTTCTTTTAAAGTCATATTTATGGAGCTATAATTTATCAAAAATAAAATTAACCTTTTTGTGTTCCATTATATGAAATTTGACAAATGTGTATAGTTGTATAGCCACTATTACATTCAATATGTAGAATATTTCCTTCACCCAAAAAAGTTCTCTTATGCCCTCTTTCTATCCTCAACTTTTGGCATCCACTAATATGTTTTCTGTCCTCTAGTTTTTTTTTTTTTTTTTCTCTCCAGAATGTCATATAATTGGAATTATATAGAATGTTTACTTTCGAGCCTGGCTTCCTTCACTTAACAATGCATTTGAGATTCATCCACGTTATTGCATGTGTCAGAAGTGTGTTTCTTTTTATTGCTGAGTTGTAAGGATATTCATTGTAAGGATATACCATAATTTGTTCATCCATCCACCAGTTGAATGACATTTGAGTGTTTTCTGTTTTTTGGTGATCATGAATAAATCCATTATAAATATTTTATTCAGGTTTTTGTGTGAAAGTATAGTTTCATCCCTCTTGGGTAAATACCCAGGGATGGAATTACTGGGTCGTATGTAAGTATATGTTTAAATTTATAAGAGAGTGCCAAACTACTTTCCAAAATGGCTGTACCACTTTGCATTCCCATCAGCAATGTATGAGAGTTCCATTTGTTTCCATTCTTGTCAGCACTTGGTATTGACAATTTGATTTTTTTTAAACTATTTCAGCCATTTTAATAAAGTAGTGGTGTCTCATTGTGGTTTTAACTTGGATTTCCCTAATGACTAATGATGATAAGCATCTTTTCATGTACACATTTATCATCTCTATCTTCCTTGGTGAAGTGTCTATTAAAATATTTTGCCCATTTTTTTATTAGGTTGTTTTCTTATTATTGAGGTTTGAGGGTTTTTTATAGATTCTCGATAGAAACTCTTCATCAGATACTTATTTTGCAAATATTTTCTCACAATTTGTGGCACGCTTATTCATTTTAACAGTGTCTTCCAAAGGGCAGAAATTCTTAATTTTGATAAGGTCCAATTTATAAAAATGGATTGTACTTGTTGCATCGTATCAAAGAAATCTTTGTGCAATCCAAGGTTTTCTCCTATCTCAAAGGTTTTTTCTATCTTTTCTTCAGAAGTTTTACATTTAGGTCTATGATCCATTTTGAGTTAATTTTTGTAGATGGTGCAAGATACAGACCAACGTTCATTTATTTTGCATATGGATGTCCAGTTGTTGATGCACCATTTGTTGAAAAGACTATCCCCACTATTGACTCATTATTTATATCTATTTCTTTAGCTATTTTTAGTAGCTGTCCTAGGGTTTACTGCATAAATCTTTAAATTTTTGCAGTCGATCTACAAATAATATTTAACTCTACTGGTAGAGTGAAAGAACCTTATGGCAATAAACTTCCAATTCTTCTCTAAGGTAGGCGTATGTGCCTGGGCCTCAAGGGTGGGTTTTCTGGATGTTCCTGCCCCTCCTCCCATGGCAGCCAAACTCTGCCCATCAGTGGTGGCTCTTGTGGGAGAGCAGTTTACTGTCCCTCCCCAGTAGTGGGTCTCTTTTGGTATTGGTATAGGACGTGGGTACCAGAACTCTTTCATTGCCAAGATATGGAGGGATTTCATCTTTTATACTTCCCCCCTCCTTAGTGGCTCTTCATCTGTGCCCCAGATGCCACAGAGGTTGCTACCCTCTCCAAGCAGCTTAAAGATTTTGTTCTGCAGGGAAAAGGGTCCAGAAGGGCTTCTGGCCTTCCCATGGTGGCAGTTGCCCCCTTCCTCCAGGCCTGCGTCGCCAAAGGAGGCTCACTCTGGTCCACTGCTTGCTCCCAATCTCACTGGCAGAAGTTCATGTTGAAACTCCTACAGACAAGTAAGAGCTCCCCAGGTGTCTATGGCTCCTAGTGGTTTCATACGCTCCTGCTAGCCTATACTCAATCTTCAGCAATTCATTAAAAATTTGAAGATGGCTCCTGGTGTTGCTTCTTCCCATGGCCTGTCCTGTGGAAAACCTATGTTCCCATCCAAAATCCTCTTGGAGAGGCCTGTCTTTACTTGGAAATGGGGCTACCTCGTTGCCCTGTAACCTCAACTCTCCCATGGATTCAATAAAAGTTAGTTCATCTGGATTTTTCTTGTTGTTAGGGAAGGAGCAATACTCTGTCCAGCTTTCTATACCCAAGGTGGAAGTGGGACCCCCTCTTTACACAAAGATTTTAAGCTTTCAGCAAATACCCCTTCTTTCTTAGACACATACAGGACAAAGACCAGATCAATAAGCTGCTTTGATGTCAGCCAGTCATTCAACAGCTAATCAAATTAAGCTAAATCCTTCTGAATTATATACACAAGAATTGATTGATTGAACCTCATGAACTATTTGTTGGTATATAGACATACAAATCTTATTTTTGATTATTTCTTCTGATACATTTCTAGGCAGACAATTACAGCTTGGAATTCTTTTAATGCTTGTGTTTTGTCTTTTAATGCTTTTTAACGCTTGTGTTTCTTTACTTTTTAAAATACGGTAAAATAATTTAGTCCTTGTATTAGTTTCTTAAGGCTGCCATAATAGATTGCCACAAACCCGTTGGCCTAAAACAACAGAAATTTATTTTTTTCACAGTTCTGGAGACTAGCAGTCTGAAATCAAGGTGTGGGCAGGATTTCTTGCTTCTGGAGGGGCCTGGGGGAGAATCTGTTCCATGCCTCTCTCCTAGCGTTGGGTGGTGGCCATCAATCCTTGGTGCTCCTTGGTTTGTAGATGCATCACTCCAATCTCTGCCTCCATCTTCACATCGCCTTCTTCACTATCTCTGCATTTCCTCTCTTCTTATAAGGACGCCTAGCATCGGATTTAGGGTCCACCCTAAATCCAGGCTCATCTTATCTTGAGGTCTTTAACTTGATTTACATCTACAAAGACTCTTTTTCCAAATAAAGTCGCCGTCACAGGTTCTGGGGGTTAGGACTTGGACATGTCTTCTTTGGGGGCCCTACGGTACTACTAATCTCTGTTTACCAGGTCACACATGTATTTTGCTTATAGTTGTAACTTTTGTATTCCACTGAGTCACCTTCACTGGGTGAGCAGAAGCCTGGGGGAGGCATTGGTCATTATGATGGCTGTCAAAGATTTGCCAGTCTCCCCTAGAACCAAATGGTTTAATCAGTAAAGACATTTGCTAATAAATTTTTCTCTAAAATACCAAGCAAATCCTTAGGCTTATATTTTGCAGGACTGAGATTTTTAGGCAATATCAAACAAACTTTAAGTTGGTCTATATTTCAAAGTGAAGTGGCATGTCATCACCAGGAAGCATGCAAAAAGTTGAGACAAAACTAACTTAAGAGTAATTAATAACCCAAACTTAGTTTAATGATGACCACAACAGACAAATTCTATTTGGCAGTTATAGACCCATTTCTTTAGTTTATTTTGTCATTAAAATGAGCCACCATGGAGTCACAATAATTTGAATAATTTAATTCTGCTATTCAGGGATTAAGAAATACTGAATTCATCTCTTGGCTAAACAAGTTGAGGGACCCTAGGCAAGTTATGCTACAACTCTATGCCTCTCTTTTCCCATCTGTTAAATGAAAATAATGTTACCTATATTCTCTCAATGTTATCCTGAAAATTCAATTAAATGAGACCATGTGGGCAAAGCAGGGGCATTTAGTGCTTTATTATGAAGCGCTAATAAACGTTAGTCACCCTCCCCTTTGACCCCCATATTGCTATTCACTAAATCAACAACCTTGCCCCACTTGAACTGATTATGTAATGCTTCATGGCATGTTCCTGTTCACACAGAAATGAAAGCAAGAAAGAAGCCTGGAACAGAAGTCAGAAGAAGTGGATTCTAACCCAAAATATCACTACCACCCAGCTGCTTAGCCTGCAGACCTTGGCTTACTTCTCTGGGTCTCAGCTTCCTTAAACACAAAATAGACGGCTCCAAAGTTATTGGCCATCTCCGAATGAATCCCTCACAACCCCGACAGTGCCCGATTTACATTTTAGTTGACAAAATACGTGTCAGGGATACAGCCTGACTTTCTTCTCGTTATTCCAGACTTTCACATCATTGGTGATTCACCGATAATCTCTTAACTCAGAGGGCAAAATCAGCACAATTCAGAGAATAAAAACCAGGTCTCTCTTTGCCAGGAAAGAAGACTAGGATTTGGGGGTAAAACAGATGCAAGAATGTGTGGTTTTTCTGCCAGGCGCAGTGGAGACTGTATTCAAGGCTTGTCTCTCCTCCCAGAGGACCTGGCACCCACCCCAACCTCCCTCTCACACAGACCAGCGTTTATGGCCACTCCAAAACCTCCCAAGTATGTATTTCATAAAAGCAGGGCCTGGTTCAAATCCCCTGTAATGTCTCCAAAGGGAAAGAATAGAGTCAATAATCAGGGCTGTGTCTGTGTGTCGTAAATTCCCCAACCCCCTATTCCCTCTCCCAGCGAGCACACGCAGGCGCACGCACACACACATAAACACAGCCATAAATATATACACTCCCATTTAATAGACTGGGGATTCAAATTACAGTTACAGTCTAATAAAACTGACTAATCCACAGGGTGTGTGCAGAAGTCTAAATGCGTGTGCCCGTGTGTGTGTGAGAGAAAGAGAGCGAGATGACTTACAAGCCTCCTCCTTTACCTGATGTCTAAATTCCCCAAATGTATGATTCCCCTGGGACATTTAAATAAGCTGTCTTTACAGAACTGTCCTAGAAGCCTCTTTTTCCTGGACGTAGGCTGGCTACATAATTTGCAGGCCCAGCACAAAATGAAAACACCGGTGGCTTCTTCAAAACTTATTAAGAGTTTCAAAACAGCAACAGCAGAGCACGAAACCAAGTGCAAGACCTTCTACACGCAAGACCTTCTAAAGTGCAAGTGTGCAAGTCACACTCCTATGAAGCTGGCCCTGGCTTGATAACAAATAGTGAGTCTGGATCAGATTCTCACCACACACGCTGTGTCTTTAGGATATGTTATACCCAAATGTGCTGGGAGGTGCGGGGCATTGCAGAAACGGAGAGGTCTTGGGAATCACACCTGCCTAGGTTTGAATCCCGCTAGACCACGTGCTAAGAGAGTCACTTTGTACACTTCCCCCGTTCGTCATTTTGAACTTCCCATCTATTAAACGGAGACAGGGCGACGCATTTCCCGAAATTACTAAGAGGAGTAAATGCAGTACGACATATAAAACCCAGAGGACAAACCCTGGCACACGATAGGTGTTCAAACTGCTCTCCTTTGGGCACAGATCTTGCAGATCTGTGCAAAGAACACACCATATATTAGAAGTGAAGAGACTGCAACTGAGGTTTGAAAGCGGTCGTTGGTGATGAGGGCCGAGTGGGACTGGAAATCCCTACATACGTGTTTTCAACCCGTCTTTTCTTTTACCTCTAATGAGGTTTCTCCCTCGGGTGGCAAGAGAGTACCTTCCGAAAAGGCTCCCCCTTAGCGTCGGAGTTTGGGGACTCACGCAAGCATTAGCAGAGTGAAGACAAGTTGCAAGGTGAAAGGAGTAGGGGAGGGAGAGCAAGAACAAAGAGTTAGTCCCGGAGTTTGAAGAGTACCCGGGTTTGTTTTCTTGGCAGGGACAGGGAACTTTCTGGCTGCCAGGTTCCTGGAGCGGGGCCGACGGCTCCGCGGCTCCCATTGGTCCGCCCGCGGCTGTTGCTACGCGGATGGACCAATCGCGCGCGAGGGGCGTTCGGGCTCCTCCCCTTCCCCGGGCTGATGCGGGAGCCCTAGGGACGCGGCTGGAGCGGCGCCTCTCCCCAGGGCCTTTTTTTTTTTTTTTTAAAGAAGGGACGGGGTGGACGCCTCCCTGCGCCTCTGGGTGGTTCACCTGTCAGACTCGTTCCTCCTCTGCCGGCTCCCCTCGCCCTCCTGGCTTTGCACAGCCTGGGGCTATAGGACGGGACGTGCGGGTGGTTTTATTTTTTACTTCTTTTTTCCCTTCCTGGTGCATGTGTGTGTTTTATGTTTTAATAACTTTATCAACTCGGTGAACTTTCGCGGGAGCATTCTGTGCTGCTCTTCCCTCCCTCCTCCCCCGCTGTCTCTAACTGGCCTCTGGGTCGCTTCCAAAACCTGAATCCCCATGTATATACTCACTCACACATAAACACCAGTTCTGGAGCATTGAAGAGCACCATTTTCTTGCTGCAAAGCAGGGCCTCGGTTTAGAAAATGGATTGCCTAGAAGGGAAATTTCCTGCACAAGAGGGGGAAAGAGAACTGAGATGCATGCAGCACTGGGTACTTTGGATTAATAATAATGTCGTTAATAAAATAATAACAATGATAACTATCATTTGCTGTACCAGACACTGTGCTAAGCAATTGCTATGCTTTATCCTATTTAAAGCTTGCTATAGATGGGTAAACAGAGGCACAGAGCAGTGAAAACACTTTGCTCCAGGTCTTCAGGCAGAAGCAGGACTTGAACCTGAGTATGTCCTTGGCTCCAGAACCCTTGATTCTACCCGCTTCCCTGTGTTGTTGCACCAAGAAAGACAGCCCATGTGGTATGGGGTTCTTAGGTCCCCCAGCTGGGCATGTGTCTTAGTAGAGTCCATGTCCCCACCCCAGCTCCACCCTGTCCCCGTGCACAGCCAACAATGCTCCCAATGAGCATGTTTATCACCCTGGACCTATCACTGGCTTTAACACTTGCATGCTGTGTGGATCTTCCCCAAGCATTCAAGAATCAGGTGGAGAAGACACTGGTTCTCTCTCTTTTAGGGAAGGTCTTCTCTTCATCCTGCAATACACATCCACCTAGGCAGCTTCTCTTGAACTGGTGCAGGAACTACAGCTCCGCGAGGAAAGTGACATGATCAAGGCTACACAGCGCGTGGCTTGGCACATCTATCCCATGTCAAAGCTCGTTGTCTGCCAGTGGCGCCGCGGGTGAAAGCGCTGCTCTGGCAAGCACCGGCAGACTTGCAGAAGCTCGGCTGCAGGCCGAGAGGCACTATTTTTTAATTTTGTGGAGAACTATCCAGTTGAGCCTACGTAACAAAATGTGTTTCTTTTTCCTACAAAGTTTCCTTTTTTCTTTTTTTCAAGGCCCTTCCTTCCAATTCATCTTGTTATGGCTTCACCATTGTGGTGGTCAGTCTGGCATGCAAAGTTAACCCCATTTACGGATGAGAACGTTGAGGCACAGAGAAGCAGTGCCTCTGGCCCAAGGTCACACAGTAACACAGTGGCAGACCCAAGACTAGAGCGTAGATTTTCCCCTCCTCTCCCTGCTGCCCCGCCATTTTCTCTGCTCTCCAAGAATGCCTATGGCCTGTAAATTATGAATTTAAAACAACAACAACAAAATGTAGGGATTGGGAACGCAGAAGCAAAAAAAAAAAAAAAAAAGTCAGTGAGAAATGAAACCTATTCTACTTCTAGTTTGGAAACTGCCTGGGAAGTGGCCCCAGCTGGGAGCAGGATTGACCAGTGGCGGATCATTTGCTGGCAAGGCTGGTTTCTACCTGAGATGGCTACCTACCACCCCAGCCCTTGTTCTGAGCCTGGCACCAGAGGGAAGCATGTCTGTACTCGGTCTGCTGTTGCCTGATAGGCTCAGCAGAAAGGCCCCAACTAGCCTTCCCCCTTCTCTTTCCAGGGTCAGAGGACCTGGGCATGCTTACCTCTGTCCCTAACACAGAAGGAGCCTAAGGGCTGTTTCTTGTCTGATGACTTAAAGGAGATGTGTTTGAACTTCCATACCCAGTCTCACCCAGCGGGTGAGACCTTTACAGCTCCACCCATCCCCGGGGACTCCCTGGGTCCCAGAAAGATAGTACTGTCTCCTTTCTTAAATCCCCCTAGCTTAAAAAGCCTTGCCGAAACCCTGCTTATAATCTTTCGCCATAAAGTTTATCTTCTAAAACTTTTCTTTAAAACCTATGGAAAATAAAAATTGGGATTGAAGCAAAGCAGATTATTGTGTTTGTAGAGGCTGATGTGATGGCTGGCTGTTTTCCCCGGTGTCCCACTGTAACTCTTTAGGCAGCCCTGGTTTTTAAAGAATGTTTGCAAAGCAGCTTTCTTCCTGAACATTAACCTAAGTCCCTCCTGTTGCCACCTCCGCTCCCTCCCAAGCTTTGCCCAGTGCACGCAGAAGCCTACCTTCACAATGCCTTGTCTCTCCTGCTTTTGTATTCTTTTTAGCCAAGAGCCAAACGATTGTCCTTTTCCCTTTCACAAGTATTTTCTTGGAGCGTTTTCTGCCTCTGCGGTAGGCACTGGGGACTCCCACCCCCATGCTTACAGGTAACTGGGAGAAACAGTGTTACCCAAACCCCATCAGAAACCCAAACTTATATCATAGTCCATGCTGCAAAGGAAACGTACATACATGACAGAATCACAGAGTATGATAAAGGGACTGAAAGTCATCTGGAGCAATCAAGACAGGCTTCATGGAGGAAGTGATGTTTGAGCTGAGGTTTCATGGATGGACATAGTGTCTAGGTGGGGATGAAAGTGAAAAGGAAGAAGCAAATGTCCTCTGCTGGGTCTGACATCCATGCGTCCACTGAGAACAGTTAGCAGAGACTGTTTCAGTCTAACCCATTTTCCATGGATGGGAAATTACTTTTATTGAGACTGGTAAAAATTGGCTTCTCTAAGAACTTGGGTCTTTCCCCTAAGACAAGAAATTGGGACCATATGTTTAGGCCTGGTCCTGCAGGTGGGTGTACAGCTCACCGAAGGGATAAATCAACACATTTTTCCCTGCTTCCATAATCAGGGAGGGGGAATGTTGCAGTCCTACTGATTTCTGCCTTGGCCCAGTGGAGCTTATATTATTAAGAAATGTTCAACTTTCAGTGCCCTAGAATGAAAGAGTTCAGATTCAAATGCAACCAAGATTTATTAAGTGCTGAGAAGGAGCCTGGTATTTCCTAAGTATGGCCCCCTTGGAACTCTTACAACAACACTGGGCAATAGAACTTGTCAGTCCCTTTTTGCAGATGAGAAAACCAAGGCCCAGAAAACCCTTGGGTCCTGGTTCCAAGTGTATGCTATGGATGCAGAATAGGATAAAGTATTCTTTGACAGCGCACTGGATGAATGTTTTATGTCAGAGCCTCACAAAAAATCAAGTTTGGACAGTGTTCCAGAACGACCATATTTTTTTTCTTAATTCTTACCCAGTGTTTGATCTATAACACCCCTGACATGTCCAGCCTCAACCAGACTCTCTCCTCTAATAGGGAATTCACTGCCTTTTTGATGAAGCCAGGTTGAAGTTCAGATCTTTGATTATTCAAAAAAGCTTTCAGCCTCAAGACTCCCACTTGGTCCACAAAGAAAATATGAGCTTTTTATGAAGGGTATGGATAAAATGTTTAAACAAAGTTGGAGGGGATATAAAAAAAAAAAAACAAAGTTGGAGGGGATAAACAGAATCATGTGTACTAACAGCAAAGCTCCTGACTTGGAGATGATACCAACCATGAACATAAAGAACCCAGAATACCTTCATAAAGATCACAACCCAAATGTCTAGGAGCCCTCGAGGGTTACCCTTCCATTGCTCCTTATATCTCTCCTACATTCTTAGGAGCCTGAATTATGATGTTAAGTAAGTGGCCGTTCTTCTCAATGGTCTTCCAATGGAACCCTCCTAGACTTAATACCACCAAAGTGAGGCTCTGAGGTTCACCCTTCCAGGCATCTGTGCATGAGTTGGTGGTGAAGAGCCATGGAGTTGCCATTTTCAGAGCAGCTGGAGTTAGCTTCCTCACTCCACAGGCATGCCATCCTCTGCCTCTTGTTACCCCTCCAGTTGGGTGCTGCCCTGATGGACACTAATTAGCTTGCATCTATCCAAAGAATCAATCACAGCCGCCTCCTCAAATAGAGCCCTTCTTAATTCAGCCAGCCAGCCAGCCAGCCGGCAATATTTACTGAGCTCCTAAACGTGCAACACTGGGAGGAAGAAGTTAGCAAAGCAGTCCTGTCCCTTCTTTCATGACATTTACAATCTAGTAGAGGGAAAGAAACAATGTTTAAAGGACCAGTAATGAAATGTCACATTCGATGATTATGCGTGATCAAATTTCCCCATCAAAAAATTCCCTCTGGCTCCTGAGAATGGAATAGCGGATCGGGAAGTGGACATCACTCCCAGTCGGCCACTAGAACCACTAACATTTCTTCGTCTTCCCTGTTAATTTCCTGCAAGCACCGTGCATGTGCTGGAATTATTGCCTTTGTTTGCTTCTTGACCAGTTGATGATCTGCCTTTATTTCACTAGAATGAAAGCTCCATGAAGGCAGGAACTTGCTCTAGTTTGCTCACCTCTGAACTTCCGGTGCCAGCAGAGTTCCTGGAACCAAGTGGGAGCCTCATCATGTTTGTTGAGCCAATGAATGACTTTTTCCTCAAAGCTGAGTGAGGCAGGATGCTAGCAGCACCCAAGAGGAGGTGAGCAGGAGTCACAGGAGGCCGTTTGACCCACCTGTGCCTGGTGGGAATGTCCTCCTGCTGGTTTGTGCTACTGTCACTCAAAGAGGCTCCAGTCTGCTCCCTAGGAATCCTTTGGCGATTTGGAAAGAAAACTTTTCTTTGTTTTAGTAATTTAATTACTGGTTAACAATTAAATCCAAGTTCAGAGATAACTTCTTGAATTTGCAACTGAAGAGCTTTTTTTCTTCTTCTTTTACTCCCCACTACCCACCCCTCTCTCTTCCCAGAAATAGGTGCCTAGTATTAAACCCATGTGCTTAGCAGTTGGCTATGGAAGCACATGAATAATCTCTCACCTTAATCAAGAAAGGGAGAAATGGAAAACTGGATCCCCAGGTGGCTTCATAGGAACTGAAAAAAAAAAAAAAATATGGAGATGCTGGCATTGTCCAGTGCTTATAATATTTTCCTTTTTTAAAACAATCATTAGTTTTGTGCTTGCAGCATGCTTTGTAATCACTTCTGATCATCATTCTCTACATCAGCACAGCATTTTATCTATTTTGAGGAAGCTGCAGTTGAGGTCAAGAGTGGGTGAAGTCTTCCTTCTTGAGGCCCAATACAGAGAGCTCAAACCCTGGAAAGGATCGACATCCAGAAGAATCTTTGTTGCCGTTGCTAATATTTCCTCTGAAGGTTAAATCTCCCGCATGGTGAATTGCTAAGTGGAATGTCTACATTCTGAATGGGTTTTACCCACAAAGAAAGAAGCAGCATCTACAGGAAGTTGTTGTCAGGACTAGAAGGGAGGGCTGTGCTCAGAGTAGAAGTATCCACCCCATCTTTGTAGCATGGCACTAGCAATTAGGGATGTTGTCTCTCATCCCCAAATCGCAGACAAAGAGGGGGTCAGGTGGATGTCACTGGAGGAGACAGAAGATGGATAGCCTTGGGAGGCTCCTCTGCCCTATTGATGCAGACACACCCGTCTCTCTGTCTCACTGCCTGCATCACCTTCAATTTGGCCAGATGGACATCATGGGGGAAATTTCGTCTGGACTAGGAGTCTTAAAACACGAGGAAAAAGAGCTGGCTCTTGGGAGAAATGAGGATGGGGCCATTAGAAGTTGGGAGCTGGGGCCATTAGGAAGTAGCCAGGCTGAGTTGATGCACAGGGGGATTTCTGCTCGATAATGGGAAATGTGAACACAGGTTAGTGCAGTGATTACAGCATCCTGGAGGGGGGCCCTGAGAGGCCAGGAATAGATTAAAGCTCACTCAAGCGAAGGTTGAGGGAAGGGACAAAGATCACCCCTTCCGATTCTGGGGAAGGTACCCATGTGGCCAGAGACGTTCTACTCCACTGTGCAGACAGGAAGGGTCCTTTTGGAGTGTCACCTTGGGGTGTGGCACATCTATATCTTCAGGCCAGGGAGAACTGGATCCTCGAGACAGGGGCAAATTAACTGCAAGCCCAGAATAGAACTCTTTAGACAGCTTAGTAAAGGATTCACTATACCCTGATGTGGCAAGTTGGCCAAATCTCCACCTTGCTTCTGGGGGGCAAAAGCACAAATTTATTCTGAAAAAATATTTAGATGTCCGCACAAAGATCTATAGGTAAGAAAGAGCATCAGTGTGGTATTTATACTGATGAAAAATGGGAAATAATCTCAACGAACGACAGAGGAAATAGCTAAATCAATGTAGTGTATTCCTACAATGGCACTTAGCAAACCTTTAAATATAAAATCACGTTAACGACATGGAAGAATGATTATGGCCTGTTAAGTAAAAAAATGAGGGTTACACTAAGAAAGCGGATAGGATGCGATTCCAGCTCAACATGGAGAAAAAAGTCCAAAAGAAAATAGGCCAAACCATTAACAGTGGTTATTGTAAGGATTACAGGTGATATTTTATATTCTTTTTAACAGTGTTCAATATTTTCAAAAGTATCTACACATTATTGTATGTTAATATACATGAATATGGATAATGTATAGATTAGTTACTCTCCCTTCTTATGTTCCTTATTCTGCCTTATCCTTCTCCACACCACTGTTCACTGTCTGACATCCTAAGTACCTAGTTGTTTATTTGCTATGTGTCATTGTTGCTCTATCCTCTGGAATGTCAGCTTCTGAAGGATTGGGCCTTTGTCTTGTTCAATGCCAAACCCCGCACTCCTCCCCTCCCTAGCATACAGCCTTAGACAGAATTCAATAAATATTCACTGAATAAATTGATATGCTCTTTTTATAATCATAAAAATGGAATATTATTAAAATATAAAAGAGAAAAATTGTAATTGCAGAGAGGGTTTTGCTACCTCCATTTTCATGACTATGAAAATATCAAGACCAGGGGACAGGATGTACCAAGCTTATTCTCTGTCATGGTGGCTGATCAATGGCAGCCATCAATTGAGTCCCAAATGGGTTAGGAAGTAAGAGGCAACCCAGTGGTAGAAAGGTTGCATTGATGACCCCAGAGTAGAGGCTTTGAACCCTGGGACTCCACTAAGAAAAGATTCAGTCCTCAGGGCTGCAATTCCCTGAGTAAGACGCCTATGCACTGAAGGGTGGCTTTGTGAATTTGATCAATCCATCCATAATGCCCAACTTTCCCCTCAATAACTGTTGCTCCAATCACAGTAGGATCATAATACATTTCACCTGAAGATAGAGGTTTTGAAGGTTCATAGAATACTGAAAAGGGTAAATATATATTGATTTAGAATCCTGACTCCAACATTTCTTAGCCATATGATCTCATTCAAGATATTTAAACCTTCCTAATTCTTAGTTCCCTTACCTGCAAGATAATACTAATCTTATGAGGTTAGTTGAAGCATGAAATGAGACTATACATAAAAGATCTCACATAGTGCTAAACATATGGCTTTCCCCAAATTCACACAGGCCACCATCATGAAAATTTGATTTTCTAAGAGTGAACTTCATCAGTCATAGCTACATACAGCAAATACCAATCTCCACATTTGTGAAAATCAGGGCATGAAGTCCTCTCATTTGAGCTGTGAATTCCTGTATCCCGGTGTGGTTCTACAGACCACCAACATCCCAGCCACCTGAAGGGCTTGTTAAAACAGGGCATGGGTTAACAGTGCAGACACCCTGGCCCCACTGGACTTCTGAGTCACAATATCTCGGAATGAACCTGAGAATCTACAGTTTTAAAGGGTCACCAGGTGATTCTTATGCACATTCAAATTTGAGATCCAGTGCAACTAGTGTTTCTAAGAATAAGTAGAGGAGGCTACAACCTTTTTTAGGTCAAAGCACAAAATTTGCATCCTTCCTCCTCTTCCAACCCAGGATTTTCCTTTCCCCTTGGGTGATGTCTAAGTGTGTGGCCTTGTGAAAGAATACAGACATTTGCTATATAGTATCTGAGCTCCCTCCAGATACTGTTCAGTGACAAAGCCTTGACACGCCAAGACTGTGTCTTGGAGGGCTGTGGTTAACCACTCAACAGTCCTGAATGCCCGGTTCTTGACATGGATTCACACAGTCTTCATTTTGCCTTTTTAATTTGCACAAATGATGTAATGGAAATCTAGATCAAAGAAAGAAAAGATCTGTTTCTATTTTCACACTTCCCCACAATTTAATCTTTTTCCCAATTTTTCCCTTACAGTCCTTGAATACTTAGATTTTACAAATTCATGGTCATTACATTGATATGTTTCCGAGATATGGTTCTTTTAATTTCATGATCAATATCTTTCCCTCTTTCCCTTTTTTGCTGTTCCTCCCATACTATAGAATTTCGTTCTTTGTAATAATTAATTCTTAACCTTTATGTGAGGTTGCAGCTCTCAAAGCATTTTCATGTCTATTATCTTATTAACAGAACCAGATTCATTTATTTAGATGATAGCTTTGTTCTTTCTTATGAAAAGTATCTCAGTGGAGACTCACCTAGCAAAATGCTTAGAAGCATGGGCTCTATAACTGGAGAGACCCATGTTCAATCCCTGCCACTTAGTAACGGTGAATTCAGACAGGTAATATAGCCTCCCACCTCTTGTTTCTCTGTCCATACAATGTTGATAATTACAGTACCCATTCCATAGAGTAGCCATGAGGATGAAATGAAATAATCACTTAAACTCAGCACAGTGCAGTACAGAGTAAGCGTTCCATTAATATCAGTTATTATTGTCATTGTCATTGTTATTAAATATATCAAATAAAAACTTTTAGTGACTGTAGGAATTGAGAGGAAGCCAACTCAATCTGGCCTGACCTGACCCCACAAATCTAATCCAATGCACAGTTTTCAGCCCAGAATAGGGAAGAGAGGACCACATTTTGTGCTACATACTTCCCTGATTGTTCATCTAGTGGAGAGATTGCAATTCCATATTATATGACATCTTCACCTCGGACAGAAAGATAATTGTTGAGATCTTACCCCCTCCTCCAAAAAACCAGATACTTGGACATGTCTGGTTAAACTGAAATCCAAACTTAGAAATAGTTTGGAAATGTTTGAAACCTAGTTTTTACAGTCCTAAGATGGGATCTTTGCAGACGGGGTGGAGATGGGGGGTTCACACTGCCAAACTTCTCATGGGGAAGCATGTTCTTGCAGGTCTCAGCAAACTCAGCTGGTTCCAAGAGTTCAGGCTCAGGTAAGCTTTGGACAAACACCCGAGGCTCTGAGAGGCTTAACTGAAATGAGCCTGAACTTAAATGTTTTATGAGGTACGCCCATCACTAATTTTCTTGGCCAAGTTTTAGTTGGCCTCATAGTGAATACGCTCCTGTTAGCCCCTGAGAAACTCAAGTCTTCACTATTAGCCTTGATTTGGTTTTACTTTGCCACAACTCTGAGAGCTGCAGACCATTTGTGCATGTCAACGCACACAGTACGATCACACTGGGATCCGTGGCCTCCTGTCATTTCAGCCTAGGGGCCGTTTCTCCCTGGGTACAACTTGTCTTGAAGTTCCAGAAAAGCCAGGCCTCACCTTTCCCTCAGCCAAGTCCTCTAGGCTGGGACCAAATTCTTTCTCAAACATAACAAGTCTGATGAACAAGGGAACACCTAATCCGAGCATCATGCCGAGCTCCCGTGTGAATTGGGAGTGAAACGGAGCCTGTTTTCTGAAAGGAGACATAAAATGTCCCAGCTGGATGGAGCACATGAGGCGACCTGAGAGACAAGCCAATTTTTCTGCCAAGATTTGCCATCCTTCTTGGTTTGAACAAGCTTCTCCCCACCCAAGTTCAGAATCATCTTGGAAACTTTTCCTCTGCTACCCGCAACCTCCAGCCTGTAAACTCCTCAGGGTCTTACTTATTTTTTGTTCATATCAAGAATCATTGCATACCTATGCCAAAAATATTATTAGAAAACTCATGCCCTGGAAGTTTGAGTGGAACAATATCTAAGAGTCCATGTAATTTTCAGAACGTTTTTTGGGCCAACAGGAAACCAGCTGGAAAGGCACAAGCCAGTTAGAAACAACAAACTGAAGTTCCAACCCCACATTCATGTTACCCTTCAGAATGTTCTGGATCTGTCACACTCCAGTCAGAAAGAAGAGTCAAAGCCAAGGAGCTCAATGGCAAAAATTTAATATGGGACACCATATTGCAAGCTACGAAGGTGTTGATGAAAGGCAATCAGGATATGAGGAAGCAATCCAAAGATTAGCAATGGTTCAGATCTCCTACCACTCCTAGGGCAGGGATACAAAAGAAGGCTGTAGTTTTATCAAAATTCAGAAGCCAGAGCTGTGTGACAGTAGCTTGGATGGTAGAGGCGTCCTGGGTGAAGCTGGAACTATGGAGGAGAGATAAGCATTGTTGGAGATGCTGATGAAAACACAGAGAAAAGGAAAGAAATACACTGCCTACTCCTTTCTTCCAAATTCCAACCAGTGTCTCCCATTGGCTGAAACTAACCAGAAGCCCGTTCCCAAAGGAACCTGGGAAATATAGTTTTCAGGGGTCAGGGTCCCCAGGGAATGGGTTTAAGAGAAAGTCAGTATATGAGCAATACACACATATGACTGACGCCATTATATATCATTCTATACTTGTTACATAAGGGCAAAGTGAAAAATCAGAAAGCTGCAATTATTTTAGTGCAAACACCTACATTTTCACATACATTAGTGTGTGTCTCTATACTACCAATTTTGTTTGTTATTGTAGATACTTTATTTTCATACTGCCAATATCTAATACATGTAGTAAAGTCTCCATACACATCTTTGATTCAAGAAAGAAAGAAGGCCAACTCTGTCAAGAGCACATTTTTAACTAAAAGGAAGGGTGGCAAGAATGTAGGTGGCGAGCAGACTCCTTCACTGGACTGATGTAAGGACTACATGAGATATTAGATTTGAATACACCGTGTCAGCGTCAGGCAGAGACAAACACGTGCATTGTCAGGTCTTTTTGTGCTGTGTGTGCCAGTAAAACAATCCAACGTCTTTTTTTCAGGGTGATGTTGACACATGTCAAATACATTAACATTCCTATTGGAATGACTCATTTGGAGGGAACAGTCAACTCAGAAAGAGGAGAGGAGAGGAGTGGGAGAAGCATTTTACAATTGTTTGAGATATTAGGACTGGCACTTCTTTCTGCTTTTTGTTCATTAAAGAGAACAGTCATAGTCTTACTGCTGTTGTATTGTTATTTGATATCATCATCATCTTGTTGTAATTTGTATGTTGCATTAGCTTCACCAACTTGTAAGGCTGACTGGACATGAATGAGGCCTCACTGGCCAGCTCTCTCTCTTCGTTAGCATATCAGGGATGGTGGTACCTCAGCCTTCAGCATCATGCCCCCTTTCTCTTATGCTTTCCCAGGACTTCTGTTCACCCTCCTTGGGCAGATGCTGAGACCACACACAAGGCTGGCCTCAAGTTCAGGGTGCTGCCCTCGCTTCTCCTCAGAGTCTCCTCTCCACACAGTTAGCATTTCCTTGTCTTTGCTCCTGTGGGTTATTTTTGCTTTGTTTTGTTTTGAGGAAGATTTGGCTGTATTTTTGGCTATAAAGGAAATGAGCCAGAATTGATCAATTGTAACTAAATGTGACATTATTTAGAGCAACAGGCCCAGACCCTTCCTCAGGCGACCTCCACAGAGCTGCCTTGCTATGTGCATTCTAAACCTCTCCATGCATGAAGAGCAGTTTCTCCCTCTAGGAAGTGACCTCAAGCATACCTCAGTCCCAGTGTCCATACGTGAGTACCATGGAACCCAGAGGAAAGAAACCGTGTGCTGTGCACCCAGGTTTAAGATCAACCTTCCATCTCTGTCCTGGTGTTGACCTCATCCCAGGATGATGGACAATGGGGATTTCCATTCTCTTCAAGAGCACTCGTCTCTGTCCCATCCTTCCACCCACACACCACATAACCCCAAATAGGTGATCAGAATGCAGTTGTCTGATTTCCTGACAATTATCCAAGCCTGATCCATTGAATGTTGAAGAATTCTTCCCACAGGTTATCAACGTAATGGTTTAGGGTGGTCTTTGCCCAGGATGGTCTGCTTTCTGTTTTCACAGTGGCTCCCTCAAGATGAGATGAACATCCAGCCAGCTGTCCTTTTCTGCTTCATACCCTTTAACAGAAATACGCTTACATCAACATGGAGAAGCCACGGTTCATGGGCACAGGTCAGACTGAATCTCAGTGGAAAAAAGAAAAACTTCAGCCTCTGCTCCCCAAGAAAAATACTAAAAATGGAAACAGAGCTATGGCTCAGCCAAACATTCTGTTTTAAGTTATCAAACTTCTTATTCTAAAATATCTGTCTTCAGCTTCCTGGTTCTTCACAGGTTTTCCTCAAGAGCACTGGGTGATACTTGTTTTGTATATGTACCACTAAAGGGCCTCTCCAGGTAATTTTCCCAGGTGAGAGAAGAGTGTACTATGCCTCAAAGGGGTGGTCATGTCTTTATCAGAAAACGGCTTACAGATTTGAAGTGATGGATTGTACGGCTTTGACAAAACCGACAAAGGAATCCAAAGGCAGAGCTTCAGTTCTGACATGTATTACACTATTATTCTCCAAGTTTGGTGGCTTTTCCAACACATGTTGACTCTGCTCTGGAATGAGGCATCATAGCCATATGCCCTCTCTGCACTCGATTCCACAGCCCTTGTCATCCCCCCAACTACCACCCCTATGCACACACATTACAAGGCAGGCCTCTGCAGGCAAGAATTAATTTATACCAGCTGCCTTCCCTAGATTGCTCCAGATCAATCTTCCTGTAGAACATACTACGTCTACTCACCCATGTGAGAAGTCCAATTGCAAATCAACCTCTCAAGTTTGGAACATGCTCTCTTGTGACATTTGCCGTGGCTCTCATACTTGAACCTACTGGGTTTCTTGATACTGCTTTCCTTTTTTCTGTCCACAGCATCACCGATGTCTCTGCCATCTCTCCTAACAAGGGGTCGTAAGGACTCTCAGCTGATCTTCAGCTTCAGCTTCTTTGGGGAGAACTGTCTACTTCTTGAGAAGCACTGCAACTCCACCCTGAAATCTACATGTGCCCTATAACTTACATGTGAAGTCAAGCCATCCCAAGGAAATCTTGCAAATTTTATGATATTGTCAACAATTTTTACATAACACACGAACAGTTAAATAGATAGTTGGGTTTTTTCTTAACGAATGTGTGGTAGAAAGCGGAGGGAGAGGAGATTGGAAACTGTAACTCTCTCTTAGAAACTCTACTTCCATGCAGCCAACTCTGTTTTGCTCCTGTCTTGTTCCCCTGGGATTACAGGGCAGGCCTATCCGATCTCAGGGCCTCAGCTCTTTCCATGGCACCACATTGCCTGCCATTCAGCTGAGCAGTTGTTTGTCAGCCACCTCTGAGTTCTGTGATGCATCACTCAAGGCAGGGTTTCAAATTCTACCATCATCAATTCATGGAGGAAGGCGGCTAAGAACAGATAGCTTCAAACTAACTTCCTTCCTGCTTCCCTCTCTCCTTTCTTTCTTATTTCGCTCCTCCCTTCTTTCATTTATTCCCTTTTTTCTTTATTTCTTTTACCAGTATTGGTAATTTTCTGAGCATCTCTAACCCCTATAAAAGCTGAATGTACTATCATCTTTTACCTAAGAACACAAAAATTAATCTTCTCACGGAAATGAAGGCATCTGTGATTCATTTCCTGAGCTTCTCCTCCAGCTGCTGTCAAATTTCGTTCACTTCTTCTCTGCCCCTAACAGCCTGAGCCTAGTTTAAGGGAAACCTTCTGAACCTCCTCCACAACATGTCCTCGCTTTCCTATGACCTCAAGATATCAAAGGCCTTTCCAGGTGGAATGATCACTTCCCCCAGCACATGCCTGTTGTCCTTGCATATTTCAAATGTCCCTTTAACTCTCAAGTGTCATGATATTCTGATAAATGATATGGTTACTCTCTTCCTAAGAGGTCTTTAAACTTGGTTCAGATCCCAATTTCATTGCTTGTGACAGGCAGTCACAAGCTCTCCACAAGATTTCCCAGAAATCTGTGAGTCCCTAAAGTTTGTTCCCTCAGGCTTCTCTGTGGCTTCCTGGATTCTCTGTTTTTCTCTGATAGCAACCTAGACACAGAATTTGACTCTCATTGGTTGACTCAAAAACCCCACTAACATTAGTCATGTGAGTATTTTGGTATACTTTATAAATTTTGGGAGAATGCTGGAGTGGCCACGTTGCGCTTTGTGATCCCCCTGCCCCCAATCTTAGTGGTTCTATCCATATTTCCGGCCCCTCATCCTTCCTTATCTCCCCTCCTCTGCTGAGGAGCAATAAACACATTCCTCTCCCTGCCCCCTACAGAGTCTTGCTGTTCATATCAAGGCCTCTGAAGGCCTCACTTGTATCCTGAATACTTGCCAAGGAAGTTTTCTAAAGAAATATCTTGTTCTTCACAAGAGAAAGTTTAATGACTCCATTTTTTCTTCATGCAATTAAACCTAACCACCTAACTACCTTTAATTTAATTGTCCTTATCTTGACTCTCATTGGCACGTGGATGAAAGTAAACTTTGGCTGAAAATATGGCGGAAAAGAAGAAGGGATGCAAGCAAGAGAGAAATGGAAGGATGGGACAGGAAGAGAAGACGGGAGAGAAGGGGGAAGAAGGAAGGAGAGACCCCTGGTACAGAGTTTTACCCCTTTTCCTCCTGAACAGCGGTTTTAAAACTTTTCTGTGAGTGGTGTCCCAGGAATGTTGTCAAAGGTTTAGATTTGTGACGTCTCGTCCCCAAAGGCCTTGACCTGGTAAGATCTACAAGGACTACACTTTGAAAAATCTTCTAGAACATGACTAAGCTTAAGGGAGATAGTGAGATTATATAAAACTAAAACTAAACATAGCTAGATCAGGGAGGATTGTGATTATATTTCCTTTCGCCAATTATTTGAACTGTATGGAGACCACTCTGTCAGCCTTGGCATCTCGTTTTGGCCTGAGATTCTGAAGTCATCTTAAGTGGCAAAAGTATTGAACATGTTGGGGAGGAGGGAGACTCCCCCTCTGCACTTTCCCTTAAGGTTCTTATGGCTGGCCAAATAGTTAAAAGACAGGTTAGCAGGAGAAAACAAAAGAAAGTTTAATAACATGTATACATGGGAGAAACTCAGAAAGAGAACTTAGGAACTCGTCATTCTGATTAACCTGCTCCCTTAAGTATTTTCTTAGCTAAAGGCTGCAGAAGGGCTTTGGGGGCATAGTGGTTTGGGATTTCAGAGGGGAAGAAGACAATTCCCATGGAGATGGAAATGCAAATGTTTGTGTGACAACTCTTTTCAGGGCCACCTAGAGAATGTGGCCACGGAGAGACAGAATTTTTGATAAGATGGGCTTGGTCCTTTCCTATTGTAGCATCTATCTTACGTTATACTACAGCCATCATATGATAGTGGCTCCTTCCTGAAACAGGCCTTCTATGTTAAACTCTTTAGGCAGTTTAGGGGAGGTCAAATGTCCGTTAGAGAAAATAATTAAGGTAAAGAGACATATTTCAGGGTGGCCAATTTTGATCTCCCGTAAACACAAGCATTAGATGATCCAGGTCTTTTTCAAATCCAACCTTAGTTTAAACAATATGCACATTAGCCTTATCCAGTAGATGCAAAGTCAGGTCATCCAGGAGACTGTTAGCCAAATTACTGGGACTTTTGTTGGGTTTCTTTTAAAGAACATGTCTGAGAAGAAGTAATAAAATAAGATATGGAAAGTGCCTAGTGCTTTGCCTGGAACTGAGTATTATTATAACTAAAAGGATAATGATTTATCTGTTGTACACATAGAATAATGAGCTCCCAGTGTGTGTTGTCCAAGGTACTTAGTCAGTGGCTTAACTATGAGGAGAATGTCTAATACAAATGGTGAGCCAGAAGAGAGAACAGAAAACAGGATGACGTTGACAACGCCAAATTTATCTGTTTTAAAACTGCCATCACAAATGCCATATGTGATCCCTGCCTTACTTTCCTTCCTTCCACAGTTGTCATTCAGACAATTGTCCCTGCCGCCTCTATGCTTATTCTGTTTCTAGCCATCTTTCTCTTCCATTGACAAAGCTGTGCCTGACTGGAGCAGACCCTCCAGGCAATCAGAGCTCTTCAGTCAAATACCAGGAACAGAAGACAATGCCCATTGTCTTAATCCACTCAGGCTGTTATAACAAAAATACCATAGACTAGGAGGCCTGAACAAGAAGCAGTTATTTCTCGGTTCTGGAGATGGGAAGTCCAAGGTGAAGGAGCCAGCAGATTTGGTGTCTGGTTAGGATACACTTCCTTGTCACAGACAGGCGACCATCTTCTCCCTATGTCATCACATGGCAAAAGGGGTAAGGGAGCTCTCAGGGTCTCTTTTATAAAGGCACTAATCCCTTTCATGAGGTCTCCACCCTCATGACCTAATCACCTCCCAAAGGCCCCACCTCCTAATACCATCACATTGGGATTAGGATTCAAGATGTGAATTTTAGGGGAATACAAACATTCAGTCCATAGCACACTTAAAATTCAAAGAGCTCACACATGGTCATCAGAATAGGAGTGAGAAAAGAAACCCCACAGCAAAGAGCCTGTATGAAATTAGTTCAATGCATACTGTACACATGTTGAAGAACCCTCTTCCAGTCGACAATTCCTGGTCTGCCATCTTGCTGTCTGATCCTGATCATAGCCCCAATTCCATGTCTTTTTCATAAACTCTGCTTTCTTGGTTTCCCTATAGTGGTTTTCTACTTAGAGCTGGCTGCTGCCCCATATTCCTCTACATAAGTACCTATAAAGCAGGGGAATCTGTACCTCTCAGCCAGAAAATGACATTCTCTTTTTAGGAAAATCCAAAGACCTCCATTACATTATGAAAGTATTTCCATTGTGCCTTCTTCTCCACATCTCCATCAAGGCCCCTGCCGGTCAGTCACTTCATTCCCCAGGAATTAGAGAGCCTCATAAGACCTTCTTGAGAGTCCTCAAGCAAGTCCTCTCTCTCATTTCTCACAGGTATGAAAGAGATCATCAGCTTTCACCTTTTTTAAGTTAATAAAGGCAGCTATTGTTTTTCATGTGAAGGAGAAGTTGAGTGTCTTGTTTGGGACCAACCAATGACTTTGTGCAAGATCAGATCTGGGCGGCCAGCTCTGTAAAGTATCTGTATGAATGTCAATTCTCTTTGTATTCACTCCTGGTCTTCTGGTACTGAAAACAAGTTTGGGCAAGATCTACTTCACAGGATCTTGTTAATTCAGAGGCCACTGGGCTGATGACTTCATCATCTTCCAGGCAGATGTTAACTTTCAAATTCCCTAAGCAATAGCATGAGAATACTTATTTTGAGTCCCATAATTCATTGCATATTCATGGGTAATCACAGGGGGAAATAAAAATGCTTTTGAGGTGAACTTAGCTTGTTGTGTTTCAAGCACTATCTGATTCATGGGAGTTACTTAAAATAGATGACAGCAGAATGATGTACCTTTCAGAGAGATTATCACACTGGCTTGCTCTATAGCTGATTGATAAATGTGATTTAACCTGTTTTAGCATTTTTGAGGTCAGACTGAGAGGGCTTGAAATGTACATATCCTCATGACATGGACCTTGGCCTTGGCTGAGGATATGGAAAACACACAACAGCCTCCATTGTATTGTTTAACTCACCTTGGGATCCTTCCTTCAATATTGGTGGTAGTCTAATGTGACATATCTGCAATTAAAGGGTGATGTCAGTTGATGCAATGCCACAGAGGCCAGTTAAACATTGTTCCTTAGAAAATAAGAGCAGGATTCAATCCTGAAAACGTTGGGAGTGGTCCAGGGACTGAGTCATTTGGCTCTCTCGGAGCGTCTAAGCTGGCTGGAACATGTGGAGAAGCACAAGTTCCCTTCACACCATGGAAGCAGGAGAGAAAGAAGCAGGAAAATGTAATTTTAAAATAATGCACTGCTCGAAGGAGCTACTATTTCCCTCAGAATTCAGGTCTGATCTTATTCATGGATATTAACCCCTTGTATTGCAGCTCACCAACTGTGCTATGTGGGAAAAACAAGAGGTGCACATCTACATTATTTAGATATTCAACACACTATTATGTCCTTGAATATTTTTTTTCTTTGCTTCTTGCAAAAGAGCTGGGAATTGAAAGATTAAATCTAATTTAATTTATGAGCACCTCCCATTTTGATGGGAATACCTGGAATGTATTATATACTTGTAAAAAAAAATGCCTTCAGGGAAACACACAAATGTATCCAAGTGACTCTGTGCTCATGTTTGCACAACTAAAACTTCACACAGAAATAAAAATAACTGGTGTAGAGGAGAGAGATGATATGGCTGCCCCTCTAGAAGGGAGAATGTCATTATGTTTCCACATTAGCTTTCTATTGCTGCTGTAACAAATTATCACAAATTTAGTGGCTTAAAACCACACAAATTTATCGTCTTACAGTTCTATAAATCAGAGGTTGGACACAGCCTCACTGGGCTAAAATCAAAGTATCAGGATTGCATTCTTTTGGAAGCTCTAGAGGAGAATCCATTTCCCTGCCTTTTCCAATTTCTAGAGGCTGCCTGCATTCCTTGGCTTGTGACCCCTTCCTCCACCTTCAAAACCAGCAATGGTGGGGTGAGTCCTTCTCACATCACATCATTCTAATGTTCTCTTCTACCTCCCTCTTCTATTTTACGTTTTTCTCTTTTTTTTCCTCTGTGAGGAAGATCCGCCCTGAGCTAACATCTGCGAATCCTCCTCTTTTTGCTGAGGAAGACTGGCCCTGGGCCAACATCCATACCCATCTTCCTCCACCTTATATGGGACGCCCCCACAGCATGGCGAGCCAATCGGTACCTCGGTGCGCACCCGGGGTCTGAACCGGCGAACCCCAGGCTGCCGCAGTGGAGCGTGCGCACCCAACCACTCGCGCCACCGGGCCGGCTCCTCCCTCTTCTATTTGAAAGACCTTTATGATTACATGGGGCCCACCTAGATAATATAAGATAATCTATTTTAAGGTCAGCCGATTAGCAACCATAATTCCATCTGCAAAGTTAATTCTTGTTTCTCATACAAGATAACACAGTCACAGGTTTCAGGCATTAGGACATGGACGTCTTTGAGGGGACATTATTCTGCTTACAACCATTTTTAATTTATTCTGTGAAATCTACCAAGTAAATTCCAAATGCAAATGAGTCTTTTTCCATCTGTTTTTCTACAAAAGAAAAACAACCAAAATTGATTTCATACAACAATTACATAAGAGAATGTGGAGTTATAAATTTATAGTAGAAGGAGAAAGGTGGGTTTTTTTTTTTTAATGCATTTTGGTTAAGAGCCAAAGATCCTTAGCTAAAAATCTGCAGAAAGTACTGCTATAAACAGATGACTATTAAACTTGAATAGTCATCAAGTTAAGTTAAATTCAATTTAACTGTAATATTTATTAGGAGCAAAAGCAAATATAAATGTTGAAAACTCAAATGCTTATTTCTCCACTGTCTTTTCATTTTCCCACAATGTATTTCTGGCTGTTTGAAGGTAATTTCCTATATGTTATTAACCTGTAACAGAAGTGGTTTACAGCTAAATCCATTCCAGAGAACAACTCGTGTGTAACCCTATGTTGCAGCTTCCAGAACCAAAGGGGTTAAGGAAAAAAAGCATGAACTCAGAAAACCTTGTTGCCCCAAGAGCTGAAATCAGTTAGATAAAGATGGTGACCTCAAGAAATGTAGGTGACCTGATCCAATAGCAATATGTTGACTTCCCTTGGTAAAAATTTTCAAATAGATGGAATTTATACATTCAAAAAGTATTTATAATCACCTATTCTATGCTGAGCAAGGTTTTAGTTACTGAGGATACAGTCATGAAAAAGACAGGCAAGATGTCTCCCCTTGTGAAGTTTACATTCCTATAGGGAGAATTCGATAACAGAAACGTAGATACTTAAAATAATTTTAGAGAGTGCGTAATGGGACACAAACACACACATACCACAAAACAGATGGCACAAACTGAATAACTAAGGAGACTTTCATAAAGGATTACTTACAAAGGTGTGGGCAGGTTCAAGGCGAACCCAGGAACCCAGCAGGGAGGGGAAATCGATATTCTGACTCACACTGCTCCTGCCCCTGGCTGCCGGTGAGGATCTTCTGGGGCTAAATCCAACTCATAGCCTGAGGTCCAGGGAGCTCACTACGGTAGTCCATGAAGATCAGCCTCCCTGAGCACAGAAGAGGGTAGAGAAGGATGGAGACTGGACCTAGAAGAGTAGACTCGAAACTTCCAGACTTACCCCTATGTATGAATGCTTTGGAGTAATGAAATGGGGGTGTGACTGGGCACAGGATGGGGCATTGGGATTGATTTTAGATAGAGTTCAAGGAAGACTTCTCTTCGGGGGTACATTTGAGCTGTGGCCACAAAAGAAGAAGAATCCACCAGTGCACGGAGTAGGGGTGGATGGTTCTTGGCAGAAAGAACCAAGTGTGAGTGCAAAGGACCCGAGGTAGGAATCAACTTGGTGTGCTGGGAAGGGAAAGTTGAATGTGGGTGTAACAGAGTCTGATAGGAAGCAAGTGGTAGGAGGAAGAGTCAGAGAGGTAAGTGGTGGCTATATCATTGAAAGCCTTGTGTTAGGTTGGGTTTCTCCAGAAGAAAACCCGAAGATGAGGGTTTGAGTGCAAACAACTGTTTGGGAGGTGATTCCAGGAGGCATGGGAAGGGGAGTGAGGAAGTGAGAAGAGAAGGGAAGGATTCTGATAAAGGCAATGTTATTGACCTTATTACCATGTGGGCAACTGGGGATCCATCCCCGGGGCCTTCTATGGGCCACCCAGAGCACATCTCAGTGCTTCCTCTGGAGGGGAGGAAGTGGGCTACTTATTTGTCACCTCCTATCCATGGTTCCCTGTGTGCTGTTCCCAAGGGGTGTCACTCTGGCTCTTCTGGAGAAAAGAAAATCCTCAGATGAGGAGTTTCGGGTGTTTGCAGTAGGGTGCTGGCCGGGAGGGGATGTGCTCTGGCAGGGTGAGTGCTGGGCGGTTGGGGCGGGGCATGCTCAGACTCTGCTAATGGTCTGGAAGGCATTTGGACTTTTTCTAAGTGTGATGGGAAACCATCAGAGGTGATAAATTATTCAAATTTTCTCCCTCACTGGGCTGAGTTGTTAGCGAATAGGGGTACAAATGTGTTCTTTTTTCTTTAATTGAGATATAATTCACTTACCATAAAATGTACCCTTTAAAATGTTCCATTCAGTGGATTTTAGTATATTCACAGAATTGTGCAATCATCACCACTATCTAATTCCAGTACATTCTCATCACCCCAAAGAGAAACTCCATGCCCATTAGCAGCCACTCCCCAAGGAGTGGGTTCCAAAATGGCAGTGTGGGAGGGTGGTTAATGATGGTCTCAGTGTTAATAACAGAAAATATTGCTGTAAAGGAAAGAGCATTGGCTCCCAAGTCAAACACTCCCATCTTTGATTCCTGGGCCTCCTTTCCAGACCCGCATCCACGGGCAAGTCGCTTCTCTCCCTGACGTCAGTGTTGTTGGCTATAAAATGGAGGCAGCAGAATCCACCTCGTGTAGCTTTCCTGATGATTCAAGGAGGCACTCTTAGTGTCTGACACATAGGCAGCACTCACACACTACATACCATAATCATCACGTGTTTTGTGTAAACATGGGTCAGTGGAATGTCCACTTTGGATAGAAGAGACAGTCACGTGTGAGTGCAAAGCATTTTCAGTGGAACACAAAGTTAGAAGGAAAGTTTTGGTGAGTTGAGGCAGGAAGTAAAGATTTCTGAGAAGGGCAAGTTGGGAGTGTTGTCTGCCAGGTGAACAGTCCAGAGACAGAGAGATACAGAGACAGAGAGTGACAGAGAGTAGCAGCCCAAGGCAATACGGAACTGGCACGCCTGAGGACCAGAATGGGCTGGAGACCATCAGCCAATGATGATCTGGCTTTCTCTCAGGCCAGGCAAGCTCAGGCAGAGAGCTCTGGCCTGGCAGATGAGGGAATAGACAGATATGAGGAAGAGGAACGGGTCACTCAGGGAGCCAGGCTGAGGCAGACTCTGACCCAGGAAGAAGCTAGATTCTGCACCTAGGCTGTGTACCTACCATTTATACACCTGCACCTCTCCCCTTCTGTGGGTCTAAATAACCGGCTTGGCCAAGAGTGATGTTGCAGATGAGCTGACACTGTGGAAAAGGAATAACCCAGAACAAAGTGGCAAAGGGGATGATGTCAATAATTCACCTTCCCAAATCAAAGCTTGTAATTGTATTACAATTACATATACAATTGTATTACAATTATATATACAATGTATAAATAGTTTTATACAATATAAAATGTTAGTCGTTTTAAAGTGCACAATTCAGTGGTTTTTAGCGTATTTACAGTGCTGTGCAACCATCACCAGAACATTTCCACCACCCCAAAAAGAAATCCCTTACTTCCCCATCTTTCCCTTCACCTTATCCACTGGCAACAATGATATTATTTCATGTATCCATGGATTTGCCTATTCTGGACATTTAATATATATAACCCACAACTATATCTGGCCTGTTGTGTTTGGCTTCCTTCACCTAACATAATGCTTTCAAGAGTCATCCATGTTGCAGCTTCTATCAGTATTTCCTTTCTTTTTAGGACTGAATAATATTCCATTGTTTGTATATACCACATTTTGTTTATCAATGCATTAGTTGATGGACGTTCGGGTTGTTTCTACTTGTTGGGTATTATGAATAATACTACTAGAACATTTTTCTACAAGTTTTTGTGTGGATATGTTTTTATTTCTTTGGGGTATATACTAGGAGTGGAATTGCTAGGTCATATGGTAACTCTGTGTTTAAATTTTTAAGGAACTGCCAAAATGTTTTCCACAGTGTTTACAAAATTTTTTATTCCCACCAGCAATGTATGAAGATTCCAATTTCTCCATACCCTCACCACCACTTGCTATTTCCCATTATTTTTGTTATAGTCATCCTAGTAGGTGTGAAATGATATCACATTATGGTTTTGATTTTCATTTTCCTAATGACTAATGATGTTGAGCATCTTTTCATACATTTGCCAAGCATTGGTTTATTTTCTTTAGATAAATATCCAAATATTTTGCATATGTGTGTGTGTGTATATATATATATGTGTATATATGTGTGTGTGTGTGTGTATATATATATATGCAAATCCAATCTTCCTCATTTTGCTTGAGGAAGATTTGTCCTGAGGTAACATTTGTTGCCAGTCTTGATCTATTTTGTATCTGGGTCACCACCAAAGCATGGCCACTGACGAGTGGTGTAGGTCCATGCCCAGGAACTGAGCCCAGGCTGCTGAAGCGGAGCATGCTGAACTTAAGCCCTAAGACACCAGGCTGGCCCAAATCTTTTTGCATATATTTTAATTGGGTTGTTTGTCATTTTATTGTTGAGTTGTAAGAGTTCTTCATAGATTCTGGATTCTAGACCCTTATCAGCTGTATGATTTTCAAATATTTTCTCTCATTCTATGTGTTGTTGTCTTAGTCAGTTCAGGCTGCTGTAACAAAGTACCATAGGTTCGGTGGCTTATAAACTACAGAAATTTATTTCTCATAGTTCTGGAGGCTGGAATTTCTGAGATCAAGGTGCCAGCGTGTTTGGGTTCTAGTGAGGACCCTCCTCCAGATTGCAGACTGCCAACTTCTCACTGTATCCTCACTTGCTGGAGAACAGAGCAGAGGAAGCAAGCTCTTTCATGACTCTCGAAGGGCACTAATCCCATTCATGAGGGCTCCACCCTTATGACGTCATCTAATCCTAATCACTTCCCAAAGGTCCCACCTCCAAATGCCATCACATTGGTGAGTAGGGTTTCACTACATGAATTTTGGGAGGACACAAACATTCAGTCCATAATAGTTGTCTGCTTCACTTTCTTGATGATATCCTTTGATGCACAAAGTTTTTAATTTTGATGAAATACAATTATCTATTTTTTCTTTTGTTTCTTGTGCTTTTGGCATCATATTTAAGAAACTATAGCCTAGTCCAAGATCATAAAAATTTATACCTATATGTGCTTCTAAGAGTATTATAGTTTTAGGTTTTACATTTAGATCTTTCATCCATTTTGGGTTAATTTTCTATATTTGTATGAGGTAGGGGGTCCTACTTAATTCTTTTGCCCCAGCACCATTTGTTGAAAAGACTGTTCTTTCCCCATTCGATGGTTTTGGTAACCTTGTTGAAAATCAATTGGCCATAGATGTGTAGGTTTATTTCTGGACTCTCAGTTCTATTCCATTGATCTATACATCTTTTTTTTTTTTTTTAAAGATTTTATTTATTTGTTTTTCCCCCAAAGCCCCAGTAGATAGTTGTCTGTCATAGTTGCACATCCTTCTAGTTGCTGTATGTGGGACGCGGCCTCAGCATGGCCGGAGAAGCGGTGCGTCGGTGCGCGCCCGGGACCCGAACCCGGGCCGCCAGCAGAGGAGCGCGTGCACTTAACCCCTTAGCCACGGGGCCGGCCCAGATGTATACATCTTTATGCCAGGACCATGAAGTTTGATTATTCTAGTTTTGCAATAAGTTTTGATATCAGAAGTATGAGTCCTTCAACTTTGTTCTTTTTCAAGATTTTGACTATTAATGATTTCTTGCATTTCCACATGAATTTTAGGATCAGCTTGTCCATTTCTGCAAAATAAAAAATAAAAATAAAGGCCACTGAAATTTTGATATGGTTGTATTGAATCTGTAGATTAATTTGGGGACTATTGCCATCTTAACAATATTAAGTCTTCCAGTCCATGAACATGGCATGTCTTTCCCTTTATTTAGGTTTCTTTACTTTCTCTCAACCAGGTTTTATAGTTTTCAGGTCGCACATTTTACACTTTCTTGGTTAAATCTATTCCTAAGTATATTTTTTGACACTATTGTAAATGGAATTGTTTTCTTAA
The DNA here is from genome assembly GCF_020826845.1 of Diceros bicornis minor. NCBI lineage: Eukaryota > Metazoa > Chordata > Mammalia > Perissodactyla > Rhinocerotidae > Diceros > Diceros bicornis. Next base: position 29,518,297 of record NC_080771.1, on the reverse strand, counting down.
TTTCATTTTTGATTTTTCATTGCTAGTGATAGGAAAGCAACCGATTTTTGTATATTAATCTTTTATACACAAATTTGCTAAATGTGTCTGTTAGCTCTATTAGTATTTTTGTGGATTCTTCAGGGTTTTTTTCTATATAAGATTATGTCATCTGTGAATAGAGATAGTCTTACTTCTTCATTTCAATCTGGATGGCTTTTATTTCTTTTTCTTACCTAATTGCCCTGGCTAGAACTTTTGGTACAATGTTGAATAGAAGTGATGGGAATAGATATTCTTGTCTTGTTCCTCATCTTAGAAAGAAAGTGTCCTGTCTGTCATCATTTAGTATGACGTTAGCTGTCAGTTTTTCATAGATGCTCTTCATCAAGTTGAGGAAGTTCATTTCTATTCCTAGTTTGTTCTGTGTTTCTATCATGAAAAATAATGGATTTTGTCAAATTCTTTTTCTGGATCTGTTGATATAATCATGTGGCTATCTCCCTTTTATTTTATCAATACGGTATATTACATTGACTTATTTTGACCAACCCGGCATTCATGGGATAAATTCCACTTGATGTATTGATGTATGATCCTTTAATTATGCTGCTGGATTCAGTTTGCTAGTATTTTGTTGAGAATCTTTGCATCCAGATTCACAAAAGATATTGGTCTGTAGTTTTCTTGGGATATCTTTGTCCCACTTTAGTATCATAGTTATATTTGTCTCATAGAATGAATTACGAAGTGTTCCCTCCTCTTCTACTTTTTGGAAGAGTTTGAGAAGGATTATTTTAAATTACTCTTTATATACTTGGAAGAATTCACTAGTGAAGCCATGTGGTCCTGGATCTTTTTAGTTGGAAATTTATTTTGTTTACTTGCTGACTCAGTATCTTTCTTTTTCTTCTTGAGTTTTGGTAGTTTGTGTGTTTCTAGTAATTTGTTCATTTCATCTAGATTATATAATTTGTTGGCATACCTGTTCATAGTATTCTTTTTATTTCTGTAAAGTTGGTAGTGATGTCTTTGCTTTCATTTCTGATATTAGTAATTTGAGTCTTCTCTCTTTTACTTTTTTGTTGTTGTTGTTGGTTAGTCTAGGTAAAGGAATGTCAATTTTGTTGATCTTTTCAAAGAAATAACTTTTGGTTTCATGGTTCAAGGTTTATTTTTTAAGAGAGATTTTTACTTCATGTTATCTACTTTCAATTTGGGGGAGTTTATACTGGTTTCTGCAAGCACAGACGTACTATATTCTCTGAGATGCAGTGTTTTAAAAGTGATGGCTGTTTGTATTTGATGAATGGAGTTATGCATGTATTGACATACATGGAGAATTCTCTCCCTTTTGGTTAAATAGAGTTGGCTACATTCTGACAGATGCAGCCTTGGGCTGGTAATAAGGGAAAGGCACTGCTAAGGACACTGAAATTTGTTAGAACCATTTTAGTGCTTATCTTCACTGCCAAAAACAAGTTAAACCAAATATAAATCTCCAAATGTAAACATTTCCTTTATGTTGTTACCTCAGTCCCAAATTCTTTTTCAACATTTTATCCTCTGCATACAGAGGATATGTATGCATATCCTTTTTCCTTATAAGGCCCATCTAATCTCACCCTATAACCCCACAGAAGTCTCTCTCTGTGAGGTAAAACTAGAAGAGAAATCCCGATAACTATGTAGCCATTCCCTTTTCCAGATCTGAGACTTAACATAGTCTGTTTCCTCTCCTTTCATGGCCTGCCCTACCATCTAGCCAATTCCTATCCATCCTCTAACATCTCTCAGAATAAAGAAGAGTCAAATCTGTTAGACTTGTTTTTATCAGAAGAATCATTATGAGGGGAATGAAGTGGGTAGACTTTGATCTGCTAATTAGAGAAGAGAAAAGACATGGTCTTGTGCACAAGGCAGGTCAGTTATGCAAAGGTCTAGAGGCAGGAAAAGATGGACTGAGAGCAGAGCACCACAGGACAGCTCAAGATACGAATTTAAAGTCTAAAGTAACTTTCACACATTTGTATTGCACACATATACACATAGACACACAGAGGCCTTCCTTTTGGTCTCCAAAAGCATATCAGTACATTTGACCTCTAGCCCTTTTCTCTTGCATTTTTTTCCAGTGTAAATGAAGATGAAAGCAAAATGGAAGGACCCGAGGTCTTCATCCTTGGGGATCCACTGGAGATTCCTTGGACTTTCCAAGGCAGAAATCAGGGATAACTGGTACTCATCCTGAGCCTTGTGTTAGCAGAAGTGAGTCCTACATTTCATGAATTGGATTGTGTGTGTGTGCGTGTGTGTGTGTATGTGTGCACATCAGATTGTCTACATAATCAGACACCAAGATTTCTCCCATTCCTGTACACACACACTGCTACTTCTATCAAAAGGAGGAGTCCCCTTCCCTTGAATCTCAGCTGTCCTTCTGACTTGTGTTGATCAACAGAATGCAACAGAAGAGAAACTGTGCCTTAAGAAGTCTGGAAGCTTCCAATTCCACCCTTTTGGAACCCAACAATCATATAAAGAAGATTGGGTTAGACTACTTAAAAATGAGAAACAATGTAGAAAGGAGAGGTTCATTCATTTGCTTTGTTTTTGTTTAAGTGTAAAACTATAAAATTTTTATTTTTATTTATTTTATTTTATTTTATTTTATTTTATTTTATTTTATTTTATTTTATTGTGTGTGAGGAAGATCAGCCCTGAGCTAACATTTGATGCCAATCCTCCTCTTTTTTCTGAGGAAGACTGGCCCTGGGCTAACATCCATGCCGGTCTTCCTCTACTTTATATCCTCTACTTTATATGGGACGCCGCCACAGCATGGCTCGACAAGCAGTGTGTCAGTGCGCACCTGGGATCCTAACCAGCAAAGCCCGGGCCACCGCAGCGGAGCGCACGCACTTAACCACTTGCGCCACCGGGCTGGCCCCAATTTTATTGTACTGTATTGTATTGTATTGTATTGTATTGTATTGTATTGTATTGTATTGTGGTAACATTGGTTTATAACATTGTATAAATTTCGGGTGTACATCATTATACTTCTGTTTCTGCATAGATTACATCATGTTCCCCATCCAAATACTAATTACAACCCATCACCACACACATGTGCCTAATCATCCCTTTCACCCTCCTCCCTCCCCCCTCCCCCTCTGGTAGCCACCAATCCAATCTCTGTCTCCATGTGTTTGTTTGCTGTTGTTTTTGTCTTCTATTTATGAGTGAGATCATACAGTATTTGACCTTCTCCCTCTGACTTATTTCAGTTAGCATAATACCCTCAATGTTCATCCATGTTGTCACAAATGGCTGGATGTCATCATTTCTTATGGCTGAGTAGTATTCCACTGTGTATATATACCACATCTTCTTCATCCGTTTGTCCCTTGATGGGCACTTAGGTTGCTTCCAAGTCTTGGCTATTGAGAATAATGCTGCGATGAACACAGGGGTGCATGTACCTTTACGCAATGGTGTTTTCATGTTCTTTGGATAAATACCCAGCAGTGGAATAGCTGGATCGTATGATTGTTCTATCCTTAATTTTTTGAGGAATTTCCATACTGTTTTCCATAGTGGCTGCACCAGTTTGCACTCCCACCAGCAGTGTATGAGAGTTCCCTTCTCTCCACATCCTCTCCAACACTTGTTTCCTGTCTTGTTAATTATAGCCACTCTGACGGGCGTGAGGTGATATCTCATCGTAATTTCAATTCACGTTTCCCTTACAGTTAATGATGTTGAACATCTTTTCATGTGCCTGCTGGCCATCTGTATATCTTCTTTGGAGAAATGTCTGTTCAAATCTTTTGCCCATTTTTTAATCGGGTTGTTAGTTTTTTGTTGTTGTTGAGATGTATGAGTTCTTTATATATTTTGGAAGTTAACCTTTTATCAGATAAATGGTTTGCAAATATCTTCTCCAAATTGCTAGGTTGTCTTTTCATTTTGTTGATGGTTTCCTTTGCTGTGCAGAAGATTTTTAGTTTGATGTAGTCCCATTTGTTTGTTTTTTCTATTGTTTCTCTTGCCCGGTCAGACATGGTGCTTGAAAATATGTTGCTAAGACCGATGTCGAAGAGCACACTCCCTATGTTTTCTTCTAGAAGTTTCATGGTTTCAGGTCTTACATTCAAGTCTTTAATCCATTTTGTCATTTGTTTGTTTTTGAAAGGTCTTGGGTTGTTTGACTGCTTAAAAAACATAGCTTTCATTTGAAAGTGGAACAGCTGTGCTTGTGAATGTTAGTTACAGATATGACGGAATGGTGGCCTGTAAAGTCAGATCTGCATAGCCCATTCATAGATTCCACAAACACTCTTTCATACCTGGTTCATGATGCCCTCAAAATGTCTCTTCATTTTCAGGAAGATGAATATGATGTTTCTTAGAGAAAAGATGAGGCAGGGCCTGGGTCAGGTGGTCATCTCCTTTGATCTTGAACACTTCTTTGTATGAGGAACGCATCAACTGCCAAGACAGAGTTATATTTAGAGACCTGTCATGTTCTGCAGTCAATGTTCTAACAGGATTCCAGCAGAGCCACAAAATAAGTCTAGGTCTCATCCACATTCCATTATCCTCTCACACTAATGAGCCCAAAGTTGAGAGTTAAGGGACTAGGCAGCATTCATTAACTTTCCCAGGTCTCCTGGGTAAATGTCAACTGGGTGTGAAATGGGACCCTAGTGAAAAAGAGAATGGAACCCTCCAGAGCCTGACGCAACCCAGCTGAGAAGGATGGGGCTTTCAGGGAGGATCCAGTTTCACTGATTCATTGATTCAGATTTATTCAATTCATACTTGCCCTTCATTCATTGCATAAACATATATCTATTACCAAGTAGGTGCAGGCATTGGGAAATGTCTTTAAATACATTAATACTAATCTTCAAAAAAACCCTGCAAGGTAAGTATTTTTGTCCACATTTTACAGTCAGATTCAGAGAATAATTTGTCAATGGTCAATTTAGTCATTGCCAGGCCCAGAAATCTAGCAAAGTCTTCATATTTCAAAGATCATGTTGACTTTGCTACCCTAGTGTTTCAGAAATGTAAATGAGTTGCCATATCCAAGTTTCATATATACTATAACTTACTTAATATTTTTAAAATTTACTCACTCTTGAAATAAATTTAAGAAATTTTGCACAGTCAGCAGAGAAAAACCAACATCACTTGCCACAAATAGAAAAGAGCAATGAAAATAAAACCCAGTTGTTGGATTCTGGCTAGATAAGAGGCTGTTTCCAAAGGCTTGAACTTGAATCCTGATCTCTTTTTTCAAAGGGGAAACTAGGAAGTGTCACCCAGAGGTGTTAGAAACATACTGACACCAACTTCGACTTTGTCCTACGTGAATGAGAAAGAATGAATGAGAATTGAAAAGGGAATAAGTTCTCAACAGGAGTCAGTGTTTTTAAGTGTCCTTCTTTGATGTACCATCTAAAACCAGCTTCTCTACCACCTTTGGGTAACGCCACTCTGTATGATATTCCTTCTCACATGAGTTCCTTTAAAGGAGGTCTTGGAAGAGACAGACAAAAAACAGACAAATACAATGCAGTGTGAAGAGCATTATGTTCTTGTGATCTCCAAACTTTTTTGACCATGCCCCCTTATTAGAAATTCTTGATCATACTCCTCTGTATGCATTTATATTTCCTCTTTTAAAATTAATAAATGTGCAATGGTATGCTAATATTTTGTACACTTTGTAAAGCATATAAAGGCAGGAACTTTAAAAAATAAATGTGTTTTAATATTTTTCCCCAATTGCCCAAAAGAAGGCCTTGTGTTGCCCCACTTTGGAGACTCTGGTTTGAGGTGAAAGTGCAGGAAGTACAAAGAGGGCACCCAACCCGCCCCCCCTCCACAGAGACAAAGTGGAGGTTCAGGAAAGGCTCTCTGGAGGAAGTGTCGCATGAAATGATCCTGGTGTCAGCAAGGTGGGGAAAATGAGAAATGGAATTCAGAACCAAAAAGGCCAAGCCTAGTAGGAATACACACACATTACACACTCTGCAGAGGAGGGAGCAGGGAAGTGGCACAAGAGAAGAGGCTGACAAGGGAAAGCAGAGTCAGTTATTGAAGAGCCTTATAAACTAAGCTGAGTTAGAGTCTGTCCACTGGGCAATGGGGAGCTTTTGAAGGGTTTTAGCAGGGAGCAATCCAAGCTCCAGGAGGTTCTTCTTCCATTCTCATACACACATACATGGGTATACATATCCACCCTAACACCCACATGAACAGGGTAGAGGGCTACCAGCCTACCAATGATTCACTTGGCAGCACTCATTCATTCTTTCAACACATATATATTATTATTATTATTATTATTATTATTATTATTATTATTGGCCTACAGTGTGCCAGGCACAGTATTGTATGGGGTACAAGTGGTGAACAAGACAGACAGATGCAAGTCCTAAGGGATCTTTGAGTCATGTGGAGGAGATATAATAAAACAAGCAAATAAGAAAATTCATTCATAACCTCAAATTATAGAAAGAAATAACATGAAGTACTACAGAATAATGGCAATTAGAAGAGCAGTGTCCTTAGATAAGTTTTTCAGGGGAGGCCTCTGGTAGGAAGACACGTAAGCCAAGACATGAACAATATGATATAACCAGTCCTTAGAGGGACTGGGGAAGAGTTGTCCAGGCTATGGGAATGCCATGGATGCAGACCATGAGTATACAAAATCTTGGCATGTTTTGGAAACAAAACAACAAAAAAGAGGCCTGGAAAGCTGAATTAGAGTGACAGAGGGATGATGAAGAGCAAGACGGGTTTCATAAGATGAGCAGGGATCTAATGATGCACAGCCTTGGAAGGCAGGTCAAAGAGCATTGGGAAGCCAAGTCAGGTGTTTGGAAGGGAGGGATGGATTTCACTCTACGTTTTGAAAAGCTCATTCTGGCTGCTAGGAGGCCTGGGAATTGCTGTAGTTGGTCTCTCTCCAGGAAGTTGGCTTGAACTAGGGTGGTAAATAAAGGGACAAGTAGACATTTGAGTGATTCTATTGTCAGAACTTGGTGATTATGAGGGTGAGAAGAGTAGAATTTGGGGGAAAGACCCAGGGACCAAGCTCATGATGTCCCAGGGAGAGCTCAACTGCACAGAAGAACCGGGAGATACTCAGCCTTCAGGCAGCACAGGGAAACTGTCTCATGTCAAGGCAACAACAGTGCTTCTTGCAGCTTCTGGAAGGAGATAAATCCCTCAGAGGATCCAGGGTGTCCTCAAGTCCAAGCTCAAATGGTGGCCTCTTCACATTTCTCTTTGTCTCCAAAAACTGATGCACACCCAGTGCTGCCTTGCAAAAGAGGATTGAGCTCTTAAAACTCTAATGAAATCCTGAAATGTGTTATTGATCAGGAGGAGTGTTTTCTTCCAGTCACCACTGGGCTCTGGAGTGACTCAGAGAGAGCCCAATGCAGACGTGAATAATGTTTCATGTCATCACCACCGCCCTTGAAGAGTCCCTGTCCACAGGGCCACTCACCAAGAAGTTTGGGGGACCACCTGGGAAGGGGGTGGGGTGGACTCCAGTTGATTACTCAGACCAGACCACCCCTTGGTGGGAACTGAGAATAGGAGATTCCTTGGCTGTCTCCATGAAGCTGATCTTCAACTAGATCCAGCCCCAAAGTTTCTTCGTTTCCTCATTTCCTTATCCTGGTTTCTTCCATTGATCCGAAGCAGATAGCAGTTGAGCTCTCGCAAACAAAGGGAGAGGGAACTGGTGTGTATTCAGCAAGAAAACACCTGCTACAACCAGGTGCCTGACTTAACAGCTTTACATGGCTTATCTCATCAGAGGCTCAGAGCAAAGTTTCAACATGGGGAGTTAATATTACCTCTGTTTTATTAACAGGAAAAATGAAGTTTAGTGATGGCAAGTGATATATCCAAGAGTCTCACAGCTAACAAGTAGGTCCAACTAGATCTCAGGTAACGAAATCATCAGCATACATTTATACAGCACTACATGTACCAAGCAAGAGTCCATGTGGTTTACGCATAGTGCCCCATGTGATTCTCGCCCTGAATCCCCAAGAAGAGACAGTCAGGAGGCGAAAAACCCACAGCAACTGCTATGAGGAAGGTGCTCCTACTATCCCCGTAGCCTGAGGTCATCTGGATGGGGAGAGCTGGGATTTGCACTCACGCATTCTGGCTCTGCTCCTTGCCCTAGATTTGCCCAAATTTGTGTCCTTTTTGTTATACAACATTGAACACAGAATCACTAAGAAGACAGTAATTCTAAAGCCAGCAGAAAGCCCCCCAGTGGGACTCAGGAATGAGAGATAATCAAACAAATGTTTTCTATAACGAATGTCACCCGGACCCAACTGACTGGGTTTGCATGCGTTTGCATGTGTCATCCATGTGTGTGTCTTTCAAAGGACAGATAGCATGGAGTCTTGGAGACCTGTCATGTAATTATATGTGATCGACAACACATGGCTTAAGCTTTCTGAGCCTCAGTTTCCTCGTTGTTAAAAAGAGGCTAATCACTTCTACATGAGAAATATCCACGGAAGTATTTTATAACACCTAGCATGTAGAGAATTCAACACGTCAGTCCCTTTCCTCCTTCCAAGGAAACACGGTGTGTGAAAGAGGTGGAAGAGGAAGGTGAAGGAGAAAGAAATTAAGTGACATGCAGAAGTTTTCTTTATGTTCATAACGGAAGCTCTTACTGAAGACACAGTTGCTAAAGAGGAATCCAAAATGATATAAGAGAACTCAGAGGAATCAGACAACGTGTGCAATAAGGACAACAGGATGACAGGAGAGACACTCTAGTGGAGGAATTCCTTCTTAGTCAGATAGGAGGAGGAAAAGGGTTGGCTTGCCAATTTTTTTGTTTGCTTTCAACAATCTGAATATGCCTCACCCAGACACAATGGGCCACACACAACAAGGACAATAAGCTATCAAGCTAATGAGAATCCCTTCTGGGGGCGGTGAGCTGGACACCCAGACTCTTACATATTCACTTATCTAGAGCAGAGAGAAATAGAGAAAGAGAATGTCCCCACCCTCCACTGGGGACAATTGGCCAACCAACAGCAGAGACAAGATGAGGGGAAAGTATCAAAGTACAATGGCAGAAAGAAGATGTTGCAGAATAAGAAGCCAGAAGGGAAGTGTGGGAAGTAAAAAAATCTCAGCATGGTGAGGGAAGAGATGGAGGGGGTGAAGGATTCAGGGTGGCTTTTGGGAGTTTTGGGTTATGTAAGAAGAAGCTTAAAGGAGTTATTCAAAAAACATGGGGTTAAATTGTAAATTCTCAAAAGGTTTCTCTTTAAGGCAAAAGAATAGTGGTAGGGAGCAGAGCTTGTGAAGTCTGTGATTACTGACTAGTCTAGGATGGCCTCAGGGGTAAAGACTGTTTTGTTTACCTCATGGTCCCTGCTACCCAACACAGTGCCTGGTACATAGTGAGGGCTCAAGTCATGTTGATGAATCGATACTGATGGCAGAAGGGTGGTCATCTTGATCCCCTTGGCCCTTGCTATCGTGGACCATGAATGGAGCCCAGAACCCTAGCAGCAGAGTTGGGTGGAGGGCATTGGGTGGAGAGACAGGAAGCCCCCACGTACTCCAGTGATGCGTGCTGGAAGGAGAAGCTTGGGGTCCCAAGAGGAGAAACCCTACATCCCTTCACATGGCCCACAGGTACCTGAGCAGCTTGGAGTGAAGGTGTAGGCTCTGTGCGGGGCAGGAGAAAGAGAAAGAAGGAGGGGCATAGGAGTGGGGGGAAGCTTTCCACCCACTCTCTCCCAAATAGGTCCTTTGTCTTTCTCTTGACCCTGACTCCTAGTTGTCAGTCTGGGCTCATGAAGATTTTAGCCTAAAGCTCTTTGCTGAGGGAGCAATCACAGACTGGAGTCATGGGGGAAGAGAAAGGACGCTTACTGACTATTTATTATGTGCCCGGCATCTGTAAGTGCTTCACTGTCTCCTCCAGTCCTCATAACAACCAGAAGAGATGTTGTTGTCCTGGGTCCGTGATGAATTACATGACGATCAGAGAATATTCACAACTTGCTCAAGACTACTCAGCCAATCGGGTATGGTCTTTCTGCCTTTAAACTTCCCCCCACAAATGCACTTGGGCATTCAGCCACATCAATATTAACTGTTGAGCTGGTGATAGGGATGGTGGTGGCTGTGATGAGGAACATAATGATCATTTACCTTATTTCATTGCAACAACCCTGAGATATTTATGGATAAGGAACTGAGACTCAGAGTTTAAATAATTTGTCCAAGATCACCCACTTGGTAGATGAATCTTTAAAATGCTCCAGAAACTCTTTAAAATGCACCACACTGCTGACACATGGACACAAATGGGGATTGGAAGGTGGGGGGCGGTGGGTTGAGTTTAAGAAAACACATTTTCTCCCATACCAAGTTTGTTGCAATCAGGCAAATTGCCCCTCATTGTAATAACCAGTAACCAAAGCCATGAGACATGCATGAGCTATGACTTTTCTGCTGCCGCCTTTCAGTGGGCTGTTTGCAGGCCCATTTCTCTTACTCCGGGGCCTTAGGATCTCATTACAGAGGGTAGAAAGGGAAAAAAGTAGTCTGACCAGCGAACCAGCTTGGCGAGGAGCATCTGGGAGCAGGGAGTAAATCTCAGCCATTTAATATCAGTTTTCGTCTCTTATTGATCCATTTTATTTTCCTTTTACAGAACAGGACCATCCCTGCAGTCTAACTCATCAGTGGCCTTTAAAGGTTTCCTATTGATCTGTGAATCTCTTGTCTCAGTTTGCAATATCCCTTTTGGAGACACCCTTGGCTTTTTGGTCATGTTCTGGATTTAGTTTGCATCCCAAATATGGCTTCTTTTCTGGGAGCAAGGAGCAGACATTACGGGCCCGAGGTAGCGGATGGATTCGATTTCGTAATGCTTCTGGCACCTGTTTGGGCTCCAGGAAGTCTCCAGCTTCACGGAGCAATGGAGAAGGTTGGCAGAGGAGTGAAGGTCTGGTGAGGACCTGATGACCTCATTCGAAAGGGGGAAGGTAAGAGTGAAAACAAGAACTTTCATTTCTTGAGCACTTTCTCCATGATTAAACCTCACAAAACCCTGAGAGGTAGTTTTACAAATGAAGATACAGGCTGAGAAATATCTAGTTGTCTGTCCAGAGACAATCAGCTTTGAATCCTGGTTTCACAAGTAATCACTTGCATATTGAAGTAATTTGGCAAAGGTTTCACAGAGTTTCAGTTTTGTCATCTCCAAGATGAGGATCATGATGGAACATTCCAGAGTTCCTGGAAGGTTCCCATTAGGTAATGTATCGGAGGCCCTTAAGAGAGTGTCCAGCACAGAGGAAGCACCCAATGGGTATTTGGTGAATGAGGAGACCCCATTCAACCCATTTCCTTATAAAATTTGTCTGTCTATCCTGTTTCCCATCGTTAGAGGAAAACCTCTTTCTTCTTTCTAAGTTAACATTTCAAGTGAAGTCTAGGTTTCAGATGAAGAGAAAATGTATTTGAAAACGGCTAGTACAATGCCTGCCATAGGGTGGTGCTCAATAAATGTTGGTTGATTCATTTATCCATCCACCCCTGACTCCTGTATGTCTCCAACATCTTCAAATTTCCTTCTTCTCTACCTTCAAACACAATCTTCCCCTCAATACTCTTGATTGACCCTTCTCCAATATTTTTTCTGCCAAGCGACTTGAACTTTCATCAGCAGAAGTCTTTATTCCTCACTGCTCACTCTTTTCTTCTTAACTCCTAGGAATTGCCTTCTGACTTTCCGGAGCTCAGATCTCTCCAAGGCTCCATTGACCTGCTCACTGCCTTGCATTCATCCTTGTCCTCCTCGGCCTGTCTCTGGCTTCTGACGATGTGCATTATCCTCTCTTCCTCATCAAAGTGCTCTCCTCCCTTGGTTTCTGAGTCATTTCATTAGTTCATGCATTCATTCACTCACTCAGTTTGTGTGCCTTTATGTGCTGTTTGAGGGACTGAGTTAGGCGTGGCTCCTTCTCAAGGAACGTTCAGATACAACAGTAGATTCTGGTTCTTTCCTCTCTCCTCTGCCCTTATCTACTGGGCCATCCTGATCCATTCTTTTAACCCCTGTCATACTCTCTATGAAGACACTCTGACCACCCTTCGACAGGGACAATTATTTATTTTTCTCTGTATTGTTTCTATTCCTTCAGCCTATTTCCATCATTGCCCATATCCTCTTGGTTTGAAATTCTTTTGTTTTGCACCTGACTTGCAATATGAGTTTCTCAGGAGCATGAAGTAGGCAAGGCTCAATAAATATCTATTGAGTTGAATGGAATATTTTCCTTAATTCTTTCACTCTTTTACTTGCTTCCTCTTTTTCATCCTGTTCCGTAAGTGGAGATGTGCCTTCAGAAGCCCAATAGTTTTCCATCCATACTCCTTTAGTTGGCTTGTCAATCATAAAAGCTTGGAAAGATGTATTCTGTTTATTCTTCAACCAGGGTCTTCAACCATCCTCTTGCATGCAACAATACAAAATCAAATGTGTCTTTCTTACTCACCTAAGCCCTCAACCCCCTAAGTCAGGACATGTACATCATTTAGCCTGATGATATCCTTGACTCCAGCCACTTATCTCTTGTATTCATTTCCTATGACTGCTGTAACAAATTACCACAAACTGGGTGACTTAAAACAACAGAAATTTATTATCTCACAGTTCTGGATGCTGGAAATCTGAAATCAATGTGTCAGCAGGGCCAGGCTCCCTCTGAAGGCTCTAGGGAAGAATCTGTTCCATACTTCTCTCCTAGCTTTTGGTAATTGCTGGCAATCCTTGGTGTTCTTTGGATTTTAGGAACTCCAGTCTCTGCCTCTGTCTTCACATGCCCTTCTTCCCTCTGTGTGTCTGCATCTTCATAAGGCCTACTTATAAGGACACCTATCATTTATAAGTATTTATTTAGGGCCCACCCTAATGAAGTATGACCTCATCTTAACTAATTACATCTAGAAAGATCCTATTTCCAAATAAGGTCACATTCTGAAGTTCTGGGTAAATATGAATTGGGGGGGGGGACTTTTCAACCTAATACGTCCTTTAATCCATCTTGTATACCACCACCAAAATTAGATTTCCAAACACCTCTTGGTTGTAATCTTCAAGGTCTCAAAAATCTAAAGCAAGTATAAATTTCCTCACTTCCTTGACCATCATAAGCTGCCTAAGCAGACTGTTTTCCAGCCATAATACACAATACATTTAATTGACTTAAACAATAATCATGACCCTGATAGACTATAAACTCTTTGGGGTAAAAGTCTAATCTGTGTTCTTTATCCCCATTTCCCAGAATACTGTACAGTCTGCAGTTTGGTATTCAGTACTATCTGTTGAATGAATACATGGTGAGTTGAGCATCAGTTTCAAGTCCTCTATCTGACTTTGAAGAGTCCTCCATTATCTGTCACTACACCATCCACACCAGTCAGCATTTGCTAAGTAAAAATTAGGTGCTCTCAATAAATACTTGTTGGTTGATTGATCAACCCATCAACCAGATTTCCTGCTCTGAAGCATTTTTAATGTGGGTCTCCAGGGAGCTGAAGGAGGCGGGGCAAAGAGGGGTAAAGGGATGGGCAGTGGAGACACTTGATCAGCATTCCCACCTTAGAAATTCTGGGACCTGCCCAAGATTTCCATTTGCCCAAGAACCCAATTCTAGGCCTTTTAAGAGAAATAACAACGACGACTTTTGCGACCACAGATGGTGGGGTCCAGGACACAGAAATCAGGATTCATTTTAAGAGCAGGTAACATGGCCCCTTTTTGTGCAGAAAGTGTTCCAGAAAGGCAGAGAGCTGACCCTAAATTGGAGAGATGCTAGGTGCCTGCACTCTCTCCTGGACCACCAGTGGGTCTGTATCAGTGAATAAAGTCTGTGAGAGCAACACTGCATGGTCACACACCTTCTAATACACCCCTACTTGGTGCAACTTGCACCTATGTCTCTAGAGAAAGGGGATCCTAAAAATCCAGATGAGATTGCCCCTAGAATGAAAGTGAGACTCCTGGAAGCAGTTGTTTCTGACGTAGCTAACCATTCTGTGGGGTGGCTCTGGTAGCAGAATGTTAATGGCTACCCAGGATCCTAACAACAACAACAAAACCTGGAAATAACTGAGGAGATGTCAGGAAACCAATCACTTTACTGTGGAATTGGTCATAGGTCCTCACAATTGTTACCCACATCTGAGTCAACCCCTACCCCCACCTCCACCCCAAATTGATGTGACCTGAAGTAGTGAAGATCAGGCATCTAGTAAGTAAAAAGCCATGTGCATTCACTGTTTTCTTTTTTCTTCTCTAAGTGTCCTAAGTCGCCCATCCTCTTAGCACTTATTCCTTCAGGGATTACAGGACTAAAGCAGGCTTTGTTTTGTTTCAGTTCCCTTGTATCCATTTCAATAGAATAGCTAATACCACTCATTTTCAGATTTTGTGTGCTTAATAGACAGGGAATATGAGGTCATGTGTCCAAAAAGATAATTATCATTCTGGGCACTGATTGAATGGTTTCATTGTCCTCAGAATATATGGAAGGGAGAAAGGACTTTTGTTAAGGCTTTACCTGGTGTGTGTGCATGTGTGTGTGTGTGTGTGTGTGTGTGTGATTCCTGAAACTTCACATGACTCAATTTGCCATTCCAAAATAACAGAAAGTTAACTTTGCTACTGCGAAGGTGGAACTTTAGTAGCAGATAAGTTTGTATTGTCAGGAAATGCAAGCCATGCAAAAGTTATATTAAGCATTATTAGACTATTGGATCAAAGTGAGTGAGAGTTTATCTCTCACGTCTGTCTGTTAGTTACCTAAATTTATTGGTTTCCTAAATTCTCAACACTTGGAGTTGGAGGGATGAGCACACCTTCCTATGGCTTTCCACAATAAGGACATTGGTTGACAACACTTCTTCCATGGCCTCTTCATCCCTGGAGGCAGAGAGGGCCCCAGCTTCGTGCTCACCCAATAGAACATGGGTGTGAACTGAGGGCCACTATTCCCGTAACTCCTTGAGAATCCAAATGGATTGACATGAAGTGTTCTGGGAAAGAACATCTAGCTTCAGTCTCATAGCAGGAAACAGCAAATGGCTGGAACTAGCAACAAGGATCATAAGAACAGGAGCAACCCATAACTTTCCTTTCACACACTTCAATTCTTCATGAATTTATTACTGCTAAGCCAGATGTGGAGATGTCAAGAGTGGCCCCACCTGGCAGTGTGCCTGGAGAGCACCTGGGAGGATGGCCTCCTCTGTATGGCTACTGGGCTTCCATATGGCTCTAAACTCCCCGCTGTTTATGATCTAACCACCACTGCACCCAAGACTACTGTGGATTAGGTTTACATTGCCATCTCTGGTCAAGCATATTTTGTGCCCTTTTCACTTTCTATCTCTTCCTCAATAGCCACCTCCATCCAATCCCTCATCACTAATATGTATCATACAGCTTAACCACTCCATGATGCTCAAATGATGCTCAAATCTAATCTAAAGACTGGATTTAAGACACATAGCCTTGGGTCTAAGTCTGATTATGCCACTTACTAGGTGGGTGAACTTCAATAAGTGACTGAACCCCCCTGAGCCTCAATGTCCTCAGAAATAACACAGAAATACAGATATAACAAAAACAGAAATAACAGCACCTAACTTACCCAAGCTGTTGAGATTCAAGGTGTCTATGCCGTGTGCCGTATTCCAGGGGTGGGGGAGGGAAACCACTTCTCTACTAGAATTTTTGAATATTGTGTTTTCATGTCAAATATAATCTAAAGTAAAATTGAGAAAGTGTATTCTGGATTATCTCGATGGCCCTTTATAGTTAATAACTGCCACTGCATTTTAATGTCAATGATTTCAAACAAGTTGGCACTGTATAGTACTAATTTGATTGACTGTACAAATGAGAAAAGAATAAAAGGGGAAAAATTCAAAATCATGTAGTACTGTCAAATTAATGCCAAGTAACTGCATAGTTCCCAGTATAAATGGGAAACAATTGTGTGGTGCTTGAATCATCACGCTTTGTAGGCGTGGTGAACTGAACATGTACCTGTACTGTAGCATTCAGTAACACTTACATAGCAAATTTTGAACCAGTTTCATCAGAACCACAGCATCTGTCGCATTTAGTTAAAATTGTTAGCCTGAATTTTAAATATGTTGTAGCTTTGCACTTCAATTATTAATTTGCTTTGTTTTATCATTTCACAAGAGCAATAAGCATTAGAAGGTTAAAAAGAATTTTATTTTCTAAATATTTAAATAACATCATACTTAATATGCCAGGTTTTTTTCCTGTATTTTAAGTGGATTCTGTGCATAACTGAGTTGGGGAAACACTCTGATAATGCATACGACATTCCACATGGCCAGTGGCCTACAGAAGGTGCAGAGGAAACACTGAGTTTCTTTTTGGGAATGTGTGTGATGGGGGTGTATCTTCAACACTGTGGAAGATATGAAGAATAGAAAAATAATGAATAATCATTCATCTATTTATTCATCATTTTCTGCATGAGCCCAGTAACATGCTAAAGATGTTGCATATATTATCTTTCTAAATCTTCATAAGCATTTGAAAACACAGGTTGTTAATCCATTACGTTATACTGCCTTCCTGCTCTCAATGATTTGACAATCTACTAAGGAAATGATTCATGCATATAAAGAGTTAATATGAGGTTACGAGTGTCAAATCCTAAAATAAAGGTGCCTGTGAGCTCCAAGGAAGGAAGGATCTGTCAGGGTGCGTTGTCTGGAAGGTTTCATAAAGTAAGGGTCAGCTTTGGATTGCCAGAGTTGCTGCAACCTTCCATCTGTCCCTCCAGATTCTCTGTCTTCCTTCTCTGCCTTGCTCTGGACCCCCAGGAGATGACCTTTATAGACGACAGCAACAGTTTACCTTGCCATCTGACTTCCCTTTGGGTTCTGCCAAAGAGGCGCCATCTTCTTGTTCCATAGGACTTTGGGAAGAAGCTTTCTACTTCTAGAAGTTATCTGCTTCTGGGAGACTTTCAGGGAATTTTATGGTTAGCTCATAAGTGGGACTGGATGTCCAAGATGTAGGGTTCTGTAATGGTCCTTTTCAGAGCAGTTTTAAAAAACTTGCATGGATATCACTTTTAACATGTGTAGTCCCTGGCTGGTATATCATGCATCGATGTAGCCATTGGTGTCCTCTTTGGAAATGCAGCTTTCATCTCTTGAGTGTGTAAACTGTGCACTGGACAAGATCAGAAGGATCAAGGTGAAATCAGTCAGAAGAGTAGCCAAGCCAAGATCTTGGCAAAGGCGTGAGCAGGACTTAGGAGGGTAGGAAGAAAGAGGTCTGGCTTTTTATTCCCTGGCAGCTCCCTTCTTGGTGAGTTTGCTATTCCCCCTAATAAAGGTCAGACTGCCTGTCAGGCAACCCTCTCCATACAGCTACCCTCTCTGGGTTCTTGGAGTGCTTCTTCCTTTTGGCTCTTCAAGCTGGGGGTAACGTAGCTTTTCAGCCCCCACTCTTACCACTGTTGTTAGCCCTGGGACCTCAAGTTGTCTCTTATTGATTTCCTAAACCCTGCCCTCACCTCTGTGAAAATCCCTTTATCAAACTCTCCTCCTACTACCCAGTTTGAGTATGCCATCTGTTTCTGTCCAACCTCTGACAGATCCATGGAGGGACGGGGTGATGGGGGCCAGTCCAAGGGACTCCATGGTGGGTGAGGGATTCTTCTAGGCAGACACAAGGTATATGCTAAGGCAAAGAGGACAATGGACACTGAATAAAAATTATGATAATTATTAACGTTGGCATTTGCAAGCCTGCTTTGTTCCTGACCAGAGACTAGGATCTTTAGCTCCATAATCCCTAATCCTGAAGATACCATTGCATTGCCATTCCCATTTTCCCTGGGAAGAAACAGCCACTGCTTAAGTCTGAGGCAGTTTGGCTATTACATGGCAAGTTCAGAATTCAAGCCAGGTTCTCTCCAATTCTACCTCTCTGTACTCGTTCAGACTTCTCTCACCCACTCAGTGACAGTAACAGTCTGATGAGGATGAAATATGGGGATCAAGTACCCAACTTGGGGGCACTCAAAACGAAGAAAAGATCCTATGCCCACCTACCCTTAGATCCTGAGGGTCCTCCCCTTGTTCCTCCCCTTAGAGGAAGGGCCAGCGAAGCAGCCCTTTTAGAAGGATGGTCTTTCTTGAGCTCTTTTCTGCTCCAAAGAACAGCCCACCACGTTAGCCAGAACGCCCTCTTCACATGCAGCCAGAATCGGACTTTAGAACTCTCTGGGCTGCTCTAAGTTAATAGCTGTCCCTCTTGCACCTGGCTGGTTTGCATGCCTCCAGGGCCTGAACCTTGGCCAGCTGCTATGTCTGAGCTGGGGCCCACCTGCTCCTTAGAGAGCTGAAGCCTATAGAATGAGCATGCATTAATGTGATTTCCTTGTGGTTAAACCACTGAAAAGGACTAGTGTGGCTATAAGAGAAAACTGGGGCATCAGGCATGCAGACCTGGCAAAGAATGTGCTGGAAAACCTGGCCCTGTGACAAGATTTAAGAAAAGTGAAGATCTTTCTATATTCTGAATTAAATGTATCGCATTTTTTAATGTTTTCTTTACATGTTCATTATTAAATTTTTGAGAATAGAATGTTTTAGTGATGGGGTAAAAAAACCCCACAGTCCCTCATTTAGAGATGACTATTCTTGAGTATACTCTAGGAACTTTTTCTATACCTGTACAGAAGTATATATATCCATACTTTTTTTGGTTACAAAGGTGTATATCCTGTTTACTCAAAATGGGGTCCATGAACCATAGACTTGAAATCACCTGGGAATTAATTAGAAATATAGAATCTTGGGCCTTACTCCCCAACTTAGCAAATCAGAATCTGCAATTCAACAAGATCTCCAGGTGATCTGAGAGCAGATGGATTATAAAGTTGTATGGACCCAATGGTATGAATGTACCACGAGTCATCTCCGTAATCCCTTTTTAGTTCAAAATCATGTTCTGTCTAAATTTTCATGATTGTATACTGCAATGTAGTGAAATAAGCTGCAAAAAATCCTTTTGCATTCATCTTTGAGCAAATAATAATGACAGTTACCATCGTTATTACTATCAATAATTGAGCGCTAATTGTGCGCTGGCCCTGTGTTGAATGCTTTATAAGAATTATCTCACCTAGTCCTTATGATGGCCTGCAAAGGAGCGACTACTCTCATCTTAGAAGTGATGTTACTGGTACATTTTTTAAATAAAGTATTTCAAATAATGATGATATTTCTACTACGAATGATGGTGATGATGAGAGCACTTACTGCACACTTTCTCTATTCTAGAGACATTAACTGACATTCATTTTTTTAAATTTAAACCTCAAACAACCCTAAGAGACAAGTATTATTATTAATCCCCTTAAAAACCAAGGTAACCAAGGCTCAGAGGCTAAATATCTTATCCCAGGTCACATATCAAGACCACAGCAGAATACCAATCTGGACCCAGGTTTGTCCAATTCCACTGTTCACACTTGCAACATCATGCATGAAGAGGAATGTGCTAATTTGCTTCTAGTTCTTCATTGTATCCTTGGATCCTCACCTCCCTGCCACTGCTGGGCTCTTAGGCAGACTACTGTTTCTCCAAAGCCTTTGTGTGTGAATAGACAGAGGGGTCATGGCACTGCCTCCTCGGCTGAGATAGGCTTAGGGAAACAGAGGATTTTTTCCTAATCACAGCTCTACACAGCAGAGCTGCAGACATCAAGATCCTCAGACATTCAGACTCACTGGCCGCGTGGCAAACATCCCAGGACTCTGCAGGGAACAATGGGCACTGAACTGCAGGTGACCCGACCTGCTAATCGCTGCCTGATTACCAGCTAATCAGTGCCTTGTTTGGGACACTGAATCCCAAATCCCTTTGGACTGGGCTGGGCCCTGGCAGGCAGTCACCTGGTTAATGTGCCAGGGGCGAGGCAGGGGGTCATGTGTTCCAGCGCAGAGTGGCAAAAGGCCGCCTTGGGGGAAATGGTCACAGGGTCTGTCTCTCCCCGGCGGGTCCTGGACAACTGCAGCTCTTGTCAACAGCACGGAAAGGAATAGAGGCAGAGGAATTAAAGGCCAACCCATGGAGAAAAAGCTAATCAAACCCTCCAGGCACACAGAAAATAGAAGACTCTTTCTCAGAAACTCTCCAGAGGAGGTCTCAGAAATACCTCCACAGGAGGGTATTAACAACCCCCACCAACACCTTTCTGGCTACCACCACTGTCACAGTCATCACCAACACTAGTGCTATGACCACACCACCACAGCTCCTGCTGCTGCCACCATCAGGACCACCAACAAGATCACCACCATCTCCATCATCAGTACTATCATCACCTTCATCACTCCCATTTTCGCCTCCATCACCACTCCCAGCATCACTACCACCACCATCACCACCTCCATCACCATCATCACCACCAAAAGGATCACCACAACCTCTATCATCAGTACTATCATCACCATCATCGTTCCCACTACCACCATCATTACCACCATCATCATCACCATCACTCCCACCATCACCACCACTATCACTATCACCATCATAACTCCTACCGTCACCTCAATCACCACTAACAGAATGACCACCACCTCCATCATCAGTACTATCATCACCATCATTACTCCCACCATCACCACCACCACCACTATCACCACCATAACTGTTATAGTCAACACTACCAATACTACCATCACTACTACGACCATCACTACCACCATTATCACCACTATCCACCCTCACCCACACTACCGCCACCATTAACATGATCATACCCCTACCACCACCACCGCTTTCACCACCTGCATCATCACCACCTTCATCACCATCACCACCATCATCATTGCCACCACCAACAACAACACCACCACCACCATCACCACTACTACTGCCACCGTAACCCTACCACAGCTGCTATTGCTATCACTGCTGCACACTGCCGTATCCTAGGAAAGCAATTTTGACTAGAGTTTTACAAACACTGGTTTGAGAGTCAGACAAATTTAGAATCTACTCCATAAGGTACTAGATGTTTGAGTTTGGACAATTAATTAAACTTTGAAACTCAGTTTCTCCAAATAGAAAAATAGAGATAGCAATATAACTAACTCATAGGATTGTGTCTCATGCAGACCATTTATCATAGTGCTTGGCACTTGGTAAGACATCAACAAAAGCTCACTACGTGATTATTATCATTACTTCTGCCCCAGTTCCATTTTAGTACACAGCTTTTCCTCTGGCATCCTTGCCTGAAAACAGTTGATGAGGGGATAATTTATTCCTTCATCCATGATATGGGATCCTCTAGGTTGCCTGATGGCCCTTAGAAGCATGGGTCTGGGTTGAAGAAACTTTCAATTTGGAATCAGCTGTGTGGGTTTGAATCCGCATCTTCTTTTTAAAAGCCGTATGACTTTAAGAACTTCTCTAAACTCCCAGAGACTCCCTTTCCTCTTCTGAAAAATGGAGAATGATAATCTCTTCCTTGAAGGACTGTGAGAGGATTACCTGAGATAAGATAGGGAAAAGCCCCAGCAGATCAACAGGTAAAGAGCAAGCATTCAATACATTGAGTTGACTTCATTTGCCAGATACTTTTAGTTTTGAATAAATAATTATCAGGAAGTGGAAAACTTATGCCTTGATCTAGAGAACTTCCTAAAAGGGAGATAAAACCAAGCCTTCCTCTGCCTCTTCCAGATAGAGCTGAGCCCTACACTCCGACCAGTTTTCCCAGTGTACTGCTAAGATCTAATAAAAGGTTACCTTTGCCCCGTTGCTTCAGTTCTAGGAAGCTGTTCAATGTTTGACTATATTTCTCTAAGCTCATTTAAAAACAGTTCATCAGGTTATTTCAGTTGAATTATTGCTCTTTGGGAGTTTTCCAAACCCTGAATTTCCTTCAGAGAGAGTTGGATTCTGTTCCATTCTTGGAATTCAGCTCTTTGCCCCTGTGTGTGACCCCTGGTCACAAATACAGTGTAAATAACCTGCTGTCTCCTGCTCTGAAAGAGAACTCCCTGGACTCATGCTTGCAGAATGGAAGCTCTTCTCTTAGGCTTCCCAGAGCAAGAATGTCAGACAGGCTCATCCATTTCCCTTCTTCACTTCTACGGCTCTCAGTCACGGACATTTTGGTAGTGCACGTTAATATAATGAATATGTCTAAAAGTATTTGCATGATAAAAGGAAGAGGGAGAAAAATCTCATTCCATCCAATCAGCATTGGTTCCTCCATATCCCATGTGAAATTTACTCAGTATACTCTGTGAAACATACCACAACTCTCAGCAGAACTTCCCTCCATGACAGTGTAACACAGACTGAGTATGGAAGATCAAGAGGGGCAGTGATGAATTATGAACCCCCATAAATAGCTAAGAATTAACTTTGGCAAACCCAGCAGCTAGCCAGGGCAACGCTGGAACCTCCCCACTAACATCAGGACGGGTAGACTGTCTGCCAGTAAGACAGGGCTCCATGTTCAGAGTTTTTCTCCTTGTAGAAGCCCTGATTCAGCTACCAAGTGAGAGAGAAAGGACACAAGAAAGAAAATGGCTGGCCGATAGTCCACAAATTTCACCTGGAATAGTTTCAGATACCACCCCTACCTTACAGTGCTGAGTCTTTTGTCAGGATGGACTAACATTCCGACTTCCCACCCACCTGTCGATAGAATCCAATACCTTCTTTGGCCCAGCCACCATGTTGAGTGTTCTATTGCCATTTGATCCTCCCAACAACCCTGACTGGTTGCTTTCCTTATTTGTCACCCAGCGCTACATTTTTAAGAACTTGACTTACTGCTAATTGGTAATTCCAATTAATTTCTTCTAACTGCTCATACATAGCATTCCATAATGGGCCCCACAACATTTTACTGCCCCATTTCCTCAACTATGAGCCGCTGGTGCTCCATGGCCCAGCAACCACAGGTTGGTTCTATAACATCCTCTTATGTTCTCTCTTATGGACCCAAGGGAGGATTCTTCAGGATATTCCAGATGGGGAACTATTGATTCTAAGGTACACGGGTACTCGAGTCTATGAGATTCTTCTTTGGGATGGCTTTGCTAATCTATACCCCCAAGAGCAGTACGTGAGGAGTCTTGCTTTCCCACATCTCAAGAAAACACTTGGTGTGATTCAACTTGCTCACTTGGATTTCTACCTTTGTGAGTTGGCTGTCATGCCCTTTGTCACTATTTCTTTTGGATTTTATGATCCTTTTCTTGTTAACTTACAAGTGTCTTTCACATGTCTTAGATCAGTTCATAGTCAGTTCTGGGCATTGCAAATGTTGTGTTCCAATTTGCATTTTTTTAACTTCATCTTTGCTATTCTTTATCAAAAAGAACTCCTCAGTTTTGGAATCATCAAAACCATCGATCTTTTTTCTCTGATGCTTTGTCAGTTTAGGTGTCGTTTAGAAAGTTATCCCCGCCTCTAAGTCATAAAAATATTCTTCTAAGTTTTCCTCTGTTAACCTTCTCATTTTGCCTCTCATTGAATCTCTTACTCATCTGGAGCCCACCTTTGTGTTATATGGGATATAGATTTTATCGTTCTCCATATGGTGAGTTTCTCAACACCATCTACTAAATAATCTAATGATTCCTAATGATTTATAAGCTGTGTTCATCATATTTCAAGTCCTCATTTATAAATAGGCCTGTTCTGTTCATCACTCTCTGTTCTTGAGCCAGTACCATACTGATTTTATTATTACGGTTTTGTATTATGTCAATATTTTGTAGGGTAAGCCTCTCCCATATATTCTCCATTTTCGTGGTTGACTTAGCCCTCTAGGGAACTTGACTATTCTGTATCCATTTTAGCATAATATTTCTGTGATTCACAACTAAATTTTTTAAAGATAAATGCAGCTAGAGCTTTGATTGCGATTGCATTGGATTTGCTTTTCGTTCTTTAAGCAAGAAGTGTATGTTTCTCAGGTGCAGAACCTGAGTAGTGGAGAAGCACCGTCATTGCACTTTTTGAGTCAAGATGAAGAGCGCTACTCCAGGTCAGGAGTGTGGCTTTCTCTTGACCCCCACGTCCTGTCCCGGGAGCCCAGGGTAGCCATAGATTTGGTTTGAGGAGTACGGTTAATGCCTGATCCTTTCTTGAATAATGACTCTGCTCAGGAAACCATGCCTCAGGGCTCAGATTTCCCCGATTCAAGCTTGTGGCTTCTTGGCCTGGAGCCTGTTCCCTTCCCAAAATGTTTGTTAGTGTAGCGGCTTATTATGGCACTTTATGGAAAAATTAAAGAGGAGGGGGGAGATGACTGTATTCTGCAAACTAGCCTGTCTTTAACCTTCGTTTACTGGAATCTGAGTCCTCTGCATACCTTGTGAGCAGAAAAAACTTCAAATATATTTTTTCCATCCGAGCTCACAATTGGAATGTTCTTTACCTCTTAACTTGGGCCAGGACAAATGTGGCCCAGGCTCTGAAAAACAGCCTGCTATTTAGAAGAGTTATACAGCAGCCTTTGCACAACATTTACAACAGTAGCTATCTGCATGGGGATCAGGAGAAGGCCTGGTCTGGTGAGAGTCAGAGGGTGGAGGCCGCTCCGCCATTGCAAAGTTGATTCTGGGGGCAATGCTGGTGGGCTCACTCCTTGCTCCCCTGGGCTTCCTCTCCGGTTTTAAAGTCACTCCTGGGAACCTCTTGAGTTAGAGAGGAGCCCTCCTGGGGATGGCAGTTTCTCTGCTTCTGGAAAAGGGAGCCAGCAGGCCTATGATACAACCTGTCTCTGCTGAAGTGCGAGAAGTCGGTTGGAGATGTTGACCCCGGTACCAGCAGAGCAAGGGGGAGCAAAACCAGGTCTTCCAGAAATGTCATGTTTTTCTTAGAACTAGGGCCTATATTACACACAAATTGGAGATTATCTCAGACAATTATCTAAAATTAACTGTGGTTTTCAAATGAAAAACATTTAGGGGAGGATCAGATAAGAAGGAGGCCTATTTATAATACTTGCCACAGGGGGGAAAAAGAGAAAAAAAAAACAAGAGCAAGAATGAGAGAGAGCGTTGCATAAAATGATACCAAATGTACTTCAGGCGCCGTAAGCCATAAGGCTGATTCTCTTTCTCTGCGCCTCGTTAATAACAGAAAGGAGAACTTGTATCCTGATCCTCCATTCACCCATCGTCTGTTCTGTCAGAACAGAAAATTCTGTTCCAGAGTGGAGTGCTGGCTTTACACCTCATTCTAGATGCAGCCAGAACTGGGTGACTAGAGTTCTGAACCAGTGAGTTCAACATAAGTCAAAATGTTTGTTCATAGGGTTTGGAATATTAACCAGTGATTTCTGGCTCTGAAGTGGTTATTTACAGGCTGGAACAGTTAATAGAGTTAGAAATGAGAAACAGGGCAGAATTTAGTTGAAGAACTTCTGGAAGATACCATTTGAAGTCCCTGTGGTTATATAGATGCACCAAAAAAGCACTTGGGTGCCCCTTAGCATCTGTGCCCTGCCCTTTAAAGAGAGCAACTCAATAAAGAATATACTGCTATTACTCCCATTTTACAGAAGAGGAATTTGAGGCTCAAAGAAGTCACCTGGCTAGAAAGAAAAGAGGCCAGAAGTAGAAGCAGGCCTGAGTTCAGAATTCACACTCTTAATTACCATACCAAACGATCTCCACGCAACCATTCTTGTTCCTATGCCACGTGGCACAATTCCACTCTGCACACAGTGCATATGGATAGCTATTCCAAGGAGAAGGGAGAAGGATCCAGGGATGTGTGTTGAGAGAAGGAACATATTCCCAGGGGAAACTTCTTGAGGAGAGCAGTAACAATATAGTTAAAATAAAATCCGCCATACATTGAACGGTCACTCTGTGACAGACTCTACATGGTAACCTTCATAACTGCCATGCGTACAAGGCCATTTTAGAGGTAGAAAACTGAGACTCAGAAGCAGAAGGCTGCATGCTAGCTGGGAGCTGAGCGGGGTTTGAACTGTCAAAGGCAAAGGACCACTCTTTCACTCCAGCGTGATACGTCCTCAGCGCCAAGGCGCATCAATTCTTGGAGATCTCCAGGGCCTTTGGGCTCTGTCTGCATTATTTTTGCCTCTCCACCCCTCCGGACACAGGTTGGCAAAGAACAAATGATCCCAAACACCAAAAACAGCCCAGTGGGAAATATTTAACCCACGTACTTCCAGACTTTCCGGCATGGCCTGACTCCTTGCTCCACCTTTGTTTCTGGCCAGAAAGAAGTGGCATGAGACCAAGGGCAGTTTTTATAACCTCTTTCAGCTCTAACCCATGTTTCCTGTGCACTTAGCAGGTCTTAATGGAAACCAAACAGCTCTCTCCGACATCTATATTCTTAATGCCTTAAGTCAAGTGCCCACATGGTGAAGAGAGCTGCACCAACAAAAACATTTTTTAAAAATATCATAACACAACATGAAGTGACCGTCGCTAATTCAAAGAGGCAGACATATTTCTTAAAGGTTGGAAAGAGGTGAGTCTTTCACAAGATTTTAGCTCAAGGCCACATTTGCAAAAGTATAATCATTCCTCTAGCAAGGTTTTGTTTATCTGGCCATTAAAAAAAATGTAGAACAACTTTTACTTTCGGCTCTCTGAATAAGAACTGTTTTTCCAGCTGTGTAGTCTAAGGAGGATACGAGAGGCTTGGTTTGGTTATATATACGTTTTTTTTTTTTTCTTGTTTCCAGAATAGGAGGAAAGTTTCTTACACAATTTTGCTCGGGCTAAACTGCATACAGAACAGTTTATTTATACTGTTTTATCGCACACCTGTTTGGATATGGGCTGTTTTCTAATATTTAAACATACCATTCTTGCCAATTGCTTTATCTGCAGAGTCTCGTGCTTTCACTGCAAATGTTTCTGACTAACTCAGGGAGAAACACCAATTGCTCCATGAACATTATTAGTGAGACTAAAATAACCTAATTGTTACTTACTTCTAACGTGTTATCATTGAAGAACTATATCCCAGGAATCCATTTAAAACATGGTAAAGGCCATTTCACTGTACTTAAGGGGGAAAAAAAACGAGAACAAAGACTTTTTGGATGAAATCCTTTAATAAATACATTTTTTTAAAGCCACCTGCTTATTTTGAGCTAGTTTTTTAGGGGAAAGGGAAACATTGCCATTTTAGAATGTAGTGGGCTATTTTACCTGCTATAGAAGTCCTGGGGTACACAGATAGCAGCCTTAGAATTTGGGTGAAAGACCTAACTCCACTTATGTGACCCTTTCTAAATCGTTTAAACTCTCAGCACCTCTCTCAGTAAAATGTGGGTCATAATAGCTAACCAGCGGTGAGATAATTTAATTCAACACATAGTTATTGAATAGCTATTGTGGGATAAGTCTTGTCCTAGATCCCAGGATGCAGAGATGAATGTGACAAGATCTCCATTTCCAGGAATCCACAGTTTACAGTCCAGCACACCGTAGGTCTCCATTCAGTGTTAGGGGAATTTGCATGTTTATGTGTAGATTCATAAATAGCTAAATATAAGCCAAATATAGTCTATAGAATTGAAATCTGAGTGTTTATATGAAGAAGTTAATTTTAACCTGCAGTTAAAAAAAACAGGTTGGAATACTAGCTTAACAAACTATATTAGTTATCCACTACTGTGTAACAAACTGCCCTCAAAATCTAGTGGTTTAAAACAGTAAACATCTATTATCTTGCAGTTTCTGTGGGTTAGGAACCCAAGTGTGGCTTAGCTGAGTATCTTTGCCTTAAGGTCTGTCATTACACTGCAGTCAAGGTGTTGGCCAGGGTTGCAGTCTCATCTGAAAGCTCAACCAAAGGGAGATTTTTCAAGTTCGATCACATGGCTATAGGCACCATTTCATCCTTTGCAGGCTGTTGACCGAGGGCCTCAGTTCCTTGCTCGCTGTTGGCTGGAGGGCATTCTCTCAGTTTCTTGACATGTTGGCCTCTCCATAGGGCAGCACATAAAGTGGCAGCTGACTTTCCTCAGAGTGAGTCAGAGAGCAAGAGACAGTGAGTAAGACAGAAGGCACATTATCTTTGTAACCTAAGCTTGGAAGTGGCATCCGATCACTTTTGCCATAATATATTTGTTAGAAGCAAGCCAGTAGGTCCAGGCCAAACTCATGTGGAGTGAATAACACAAGGACATGAATATCAAGAGGCAGGGATCATTGGGGGCCACCTTAGAGCCTGCCTACCACAGAAATGGAGACCAAAATGGGTAAAGACCTGATCAAGAGCCTCAACTATGTCTCAGCATAATGTGGCTGGTTCCATAGCATCTCAGCTTCCTGACACAGCTGGGAAATTCCATCCACATCTGCATTAGAAACTTCTCCTTCATCTATAGGGCAAATCTGATGGGACTTGGCCACAATGACCCTCTCCTCAAACCATTTCATGGAAGCATCTCCAAAGAGGAGCCATCATGACACCTGGCAGCTCCTGTAATGTCTCAAGACTAAAGAATTTGGATAACACAGCCCTGAGCCTTAGAGCATGAAGGCTTTCTCCTGCTCCCTTACTTTCAGTATGGGTTTATTTTATTCTTTTGAAGACTTGGTTGTGAAATTGGGATAATAAACACCTCCATACCTCATGGAGTTGTTGTGAGGATTAAATGGCATAAGCAGTTAACATATATGTATTATGGATCTTTTAGTGCCAGGCCCTCTACATTCCTAAAACTTGTCCCTGCTTTCTGGAGATTCAAATATAGCAAAGAAGATAAATAATCCCTGTTAAATAATATGATTATTAGAGAAATAATCATAAGGGGAAATATGAGCACAGGCTAGATAGATCAATCAGAATTGGCTGATTCCAATCAGACCTGGCTGTAAACCCAAATCAAGGTTCTGGAAGTGCTCTGCAGTGCCAGGCAACAAACCTTTAGTTGCTCAATTATGTAGAAGTGGGAGTAGGCAGGGGGAAGTGTCCCAGGGAGGGCGGCTGGAGCTTGGCATTGGGGGCTCAGAGCAGTAGCTAGTATCAACAATTACCAAAGTGGAGTCAGTGGTGTGCACAGGTTTACTGTCTACTGTCAGCTCTGAGAATGGGCATCATGGAAACGTAGGCTGGAAAGACTCGAACTTGTTTAGCAGGGGTGGGAAAGGCTTCTCTGAGGAAGAGACTCTAGTATAGACCTGGGAGATAAGGGGAGGTTACACAGGTAAAGGGGAAGAGAAACTTTTTATGCCAAAGGAACAGCATGTGCAAAGACTCAGAGACTGGAGAAGGCAGGATATATTCAGAGATCCAGAGAGAGTATGGTGACACTAAGGCAGAGACAACAAGAGGGAGACTAGGGTCACTCTGGGTCATCTGAAGGATTTGTATTTTGACTTGACAGCCTCAAAAGAAACCATTGAAGGGATTTAAGCATGGGCATGATAATATCATATTTGCATTCTAAAAGGTCATTCTGGCTGGAGATCCTAGCACAACTTAAGCATAAGTATCAGTGTCATTTTTTCCCTGTTTTCCATTGCCACTGCAAACCCAAAGACACAAACAGTTAAAGAACACACGGTTCTGGCTGCCTGCCTTTGGAGAACACAAAGTTCCTAGACCTTTGGATTCAACCCACCAGAGGCTGGGTTCAAGTCTACAGAACTAGACAGGAAGCACCAATAATAACACCCCCCTGGTTTGAGCAATGTACTCCACTCTTTTAGTGGAAGGAAATGAAAAGTGACATGACAAAGCACATCAAACAGACAAAAGTAAAGAATTGGGACCATTAATATAATCTGCAAAAATGCAAATGGGCTGTATCACAAAAACGTGGATCTCCAGTATGGTTGGCTTTTCTTTATTTAAAAAATGTTGGGGCTGGCACAGAGGTGTAGTGGTTAAGTTCACACGCTCCACTTTGGCGGCCCGGGGTTCACAGTTTGGATCCTGGGCACGACCTATGCATGGCTCATCAAGCCATGCTGTGGCAGTGCCCCATGTATAAAATAGAGGACAATGGGCACAGATGTTAGCTCAGGGCTAATGTTCCTCAGCAAAAAGAGGAAGATTGGCAAGGGATATTAGCTCATGGCCAACCTCACCAGCCAAAAAAAAAAAAAGTAACCATATTTTACTTATTTATGGAATGAATCTTTTTAATAGGGGACATTCAGCATCTGATTCATCTCTGCATGCCCCTTTACAAGACAGTATCTAGCACAACGTCTAGTGCATCATAGGGACGCCACAAATGTTTGATTTAATATATTGATGACATTACAGACAAGCTCATCAGAAGAGTGTTTCAATCAGACAAGTATCTATTGAGGGCCTGTAGTTACAGGCACACTTGTAGGTCTTGGAGAGTCACTGGTAGTTAAGGTAAACTTTGCCACTGACCTTACACACCTAGTAGTCTGGTAGGGTAACTAGACCTTGTATCAGTCAGCTTTTGCTAGGTTATGCTGTAGAAACAAACAACCTCCGAGTCTCAACAGCTTAAAATAACAAAGGTTTATTTATCCTTCATTTGCATGCCATCTACGGATTGGGTAAGTTCTTCTTGTTTGTTTTTTTTGTGAGGAAGATCAGCCCTGAGCTAACATCCATGCTAATCCACCTCTTTTTTTTTGCTGAGGAAGACCGGCTCTGAGCTAAAATCTATTGCCAATCCTCATTTTTTTTTCCCCAAAGCCCCAGTAGATAGTTGTACGTCATAGTTGTACACCCCTCTAGTTGCCGTATGTGGGACGCGGCCTCAGCGTGGCTGGAGAAGCGGTGCGTCGGTGCGCGCCCGGGATCCGAACCCGGGCCGCCAGTAGCGGAGCACGCACTTAACTGCTAAGCCACGGGGCCAGCCCTAGTTGGGTAAGTTCTGCTCCATAGCTTTTATCTTTGTTTCTTCTTCCATTTTAGATCCACACTGAAGGAGCGGTCTCTACCCAGGACATGCTTGTTTGTTATAGAGGAAAGGAGTATAGTAGTCAAATCACGCAATAGTTCTTTTTAAAGCTCTGCTGGGATATGTCCTACATCACTGCCCTTCACATTCTTTGGCCAAAACAAGTCAGATGGCCGGGCCCAACACAAATGGGGTGACGAAATGTACTCCTCCCGTAGGAAGGAATTGCAGGTCATATAATAAGAGGTAAGGATACATGATCCTCTTACAGAGAGAAGAGCAAACAATTGGAAACAATAGCAAAATTAAAATAACTTCAGATGTGATTTGTGCTATGAAAGAGGAATATATAGCTATGCAAACGACATCAGATGAAAAGAAACTACTTTGAAATAAACAACTAATTAGAGATCAGAGAAGAACATTTAAACTGAGACCCATACAGTAAACCATTGTTAACCAGGCAAAGGACAAATAGACATGAAGGAGATGTTTCAGGAAGAGGAACCAACATGGTTGTGGGAAGAATGAAAGTCAACCTCAATTATTACCCCAAAAGCTTAGTGATCTCAAGAAAAAGCCCTAATTTCCATCAATAAAAGAGGAAAACAGCTATTAGTAGTAGTATATGTTTAATTTTAACTATGTACCGAGCACTGTGATGTTGATAATAGGCAGTCCTAGCCATAAGGGACTCAAAATCTCGTTAGTTGGGCAGACAAAACACACCATTAAATTGGCAGCTAGTGAGACAAATCACAGTGATGTGTCAAAAGTAGGTATCTTGGGAGTTCAAGGACTGGGTAGGGGCCCATGAACCAGAAAAGTGGAGGAGAAAGAACTTTGGCTTAACTTGAAGGATAAGTCAGGATTACAAGAATAGAGAGAGAGAAGGATGGTGGCATTCTTGGAGTGAAAGATACAAAAACAAATACAGGGAACAGGGCAGGAAGGAGACCTGTGATGCAAAGAAAGTAATTTATGGAGTGGGAGATAAATTTGAATAAGAAGACCACCAACAGGTTTAGGTCCTGAATGACAGTCTAAATTTAGGAGTTTAAGCTAGTGGGTGCCAGTCAATGAAGAAGAGAGAAGGACAGTTACAAAGAGAAAGCAGTGTGCTTTACAACTCTGCCTCTCAAAGTGACATCCATAGACCAGGGCGTCAGCATCACCTACCTGGGAGAGTGACAGACTGCAGAATTTCAGGCCATCCTCCAGAACTCCTGACCTAGAATCTCATTTTCTTAGGGTCTCCAGGTAATTCTGATGCGTGTTGTAGTTTGAGAAACACTGCACTAGAAGATCAACTTAAATGAATTAAATTAAGGAGAAATTGCAGACAGATCAGGAAATTAAGAGTCTTCTGCAGATTTCTAGGATGAACTTCTAAGCATCTTGTTTGTGATGACAAGAAACATGGAAAGAGACAAATGTTACGGCTGAAGAAAACAAGGCATGATGCCTGCATGGATGGAGTAGATAATGTGCAGGCAACCCAGACATTGGGAGACTGCACTGAGAATGCTGGGGCCATGATGGAAACAAGAAAGTCAGGAGGTGGGGCAACTGACAGGAGGAGAAAGAGTGAGAAATGGTATTTTAGACATATTGAGTTTGAATTTCCAAAATGGCCTAACTGTAGAGATCTTCAAATGATGCCAGGGAAGAGTGTCTGGGGCAAAAAGTAGAATGTGTCCCTCATGAGCGAAGGAGCATTTTTAGATTCTCCATTCCACTTTCAGTGCCTAGGGCAATATCTGGAATAGAGTTAGTGCTCAGACAATACTTGTTAAATAAGTAGCTGAGAGATTTGTATGGAGACACCAGTGGAAGCTCTTAGAAGAAGCCAGTTAACCAGGATGGAGAGCATAGAGCAGCATTGCAGACCCACAGACCCCCTGCGTGCAGGTCTCCTGGGAGCTTGTTAGAAATGCAGTCTCCTGGACCCCATCCAAGCCTACCAATCCCCACTCTCTCAGAGTGGACCCTGAAATCTGAACGTTTACCAAGCTGCCTAAGGGACTCCGAGGCATTCTCCAGTTTGAGGACCACGATTCTGAAGACAAAGAAATAACAGAAAATAAGGACTCAAGATCAAAATTTGGACAATACCCACTCCTGGGAGACAAGAAGTGTGCAATTGAGAAAGAGAAATGGAGTGAAAGCAAAAGTGGGTGAAAATGACCACAATCCATCAGGCTCTTCTCATCATCCATTATCTCCATTTCCCTGCGATAAATTCATAGTTTTGCTCATTCAACTTCTTGGGGGCAACAATCTCCCTAAGTTTGCTGCCTGGTAGAGAAAGCCCTATTTCGTTTTCTTTGAAGCATAAAATGGAATGTGCCTTTATCAATTTGTTGGACAGGCATTGATTAAGCTCCTAGCATATACAAAGACTTGCCCTGAGGTCGGGGATAGAAAGGTTAGTAAAATGCAGTCCCTGCCCTTGAAGCGTTCATTACCTGGTGTGACAGACTCACAACAACAACTACAACAACAAAGTCCAGTGCTGAAAAGTAGTCAGAAGGAGGTGTGGGCAAGAGTTGCCAGGGCATCCAGGAGGGTGGAGTAAGCTTCCTCGGGCATCCAGGCAAGGTTTCTCAGAGGTGATGGCACATGAGGAACAAGCAGGAACCTGCCAAAAGGACAAGGTAGGCACAAGGTAGTCCAGGCAGGGGGAGGGGTGTGAGAAAGAGCACTGAGACCCTGTGGTCCACATGGCTATTTCCCAGGGCTGCTGGGCATTGTGAACAAGGACAGGCAGATGAGTACAGAGAAGAGGCCCCGGGACTGCAGGCGGAGCCCAGCCCATCCCGCCTGTGGAGATCCAGCAAGGTGGCACAAGAGCAGGGCCAGGAGGAGGAGGGCTGCTCCTCTCTCCCACGCTGCCAGGGCCTCCAGCCCAGCGTCTTGGAGGCCAGTGCCTGGAGAGAGGGAGTGAGCAGAGCACGTCGGCGCCCTCACCCTGTGACTCACTCTTGGGCCTTGGAGCTCTCGCCTGTGCCCAGAGGCCGGGAGCTGCTCAGGGAAGCTGCTGGGAAGTGAGGCCTGGGCCTGGCAAGGTCTCCCTCCTTCCTCCCTTCCCTATACAGAGGCTGGGACAGGCAGCAGGCGAGCCCAGCCGGGGCCCTCAGATGCCGTCAGATGGAGGAGAAAGTCAAGAGGCATGCCATTTGAAGCTGACCAAGGGCTGAGACGTCAACTGGTACAAGATGGGGAAACTGAGTCCTGGTGAAGGACAGGACTTGCCAAGGCCACACGGTGAGATGAGAGTAGAGCTGGCAGTCAGATCCAGACCTCCCAAAATGTGTCTCACAGAAAGTCTCCTACTGTCAAATAAGAATAAAGGAAACCAACCTACTCAAGAATTCAGTCTTCAAGTTCTTTGGGTTGACTGAATGGTCTAGCCCAGAAGTCAGCAAACTACGGCTCACGGGCTAAAACCAGCCATGTCCATTTCTGTATTGTCCATAACTGCTCTCGTGTCGCAATGCCCAGTGGAGTCCCTACAACAGAGACCATATTGTCTGCAAAGCCTAACATATTTACTATCTGGCCCTTTAGAGAAAAAATTCATTGACCCCTGTTCTAGGCCAATGCTGCTCCAATTACAGCATGCCTGAGAGTCTGCTAAGGAACTGATAGAAAATAGTCAGTCCATTTGGGGTGGGACCCAGGAATCTAAAGGTTAGTGAGAGCCTCAGGGGTTTTGATGCAGATGGCCCAAGACCACATTTTGGGAAATTTTGGTCGATCTCCGACTCTAGGGAGACTCTGGGCCAACTCCATGGGCTACAGCATCCAGGGCCAGGGAAAGCTGGTCTGCAGCGGGGCCTCTGCCCGGCAGGGCCTGTGGGCTGCTTTATAGAAGTCTGGTGTGCAGTTCCCAGCTCACTGTGGCCCAGAGCTCTGCCAGGTGTCACAGAGCAAGGCTCACGAGGCCTCTGCAGTGTTCCTTCCCAGCATATCAAAGAGATAGCGCAGTGACCATAGAGACAATGGCCCTCTTAATAGCTGTGTAGCTATAGGTCGGGGGATATAAAAACTGGTGGAGTCATTTCCCTTCTGGGCTTCAGCATTCTCATCTGTAAAATGAGCGACTCAGGCTCTGTCTGCACACTGTCTTTCTGCTCTATGGTTGCTGATCTGACATAACAATTATACACTAACACCAACATCACTGAAACCCCCATGATGTTGGCAGAACACCATAGAAGCAACAGAGTGACTTAACATCTGTTTTCTGACTACTAGCCTCGAGAGCCAACAACGTTCATGAAAAGGGATAAAAGGAAAAGTTGGGGCTGAATGTTGTGTAGAAAAACCTGGACATCCTTCACCACCACCAAGGATTTATTATTAATCGTTGCAGGGTGGTCATTTTTACTGAGAATCTATCGTGTTCTAGGCTGTCTGCTAGGCCCACGACAGGCCCTGTTTTGGAGGAGCTCACACTGCTGACGGGCCATCCTCCTTTGGCATTTACCATAGGCGCTGTTTTAATTCAGCTCAGTGTTTATAGGAAAAGAGAGGAATATTAATGTTTCATGTTCATTCAAAACACATGAGCATGTTTCAATGTTATTTGTTTTAGGTAAAAAATATAAAAATAAAAATCCAACAATAGAGGACTGGTGTTTAAATAAATAAAAAGCTTTCTAACAATAGAACAATATGCAGCCACCAGAAATTATATCTACAGCAGTGTTTCTCAACATCTACACTTTATTGACGCTGGAATTGGATACTTCTTTATTGTGGGGAACTGCTCTGTGCATTGTAGGATGCTCAGGAACAATCCCCCCTCTAATTAAGACAACTAAAAGTGTCTCTACACATTGTCCAATGTCCCCTGAGGGACGAAGTTGCCCCCTCCCCCCATTGAGAAGTATTGACCCACAGTAAATTTTCAATAATCCTAGAAATTACGTATGCTATAATTGGCAAGAACAGAAAAGTCAACATTAGACAGACTGTGATCTTATCTATGCAAAACAATTTTAGAAGGAGAGGGAGGAAAAGAGAGAAGAGAGGGAAGAGAGAAGGACAGGAGGAAAGGAAGAAAACAGACAAATAAAAAAGACAGGAAGGAAGTAGCCCAAAAGTTTAAAAATAGTTGCTTCTGAGTGGTGAGATTATAATCAGTTAGATTTCTCTATAATGCTCTATGTTTTCCACAATGACTGCATATTACTTCAACATTCAGGGAACGCGTGTAAACAACTTCAAATACGGAGAAAATACACAAGAATACACATTATTTTTGACTTCTTTAGGTAGCTATTTTGAACAAGCACGTTTTCTTGGACTTCACGTTTCTGGAAATTGCCTCCTCTTTCAGATTCATCCTGGGCACGTGGACGTGGGCCGTGTTTCTGAGCTGCCGAGTCTGTGGCCAGCCAGCAGGATGTCTTAGCCGTTCAGCTCAAAGGGGATTTTCCCCAATCATCAACAAACAGTTGGTTCAAATGCAGTCATGTTAATAGTGATACAAACTTTTGTTGACTCATCTTCATGGGCATACCATACAGGCCCTCAGATCTTTCTAGAATTGGCCCCAATAATTTCTGAGAGGCTTCAGGAAATGTCCTATGGGATCTTAAAACATCTCCCTTGGGACTCTACATGCCCATTTGTTGATATTGCCGTCCAAACTGTCACTGGAAGGTGGTACTTCACCCACGACACTGCTGCCTCTGTCCACCGTGATGTCTGTACCACTGCTGCCTTCTCCAGGGGCTCCCCAGCCAGGTAAGCCTGAGATGCCAGACTCCGTTACGGCCTGAAGCGCCCAGGCTTGACCGTCTAGGCAAGCAGGTGAAAAAAGCTCCTTCTGCTTCTGACTCCACCATCTCCATCCCTATTCTCAAGCTCCAAATCAGAGGGTGACAAACTTTTACTCTAAAGGGCCAGATAGGAAATATTTTAGTCTCTGTGGTCCATGCTGTCGCTGTCACAGCTGCTCAACTCTGTCATCATAGCAAGAAAGCCAGCATAGGCACGATCTAAACAAATGGGCATGGCTCTGCTCCAATGAAACTTTATGTACAGACTCTGAACCCTGGATTTCACAGACTCTTCAAGACCCGTGAAATATTATTCTTTTTTAAAAAAATATTTCCAACCATTTTAAAATGTAAAAATGATTAATGCAAGGCCACACAAAGTTTTAGATGTTAGGTATCAGGCTGGATTTGGCCAGTGGGCTATAGTTTGGCAACCCCAGCTCTAGTGTAAGGGGAAATGCTGCAAGGAAGTGCAGGAGGAGAATGTGGATGGGGCTCCATGGAAAGACTGGAGTGGGAACACAGCACGATTCACTAGGTTTAGGTATTCACTCATTCAATAGTATTTATTGAGAACCTTCTAGATATGTGTTAGACATTTAGCAAGGTGCTGGAGTCAGGGAAGTGAGTAGATAGGCAAGATCCCTGCCCTCATCAAGCCTGTGATCTACTGGGGAAGATCCCATATTTAGAAAGGTTCTAAGTGTGGCAAAGAATGCCAGGAGTCCAGGAAAGCATTTGTGAGGGGAGAATGAAGGAGGTGTTCCAGTTTTCTATCAGTGTATAACAAATTAACACAAACTCAGTGTCTTAAAATACACATTTATTATTTCACAGTGTCTGTAAGTCAGGAGTCCAGGTACAGTTTCACTGGGTGCTCTGCTTAGGGTCTCACAAGGCTGTAATCAAGGTGTCGGCTGGGCCATGTTCTCCTCTGGAGGCTCAGATGGGGAAAAATCTAGTTCCAAGCTCATTTAAGTTTTTGGCAGAATTAAGTTCCCTGTGGACTTTTGCTGCTATTGGCTGGAGGTCACCCTTAGGCTCTAGAGTCAGCCCACTGTTCCTTGCCATGAGGATTTCTCCAGCATGGCTGTGGCCGCTCATTTCATCAAGTGTATAAGAGAAGTCTCTCTCAGGAAAGCCTAATCCCTCTTTTAAGGGATTTCACCTGATTAAGCCAGGCCTTGGAAGGCAAGATAATCTCCCTTGATTAATTAAAAAAAAAACTGATTTGGGGGGCCGGCCCTGTGGCGTAGTGGTTAAGTTCGGCGTGCTCTACTTTGGTGGCCCAGGTTCGCAGATTAGGATCCTGGGCGTGGACCCACCTCACTCATCAGCCATGCTGTGGCAGCAGCCCACTTACAAAATAGAGGAAGATGGGCACAGATGTTAGCTCAGGGAAAATCTTCCTCAAGTATAAAAAGAGGAAGATTGGCAACAAATGTTAGCTCAGAGTGATTCTTCCTCAGCAAAAAAAAACTGATTTGGGGCCTTATTATATCTTCATAATCTCTTCATTTTTGCCATATTTTCCTGGCCACAGGCAAGTCAGAGGTTCTGCCTACACTCAAGAAAAGGGGATTATACAGGGTGTGAATACAGAAACAGGAAACATGGGGAACACCCTAGGGTCTGCTCACAGGAGGAGAAGGTTTCTCCTTGAAAGAGATGTTTCATAGAGACCTGATGGATTAGTACAGCCTAGCTGAGTGAAACCTAGAGGGAACAGAGTTCTAGGAAGAGGGAACAGCATGTGCAAAGGCCCTGAAGAGGAATGGCAATTTTGCAAAGCTGATAAGGTTCAGTTTGGTGGAATGGTGGTTCTCATCCGCAGCTGCACGTCACCTAGAGAACTCAAAGAATAGTTGTTCTCAAGAACCATTTTAAACTAATGCAATTCCAAAGGTCTTGGCATAGGGCTGGGCAACCATTTTCGTTTGTCTGTTTTCTCTAAAATCTCCCAGGTCATCTCCGAGCAGGACAGGGGTTAGGAGCTGCCCAGATTTGGGGAACACAGAGATGAGCAGTGTCTGTGTTAGCTCAGACAGTTTCTCAGTTAAGGGAGGCAAGGAACAGCTCATTGCTATTTTCATAACGCCCATATCATTTAAGCGTTCATTTAAGGAAATCAAATCCATGTTCTATAAGAAGTAGCATTTCCTTTGGAAACAAAGTTAGACTTTAATTGAAGACACGTAGCACAAGATTTGTCCAGAATTGGTCAAAATGTTCTCCATTGTGGCCATCTCTCTTTTTTTTTTTTTTTGTGAGGAAGATCAGCCCTGAGCTAACATCCATGCTAATCCTCTTTTTGCTGAGGAAGACCAGCTCTGAGCTAACATCTATTGCCAATCCTTCTCCTTTATTTTCCCCCAAAGCCCCAGTAGGTAGTTGTATGTCACGTTGCACATCCTTCTAGTTGCTGTATGTGGGACGCGGCCTCAGCACGGCCAGAGAAGCGGTGCGTGGGTGCACGCCTGGAATCCGAACCCGGGCCACCAGCAGTGGAGCGCGCGCACTTAACCACTAAGCCACGGGGCCGGCCCCGTCTCTCTTTTTAAAATATCTAATCAAATGTACTCAGGTTTTATTTAAGTGTGCATTTCATCCAAGAATCGTTGTTGGAGATTTTAAAGCACCTTGAAAATGAGACTGATTTCAAAGCAATTCACACGTATCCCTTTCAGGTCACGTGTCAAGTGCTGCACTAGGCATCATTGTGTACAGTACTATATTTAACACACACTCAACAGCACAGCAAGAGCACAAGAAGATATCATCATTCCTACTTCATGGATGAAGAAAGGGAGGCTCAGAAAGTAACTTGTGCCAGACAACATGGCAGATGGGAGAGTGCACAAGCTTTGGAAATGGACAAAGTTGGCTTTTTTCAACTACCAGCCCCTTTCCCATGACTTTTGTGAACTTGAGGAGGTTACTCAGTCCCTATAAGTCAAAAATCTTCATTTGTTAAATAGACAGTACTGGTACCAACCTTCCAGGATGGCTAGGAGGACAAAACAGGACAGCCTTGCCCAGTCCTGGGAAGAAGATTTGAGTCCTGTCTTTCACTGTTTGCCTGACCTCCAACAGGTCGTGATGAACAGACTCACAATGCCAAACCTGGTACTCCAACTCCAGCTCCAGGGGACTTTGCACTGAGTCAAGGAGACACATACACTTTTGAGCAGTGCTCTAGAAGATTCTCACCAGGAAAATAGAAGATGATTACTCACGTACCTTCAGGAAGTGGAAACATGTTTACTTTTTTCATCCTTAAACATTCCATTTAGAAATCAAGCAATCTCACAGATTTAAGATTAAGAAATGGCTAGATCCTTCTCTGTGTGTGTGTGTCTCTCTGTCTGTCTTGAATTCCTCTTCTCTGAGACTCAGCTTCTTCACACTGAACAGAAGATCATGATACCTCCTTCTGAATGTTGTTGCCAGGTCTCTCCAACACAATGTCTGCCCTGCCCTGACTTGGCACATTGGCCGGCTCTTTGTAACTCTATTGCAGAGGACCAAAGAAGGAAGAGCGGATCAAGGAACATGGTGCAGACTTCCCCTGCATTATTCACTGAGCAGCCATATCTCATAGTCCTGAAACAAATGACTATTTGGGTTCTCCTTATCTAGCACCCCCTACGTGATGCGAAATAACGTGAAACATAGGGAGACCCTGGATTCTAGAAACAGCAGAAGCTCTGACATCTCTGTCCACAGTTTATTTCCAGCTCTGGTTCTACAGGCCCTGGTG
This sequence comes from Diceros bicornis minor, assembly GCF_020826845.1. Taxonomy (NCBI): domain Eukaryota; kingdom Metazoa; phylum Chordata; class Mammalia; order Perissodactyla; family Rhinocerotidae; genus Diceros; species Diceros bicornis. The sequence goes on along the minus strand of NC_080771.1, from coordinate 29,477,729 downwards.
TCCAGTGCCAGGCGTACCGTAAACCAGCTCCAGAAGCGGCACCCTGGGGAGCCCACTGTCCCTTCCTCTTGGGGCCAGAAGGAGGAAGCCGTGGGAGAAGGCCAAGTGTTGATCCAATATTAAATCGTCCATTCACTCAAACCTGGAGCACCTCTGAGCTTATGAATCACCAGCCCATGGCCAAGAACAGCCAAGCTTGACCCTCCTCGGCCCCCCTGCCAGCCCCAAAAGGTTCACAGTCCAGCAATCCAAAGAGCCAGGGCCTCCCTCTGTTACAGGGGCTGAGTTTGTAACTGTGAATTCCTCCTTTTGACTCCAGTGCTATATTGGGAAAGTTATCTTTTAGAAAAGCAAATAAGAAGGCCCCTTGACTCCTAAGGGCCATTTCTGAACACATGTACGCTGCTCCAAGAGCAATGGGAAACAGCTGTGAACTCGAGTGCTGCTCCAGGAAGAGGGAACCCACGGTGCCGGCATGGACTCCCTTTGGTGGCAGCGATCTCAGAGTGACTGCAGTGTTTTGACAAGACAGGGCATGCATTTCTCATTTCTTGTATTCCTATGTCATCCACTATACCGGCAGAAGTCCTGAAAATCCAAACTCTATAGGAAAGCTGAATGCACCTAGAAGTTGAGCCAGTGTTAGGAGTAATTGCTAAAGGATCTTTCTGGGCTCCCCCAAAATTTTTGTAGTATATAGGTGGAGCTGAAAAAAAGAAACATATAGATAATCTAAATGACTTGCAATAGGATGAAAAAAAAAGCCTGTAGGATTCCAGGAGAAATTTAGATTCACAGTTAGATTTCAATTTTTTTTAAAGGAAAATGAAGGAAATGTCTTATTTGTTTCTTCTTCAAACAGAAATGATTGCAAGTAAGATATGAGAGAAACTGAAAACTTGTTTTTCTTAGTTAGTATGCCAAGTCTAGCCAGGAAAGGACAAAAAATAGAAAGCAAGCAAGAGAGAGACAGAGAGAAAGAGGGAAAGAGAGAGAGAGAGACAGAGAGAGAAAAAGGGAAAGAAAGAGAGAGGAAGCAAGCAAGAAAGAAAGAAAGAAAGAGAAAAAGAAAGAAAGAGAAAGGAAGGGAGGGAGGGAGGGAGGGAGGGAGGAAGGAAGGAAGGAAGGAAAAGAGAAAGAAAAAAAAGGAAGGGGGAGAGAGAGAGAAAGAAAGAGAGGGAGGAATGGAGGAAGGAAGGCAGGGAAGGAACAGGTTGACTTGTCCATCAGGCACAGGATGCCTGACGTCTAAGACCCATGATACTTTTAGGGGCCCACAGAAATGTTTTAATTTTAATTTCTTTTACAATCAGAAGAAAAAAGTGAATATAATAATAATGAATATGAGATATTGAATCCTGCCTGGACTATATTCATCTTTACATCAATGCCGTCATAAAACACAATTTTTAATTTTTTTTTTTTTTAAGGAGGAAGGGGCTCACGAAGGCAAAAGTGCCTACGGCCTACAAGAGTCATAACATGGTCCTGGGGACGGGGGAGGGGAGGAGAGGAAGGGAGGGAGGAGGAGGGGACGAAGAAAACAGAGATAAAGGCATATATGATACAATTGTGAGAGCTTGGCAGGGTGATAACAGTTGTTAAAGATTCTTCCAGAAGTAGCTTCTACATTCATTGTCTAGTTAGAGAGCCTGGCTTGTGACTTGGATGCAATTACGAAAAGTTGTATTTTAACATTCCAGTGATCATTAATGCACTAGAAAAAGATTTACAAAGGCAATAAGTAACTTTAAATCATCCCACGGTTCCTTTCCTCATCTCTGTTGTAACACAGCTGTGGGTTTAGATTACTTAAAACCTTTCAAGTCATATTTGTGATCATTAAACTTTAGGGAGACTGAAGACAAAGGCCAAATCGTCACCCTCCAGAGATAGGCTTCCTTGTTCTCATATTGTAATTGCTGGATCTCAGTCTTGTGTTCCTGAATAAGGAGCTGTTGCTAGTCAAGAAACTTAGTGAAGTCTGGTCTTCTTGGGCATCACTCATCCTTTAAAACATTTGTTCTCATTTTCAAGACATGGAGTCCAGGTCGCTGGCTGCCATGCCCAGTTCTCCTTCACTGCAGACCCAGGGGTGGAGCCCCATGAGGAAGCCTTTCCAAAGCCCATTTCTCTGGAGCCTGAGGCTCTGCCCAGAGCTAAGGGCAAACAGTCCTGTCAGTGACGAACTAACCCATTTAACCCTATATAGATTGAATTCACTAAGAAAGTATTACTATATGAAAGTGTCCTTCTGAGTTTGCCTAGAAAATAGCATAGTCCCATGAAACCCAGCTCAACTATTTAGTAGGTAGGTGACTATTTAGACTAGTTGCTCTGTGCCTCAGTTTCCCCATTTAAAAATATGACAAACAATACCTTCTGTGTAAGGTTGTTGTCAGAATTAAAATTAAGTTATGTATATGAAGCCCTTAGCACATGCTTGATAACTATAGGTATTAATCAAATGGTGGCTATTATCGGTACTATTGTTTTTTAATTTTCAGTTCAATTATTAAGGAGATGATACATATTGTCCAAAAATTTAAACTATTGAAAAGTATAAAGAACCAAAAAAGAAATCACTCATAATCACTCCACCTAGAGGCAACTAATTTGACATTTTGGCATAGCCCTATCCAAAGGTCTCATGTTTAAAAACATTTCAGATACAACCTATTGAAACTAGGAGAGTTCCCCAAAGTTGCTATATCCAAGCCCAATACACACAACTCAATTGTGTTCTTATTGCACATAATTACAAAATGTACTATTAAATTAGTGTGATTCACAATGGCAACTAAATAATAAATACTTCGGGAAAAAAATCTAAGAAAAATGTACATAACTCTAAGAAAAAAATAGAAAATGTTATCTTAAGTCATCAAAGAAAATCTCAGTATACGAAGATATGGATCATGGTCATGGCGAGCAGATTACAAACCAGCAATTCTTCCCAATTCGTCTGTATTTAAATTCCAATCAAAGTAATTCCAATCAAAACCCCAACAAGGAACTTGAAAAGATGATACCAAAATTTCACATGGGAAGTGAAAGAAGAAAGGTCAAGACCATTTTGAATAATTAGAAAAATAATTAGAATAAGTAAGGGGCTTACCAGCTATCGGGGTTTACTGTAAATCTACAGCAATTGTGGCATTGTTATAGGGAGAGAAAAACAGACCAATGGGATTGAATAGGAAGCTCTAAAACCAGCCAAGCATTTATGGAAACGTGACATAGAATATAAGGGGCAGAGAAATCAGTATCGCTTGGGGGGTGGAGGGGTGGTACCAGGAAAACCTGGTAAAACTGGTTTTCCAAAGGAAGATATATAAATCAGATCCCTTCCTCATTCCATACACACAAAAATAATTCCAGATGGATTAAGATCTAAATGTGAAAAGCAAAATTTTTAAAATTTAGCAGACTATCTAAGAGAGTATCTTTATGCTTTGTGATAGGAAAAGATTTCTTCACCATGACTCAAAAAAGCATGATACTTCAAGGAAATGACTGATAAGTTTGGCTTTGTTAAAATTTAAAAATTATATACAACAAAAGACACTATAAACAGAACTAAAAGACCACAGAGGAGATAGTAACACCACAATAATAACCACCAAGTGTTGGTATCCAGAATATCCCACAGTAAATAAGAAAAAGGCAAAGAAGCCATAATAAAACAAACCAAATACACAAATAGGCAAGCCATAGAAGAGAAAACCCAAAAGCCCAGTAAGTCAATGGAAAGATGCTCAGGCTCACTAGTAATAAAGGAAATTCAAACAAAATCAACACCAAGGTACTATTCCACACCCACACGACAGTCTAGAATTGAAAAGTTTAACAATACAAAGTGCTGGCAAGCATGCAGAGCAAAGTAAATTCTCACACTCTCCTGATGAGGGTATAAATTTTCACAATCACTCTGAAGAGTAGTTTTGCAAAATCTAGTGAAAGTAAGGATGAGCATGACACAGAAATTTCACTTCTACTAACATGTCTTGGAGAAACCTTCGAATGCATGTGCATGATGTTCAGGTACTAGAATGTTTACTGCTATAAACCAGAATGTTGATAACAGCCAAAACTGGAAAGCTGCCGGGATGCCCATCAACAGGAGGATGGATAAACGATTTGAGGTGTATTGATACAGTGAGATGCTCCCCGGCAGACAAAATAGATCAACTAGAAACACATGTATCAAAATGAGTTAATCTTCCAAACATAACATTAAAGGAAAAAAGAAAGTTGCAGAAGGTTATTGATTACATAAAACTTAAAATATAAATATACTACTATGTTGTTTATGGGCATTTATATATTTAGTAAAAATATAAAACCATGAGGCCAAACGATAATCACCAAATTCAGGATAACTAGTTACTTCTGGCAAGAAGGGGAGAAGAATGGAATGGGGGAGATACAGTGGATTTCAACTGTCTTTGTAATGATGCATTATTTAGGGGAAAAAATTAAAAGTGAATTTAGTCCAAAAAATGTTAAGATTAAACCAAGTTTAGTGATGACTGCATTGGCTAAGGTATATTATTCTCTGTATTTTTCTATATACTTGAAATATTTCATAATATGGCAAATATGTACATTTTCAAGCATACGACAAATGTCTGTTACAATTGTAATGAAAGAAATAAAACCCAATTGTTCACAAATATGCCAAGAGAAATGGTAGAGAAATAAAGGTCTGGGAGAGAAAAAACTTCCCAAGGAGGGAACCACTAAATGGAGAAGCAGAGCTTTTCCTTCTTGACTGCCTAATATCCTCTGGAATTTTCTCCTATTAAATTTCAAGCTTTTTGTCGCATGCACTGTGGCCTGGGGGAACCCAGGGTCACAAATATGGCCTGCTCTCCCAGGCATCTCTTTCCTGCCTCCCAGTAAGTGGTACCTGTGAAGAACCATCACAGAATCTCATTCTGCACTTCACCCACCACTACCACCTACAAACACAGAACAAAAACACTCCAATCAGCACAAACAAGAGGGCCCCAGATGTGTGGGAAAGCGGTATGACTTACATTTGCTAAAGGGGATTTGGCTCTGGACTTCCCCGAGGTCAAAATGAGGGAAACGTGGTCAGTCTCATGCTTTGCAGTATCCAAAAGGCAAAATGGAAGGGTTTTCCAGAGGACGCACAGCAATTTCAGGAGATTAGAGTCTGAAAGAAAATTCTCCCTCATTCTAATTAAAATAAATAAAAACTGAGAACTAACTCATCTACCCCACACACAGCTTGGACACAGAACTAAAACTACCCTGCCACACACAACTTTCTGTCTGCGCTGCATTATCATGACACTACTGTTCCATTGTCTTCATTATGGCCTTCACTATTCAGGGGGACTCTTGCCCAAACAGATTGTTCATTGCAGGAGCTTCCCCAAAGACCCACCAACGCTTCCATGGAAAGCATCAACAGACGACTAGTACCCTAGGAGTCCTTGAATCCTTACTGTTCCCCCCTCCCCATCCTAGACTGTTGTATGTGATCCTTACCCAATTCTAATCAAGTCGCCACATTACAGGAACTGCGGTAAACCAAACTTCCAGTTTTCAATAAATTTTAATCTTGCCTCCTGTCTCTAGGATGCTGCCAAAGCTCTGTCGAAATGGTGTTCTTTCTTACCAGGGTAAGCAATAAACTCAGCTTTGCCTATCGACTAGTCATGTGGTGTCATCTGGGGAGCTGACAATAGGGAATCACTTAAATTAAAAAAAAAAAAAAAACTCTACAAGAAAGTGAACACCCTCCTTCCTCTTCTAGGACTGTTGAAAAGACTTTTCAGTGAAGGAGAAAACAGTCTTGCCATTTACTCTCAGGACCAAGAGGCTTGGTCACTTCTTAACACCAAGGATCCCATTGCCTCGGCATGCAGACCCCCAAGGCTCATCTACAGCTCCCTCCCTCCCAGCTCTCCAGCTTCCAGCTCTTGCCCAGTTGGGTTCCTGCGAGCTTTCTGGATGCCTGCAGAAAGGTCTGGGCATGTCTGTGACCCTGCCTTTTCTGGGCACTCTTGCTGAGAATAATCAGGGTAATTATAGACTGTTCCCTTATTGTCCCGACTCTTGGGAGCTCTTTAGCACCTGAGAAGGATAAAGTCGGGAAGCATTCAACCCAGGCTCCCCCTCCTACTGTGGAAGAGCTGGAGAAGGCTTCCAGCATGGTTTCTCAACATGTATTCCAAAGTAGAAGGAGGAAGAGGAGGATATCCTTGCTCTGTCGAAGTATAGGAAATGCTACTTTGAAACCAAGTTGGACACAATTTTTATAATTGCAGCATCTCTCAGAGCTTGGATACTGTAGCTCTGACCCTGGCTGTACATCGGGATCATCTGGCAGGAAAGGGATGGGCGTGGAGAGGGGCGCAGGGTGTTTAAAATAAAGATGCCGAAGCCTCACCCTGAGATTCTGATTTACTTGGTCTGAGGTAGGGCCGGCTGGTTGTAGATAGTTTTTAAAAGTTCTTCAGGAGATTCTAATGTGCAGCTATGATAAACATCATTAATTTGGGGGATAACGTACTTTGAGATCTATAAATTCTTTTTCCACATATTTTTGACCACATTTTCTGCCCCTATAGTACCGTGGTAGGACTAGTGTAGTTTTCAGTAGAAGATACATTCAGAACTTGGGATTCTTCTGTCACAGATATTTTTCTTTTAGGAGGAACAAGGACACAGTATAGGTGCCAACATCCAATACTCAGAAACGAGTGTCTCCTTCAATATCAAATTATATTAATACCAACAATTGGCATTCAGTGAATCCTAAAGATTTTCCATTTACCATCTCATTTAATCATTAAAACATCTCTAATTGCTTGGTACTGCTATTATTCCCATTTTACAGTTCAGAAAACCAAGACTCAGAGAGATTAAGTGACTTGCCCAGTGTCATACAGGTAGTAACTACAAGAATCAGAACTTGAATTGGATCTGACTGCCTTCAATGTCTGAGTTCTACAGCAGGCATGCTCTACTGTCTCTATTAGAAAAAACGTGGTCCATACTCCCACCAAATTATTGGTTCCAGAATCCTAGAACCCATCTAGTTCTCCATGAAGGGAAGAGGCTTGGCCGCTCTTCTGTCTCTGAAATGAGTTCCATGACATAGCTGTTCTGTACTGGACTCTGTAGTTCTATGAGGTTTGTAATTAGCCAATGTCCCTCTTTAACCCGGCCCCCTCTCTCCCACTCCAGCCCCAGAAGAAAGCATGGCCAGTGTGCTCCAAGCTCCCGGAGTCCCCACTGTGAAGGCAGTGTGGGCCACAGGGACCATTTGGCAGTTTGGGCCACGTGGTCGTGGGCCAAGGCTCACACAGGCCATGCAGAGTGGTTTGCAATCAGTTGCAAGTGATTACGCTTTGTTTCTCATCGATAAGCACCAAGGAGCCCTAACAGAATAGTGAGATGCAGCTGATGGAAAATCACAGCTGACTGTCAACAGCACGGGGTTTGCACAGCCCTCCGGCGCTGCAGTCCAGTCCTCCCCACTGCAAAGGCCAGGCGCAAATCTGAAGAATTTTAATGCTCAGCCACCTCACCATGCGGAGGGAAACTGACCTGAGGGTCCGCCAGGTAAGTATTAGATAATTGGGTAAGAATAGGACACAGGGACTCCCTCTGGACAAACCACAAACCGTCCCAGCCTGGGGCTCCAAATAGCCTTCCTAAGAAGAGCAAAGGTCCCAGACGGGCAGCCTGGGGAGAAGACTGGAAACCAGTTCCTTTCTTTGGCCTGGTCTCCAGAGAAACGAGTTTCTTTGACTCTGGGCCTTACCTGTGCAGGCTAGGGAGTGAGGCTGAGTGTTTTCTTCACTGTGCTCAATAAGTGAGTCTGTTTAGACTATCTTTCCATGGATCAGTTCGCTAAGGGCCACCACGAGCCCCGTTTAGCCTTCTGTTCTCAAGGAAAAACAGCTGTTTGCTTAAATTGAGGTCTCCTTCCATGACGGTCATTACTGCCTCCTCAGTAAGAGATAATGGGCTCGAATTTCCCAACTAGATGGGAGTTGCTCAAGTCCTAACTCTCCTGGTAAGACCATCCTTAACCGAGAGTGGCCTTCCTGAGGAAGGTATGACTCAACTTAATTTTCATGCTTAATTACCCTTCCCAATGGACGTGCAAAGAAGTCTCTAATAAATGAACTTGTAAGGAGTACAGCTCTGGTTCCAGATCTTTAAGCCAGTTTCTTCCCCTACCATGTCCGTCTACTGCATTTAGGCTGTAGTGTCCCTGAACAATTGTAGGAATCATTTATTATAAGCGAGGTAGAATTTGGCCAATCAATGATTGGTTAGTGAGTACCTAAAAGAAAAAAATCAGAGTGCAAACAATTGAAATGAGTCAAACCCTTGGTTAAACAGTTTTTGTTTTGTTTTGCTAACAGCTTATAATATTACTTTTTTTAAATAGATTTTTTATTTTGAGAAAACTGTAGGTTCACAGGCAGTTGCAAGAAATAATGCAGAGAAATCCCACGTAGACGTTACCCCGGTTCCCCTTATGGTAACATCTTGCAGAATTATAGTAAAATATCACAGCCAGGATACTGACATTGATACAATCCACTGATTCTCAGAAATCCCCAGTTTTACTCATTAGTTCTATGCAATTGTGTCACATGGGTGAGTTCCTGTATCCAGCACCACACTCAAGATTCAGAACAGTTCCATACCACAAGGATCTTTTGTGCCATCCTTTTATAATCTCTGCTCTCCACCTTGACCATAGCCCCTGGAACAACTAATCTGTCCTCCATTGCTATCATTTTCTCACTTCAAGAATGCTATATAAATGGAATCATACAGTATATGAATTTTGGGAGTTGACTTTTTTCAAAACTCAGCATAATTTTCTGGATTCATCCAAGTTTTTGCGTGACTCAACAGCTCATTCCTTTTTATTGCTGAGTAGTATTCCACGGTACAGATGTTCCACAGTTTATTTAACCATTCACCTGCTGAAGGACATCTAGGTTGCTTCCAGGTTGGAACTATTATGAATAAAGCTGCTCTGAATATTCATGTAGAGGTTTTGTGTGAACATTTTCATTTTTCTGGGATAAATGTCCAAGAGTGTAATGGTGGGGTCATATGACGATTGCATATTTAGTTGTACAAAAAGGCGCCAAATTGTTCTCCAGAGTGGCTGTACCATTTTACATTCCCACCAGCAATGTATCAGTGACCCATTTCTCTGCATCTTCACTAGAACTCGGTGGTGTCACTATTTTTTATTTTAGCCATTCTGATAGGTGTGCAGTAATATCTCATTGTGATTTTAAATTGCACTTACTAATGGCTAATGATGTTGAACATCTTTACATGTGTTTACTTGCCATCTGTATCCCCTCATAAATGATACGTCTGTCCATGTCTTTTGTCTATTTTCTAATTGGATTGCTTATTTATTTTACCATTGAGTTGCACGAGTTCTCTATATTCTATAGTTCTCTATATTCTAGATGCTAACCCTTTAGCAGATCTGTAGCAAAAATCTTTTCTCTCAGTCTGTAACATGTCTTTTTGTCCTCTTTTAATGAGATCTTTCACAGAGCAAAAGGTTTTAATTTTGTTGGGGTCCAATTTATCATTTTTTCCTTCTGTGGTTCATACTTTCAGCATCAAGTCTAAGATCTTGACTACACTTAAATCCTAAAAATTTTCTTATGTTATTTTTCTAGAAGTATTATAGCTTTATGTTATCCATTTATAACCATGATCTATTTTAAATTAATTTTTGTACGAAGTTTGAAATTTGGATCAAGATTTACTTTTTTTGCCTATGGATGTCCAATTACTCCAGCACAATTTGTTGAAAAGTCTACCCTTCCTCCATTGAATTTCTTTTGCCCTTTTGTCAAAAATCAGTTGGGCATATTTTTGTAGGTAAACAGTTTTTAAAGTTTAAGTGAAACAGCAAGTTGCAAAACAATATGTACAGTATGATCCCATTTTTATTTGAAAAAAATATATATGTATCCACGTATACATATATACATATTCACAATGATGTTTATTGTGATTATCTCTGGAGGTTGAAGATTTTTACCTTAAATACTTAAAGATAATAGCTAATTTGTTGAGCATTTATGTGACAGGTGCTATTCAGGATTTTATAATTAATTAACGTACTATTGTCATAAAATAATGATGATGATAATGATCACGACTACTAAATTATCACTAACTCGCGTATAGCCAGGGACTGTTCTTAAATGCTTTACATATATCCTCTCACTTAATTATCACAGCAACCTCATGGATTAATTTCTGTTATTATTCTCATATTACAGTAAGGAAACAGAGGCTTGAAGAAGTTGTGTGCCCAAGACCACAGAACAAGGAAGCTGCAGAATGTAGACCCAGCTTTTCTGACACTACAAATCGCCCTCTGACCCCTGCATTATACTGTCTGTCTACCTGTGTGTTGTTTGGATTATTTGACAACATAGAGTCATATCTTGTGTAATTACAAAAGGAAAAAGATGGCTTAAATCATGCAATCTGATTTGCAAAAGGAAAGACGTATGCCTTCTCTTTGACCTCTCATTTAGCTGCAGTATCAATTTACCAGTTGTCTGAGTCTGTGGTCTATGAGAATATTCTCTTTAGGATTTTTTTTACCCTAAACAAACTTCTAAAACTTCTAGAATATTCTAACATATTATAGTTTCCAAAAAGAAATCATTTTTAAAAGAATATATTTCTTTCTTAAGCATTATGCTGGTCTGGTTTCAGATGGCTCCTGAGAATTAAGTGGTCTCTACAGTGTTTCTTCTATATTCCAAATAAACCAGGCAAAGTCAGAAAGTTCTGTCACAGGACATGACCCAAACACTCAAGTCTTTATAGCCTAAAGTCACTTCGCCAGAATGCACTCGAAGGCAAACAGAGAACATTCTTTAAATATTTCTGGTAAAAAAAGAAAATAGCAAGGCTTTATTTTATTCCTTTTATTAAGTAGCAAGCTCCTAGAAAGGAAATAGTAAAACCGTGTTAAAATGTATGTTAATTAAAATATATAGGTATTCACTGGAGTAAAAATATCCTCAAATACCTCAAATCCTGCAAATAAAGAAAAAGGGGGATCTGGTGTAAAAATTCCAGAGTGCTTTCGCTCTATCTCCTTACTTCACATTTTTCCAATTTACTGACACCTCCCCATGTCCTCAAACCTCCACAAAAAATAACAATTATAAATTAAAAGAAAATTTTTAAATAAATTTTTTTTAAATATAATTATTTTTCCAAGTGCTGTTACTTCTACCCTGGATATATTTCTCCCACTACTTGTATCTTTTCTGTTCTGATGGCCACCAGCTTAGTCTGGACTCATGTCACCCGTTTTCATCTGTATTCTTGTAACAATCTTCTGACTTCTCCGAACTCCAGTCTTTCTTCTCCAATCCAGCCTGCCAATGCTGCCAGATCAATTGCCAGAAAAAACAGCTCTGGCCGTGTGATTCCCTCGCTCAAAGATCTTCAATGGCTCTCTGCTGCTGCTGATGCAAGTCCAACTCCACAGTTTGGAATTCAAAGATGTTCACAAAATGACTCCAATCCAACTTTCCTGGTCTTTCCACCCCCATCCCCCCCCACTAGCCTTGACCCACCATCACTCTGTCCAACCTGGAGGGAGGACCATTTCCAAGATTGCCTTCCCACCTGTGTGTGTTTTCTCAGGCTGAGCTTCAGACTGGGCTGTCCACATGGGACATGTGGCCATTCGATTCCTCCTTCAGAGCCATCAGAGCCCCTCCTCCACAAAGTTTTTCCTTAGTTTTCTCCAAATTGGCAGAGACCTGGAACATTATCTAATGGTAATCCTCACTTTTGCATAGCTGCCGCAATGTATGAGCACCCTCATAACACTCTTAGGCTAATCCTCACAACCCTGAGTGAGGCAGTGATGTGCTGCTGGTAAATGTTTACAACCGGCTCTCAGGATGGGGGAGGGAGACAATGTGTGCATATCTACATATACACGCATTTAATGTAAATGATGCTGATATAAAGAATATAAAGCACATTTACAAATAATAATAAAATAATCAATAACTCTTTTTTTGTAAATTCCACATAGCCCATTGATTCTCACAAAATGCTTTTGTTGATTTTTTTGTCAAACACTTACATCTGTAACTCACCTGTGGTTGCGATAGACATGTAAAGATAGTTCACACATGAATGTTTGTTGATATTTTTGTTTATATTAAGGAGTAAGATGAAAGTTAAATGAGCTGTGCTGGAACTTTGCTTGTTCATCAATGATATACATGACTACTTTGCTGACTCAGACAATAGCTTTCAAATACTGGAAGAATATTTCCTCAAATTTTCGTGCTATTCACAATGTCGTAGTTGCAGACACCGCACCATATTGAGCTTAATCTGCATTTATTTTTAATTTGTATTTATTTATTTTTTTCCCCCAAAGTCCCAGTAGACAGTTGTATGTCATAGCTGCACATCCTTCTAGTTGCTGCATGTGGGACACGGCCCCAGCATGGCCAGAGAAGCGGTGCATTGGTGCGCGCCCGGGATCCGAACCCCGGGCCGCCAGCAGTGGAGTTAAGCGCGCGCACTTAACCGCTAAGCCACGGGTCCGGCCCTTAATCTGCATTATTAACATTGTTTCCAATACAGTCTGGAGAATCAAAATAACAACAAATTAAGCCTTGATTTGTAGTGTTGCCTATTTCCACAGTGTAAATATTCCCATCATGGCTGATTTCTAGCTACCAACGCAATGTCACTGAACACAGAGTCGGGAAGAGATGCACGGTAGCAAATCATTATATGATATTCCTGCCATACAGATACAATAGGTGCAAATAAGCTAAAGAACACAGTTACATGTAAAATAATTAGGAATGGTCAGTTAATTTTCAACAAAGGGACCAAAACAATGCAGTGGGGAAAGGAATATATCTATATGGAGCAAAAAACGAACTGTGACTCATCTCTTACACCATATACAACAGTCAATCTGAGTTGGTTCATAGGCCTAAACATAAAAAATAAAACTATAAAACTTTTATAAGGAAACTAGAAGAATACCTTCACAACACTTAGGTGAGCAAAGCTTTCATAGAACACAAAAAGTACTAACCATGAAGGGAAAAAATTGATAAAAATGGATTTTATAAAAATTAAGCACATCTACTCTTCAACATACACCTTTAAAAAGTGAAGAGGCAGGGGCCGGCCCTGTCGTGCAAGCGGTTAAGTGCGTGCTCTCCGCTGTGGCGGCCCGGGGTTCGGCAGTTGGGATCCTGGGCACACACCAACGCATCACTTGTCAAGCCATGCCGAGGCAGCGTCCCATATAAAGTAGAAGAAGATGAGCACGGATGTTAGCCTAGGGCCAGTCTTCCTCAGCAAAAAAAGAGAAAGATTGGCATTGGATGTTAGCTCAGGGCTGGTCTTCCTCACCAAAAAAAAAAAAAAAACATGAAGAGGCAGGGCTGGCCTGGTGGCATAGTGGTTAAGTTCACGTGCTCTCCTTCGGCAGCCCGGGGTTCACAGGTTCAGATCCCAGGCCTGGACCTACGCACTGCTTATCAAGCCATGCTGTGGCAGGTGTCCCACATATAAAGTAGAGGAAGGTAGCTTGGCAACAGATGTTAGCTCAGGGCCAATCTTCCTCACACACACACACACACACAAAAAAAAGTGAAGAGGCAAGTCACAGACTTGGAGAAAAGAGTTGCAATCCATATTGTTGGTAGAACTTATATTCAAAATATGTAAATATATAAACAACCCCAACATTCAATATTTAAAAGAAGATAAACAACACTGTTTAAAATAAAATGGACAGAACACTCAAACAAGAACTTAACAAAGAAAAATATCAAATGGCCAATAAGCATGTGCAAAAATGTTCAATGTTAGTCATCAGGAAAATACAAATTAAAACTACAAGATAATATGACACCATCACTAGGAAGGCTAAAACAAGAGACTGACAACACCAGATGTTAATGTGATCTAGTGGGAGTGCAAAATGGTAGAATCACTCTGAAAATCAGTCCGGTGATATCATAAAAGTAAACATATACCTACCCCATGCCATGTCCCGGCAGTATCACTCTTAGGTGTTCACCCAAAAGAAATGAAAGCATATGTACACAACAAGACTGGTACAAGAATATTTATAGAAGCTTCGTTAATAATATAAGTAACTATGAAGACAGCCCAGATGTCCATCAGAATGAAATGGATAAACCATTTATGATCTATCCATACAATGGAATACTACACAGCAATAAAAAGTAACAAACTATTAATATACGCCACAACATGGATGAATCTCAAAAACATTATGCCAAGCAGAAGAAGACTGATACAGGAGTACTACTGTGTGATTTCATTCAGTTGAAGTATTTAAACACACAAAATTAATCTCTGATAAAAATAAAATGCCTTAAAAGTTTTTTCTTCTTACCACCAAGAATGCTAGTCAACATAAAACCCTTAAATGAGCATGTACGTGCACGAGCAAACACACACACTCTACAACCTTCCGACAGATGATCCCAAACCTGACTTAGCCTTCTCCTTCACTGAGATGCAGAAATTGGATTTCTCTTCCCCTGCTAGTACAGAATCCTATGTACTCAAGAATGCAAACTGTAAATCAATACCCACATCTTAAAGGTGACATTTCAACAACTGTACATCCTGGAGCCTTTCAGGATCTCAGGATCATTTTGTTCCTGTCAAATGTCTAACTTTTTAAATAATTTATGAGCATTCAACTCCACATCTTGCAATACAGGATGAACCTTTTACATTTTGCATGTGTATGTCTTCATTCGAGTAGCCAGCCGTTCACTCACTAAATATTATTGAATACCAACTATGTGCACCATATTGTGGAGAATGTAGGAGTGGAAAGGACGGTCACAGCCTGCACCTGGAATTTATGTGAGGAGGAGGAGAAGACGGACATCAAATTATGTTACACCAATAAATGTTAAATTTCAATTGTAATGATTACTTTAAAAAAAAAAAAAGAAAGCTATACAGTGTAGACTTCTTATGAATACATTTACCAAGAAGTCTTGTTCTTGTCTTGGATGGATGGCATGAGACTAAATATCAAGGAGTGCTTCCTGGAGGAAGAAGCTTTTGAGCTGGGCTTTGGATGGGGAGCAAGAATAGACTTGGAGGGGGCTGATATTTTAGGTGGCAGAAGCACTGTGTCAATGATCCTGATACACAATGGAGCATGTTGTTTTTAAGGTCCTGAGAGAAGGCTTATCCTTGGAGAAGGCAGAGATACCAAATGAGTCCGGTGAAATTGTCAGGGTCTGAAACAAGCAGAGCTCTGTTAAGAATTTTCGCTTTATCCATAAATAAAGTTAGTGGGAAGCTATTAAAGGGATTTGCACTTTGAATGGATATGATCATCCAGCTACTGTGTGTAGAATAGACTGGGAAGTGCTAGGGGGAGACCAACTTGAGACTAGCACACGTACGTAATAAACAAATGCCCCTATTAGTTCCCAATGAAAGACAGGCTCTGAATTCTGTGGGCCAGAGATAACTTTAGATACCCCTACTTAGAAAAATCAGCAAATACAGTGACACTGCTTTTCAGACAAAAGACGGAGATCTGAGAGGTTTAGCAGTAGGAATTAAAGAGCAGGCCAAGGAGAGGACGTGAGTATGGGCAGACCACAGATAGCCTCCGGAGGCAAACGCCTGAGACACGTATGTGCCGAGCGCCTCCGGAGGCAAACGCCTGAGACAGGTACATGGCAGTTACTGTTTTTTTAAAAATTTTATTTCGACTCAGCAATTGAGAGCTGATTCTGCCTCAGAACTGCACCAAATGCTTTATATTTACCACAGTTAATTCCCATTCATGTCCTACACAACATGTAGTATTATTAAGTATTTTTTACAGAGAAAGACCTGGAATTTTAGAAAGGAAGAGTAATTTATGTGGGATTACACAATCTGTAAGTGGCAGAACTTGAACCCAGGTCTCTCTGATGACAAAGGCTAGGGCTTCGCCACCTCTTTGACCTCTTGCCCTGGTTCTCGTTTGCTCATTCCCATTATATTGGGGAACAATTTCAGGTTCTTCTGTACTTTGCCATTAATTCACAGAACATTCGCTCTAAAGGGGTCTTAGAAATCAGATAGGTCAACCGTCTTATTTTATAGGGGAACAATACGAGACTTAAAGATATGCTGGGGTCCACCAACCCAAGGTGTCCCAGCAAATATTAGGCAGGTGAGGCACAGAACCCCGAGTCTTCCAGTAAACCACACTACTTGCTCAGCTTGTCCGTTTTCCCAGAGATTTGGGGATTTTGCAATGGAAAGTGTCACTGAGCCTAGCTTGGGGGAGGGGGCCAGTTCTTAAACACTGGTCTGTGAACAGAGCAATTGTCAAAATGAGTTTGAGGAAAGAGGGACTAAATCTAGACCATTATTTTGTCTGGTCACCCCTTCTCCGATGAGAGGAAGAAATGTTACTTAACATGTTTTAAATGTTGAACATTTTAGAACTTGCAGCTGTACTCACTACTTAATTATTCACAGATTGCTTAGGGCCAATCTGTCTGCTGAGGCAAGAATGATTCTTTGGTTACTTACAACTCCGATGGAGATAGGAAAACTTAATTTCACAAACAGCACAAGAATAGCCCCCATTAGGTAGAATAGTGGACTAGTTAAGTTTTCCAAAAGAGAAATTTGCATTATTTATACTTCAAATTGTACATTGGTACCTAAAACAAAATACCTAGAAGATATTTGATGATCTAGTCTTGCATAATTAAATGCAATAAATATGTAGCTCTTCCAGATTCTGGAACTAACAAATCCTTCAGCAATTCTTGTTGGCAGAGAAGCGTCTACACCAGTCCCAACTGGGAACAGTCGCCTCTGGGTAGGAGGGACCCAGATTTGGCTGTAGCAGCAAACTTGAAGACTCAAGGGAGACTCTACGTGTTTCCAACAGAAGACTTGGGAATCATCTCTGTGGTGAACAGCGGTATTTTGGAAGCTCAGGGTCTATCATAATGCCAAGGAATGATTATTTTAGAAGAACTGTTCACTCTCAGAAATGCAATCAATAGTCGCTTGGTGCACCTGGAAAGAAATTTTACCTTCAGTGCTATAATCGAATTGATTTTATATTTTTAAGATAAAGAACATTAGCTTTTGCAACACAAGAGGAAATCTCTGCAGGCTGCTGATTCTCCATCTCTGTCATAAACCTCTCCTCTTTGATGAGGAGTAGATATTGTTTAATTTCTGCCCCAACAATATGTCTTCTCAACCTGTGGAGAGACAGGAGGCCTTTTCTTCTCCGTGCTGGATTACCACTCAGACTTTTTTCTGACTATGTTCTCCACCATGGAAAAACTCACTCAGAGTTGTGGCTAGGAAACAAAATCCCGGAGGTATTTAAAAAAAGCAAGGTAATGCAATGTGTGGAATTTGGATTAACCTCTAAAAGGTTTTTAATTCCATCTCCACTGTTTACTACTTGTGTGATCTTAGACAAGTTAAATAACTTCTCTGAACCTCAGTTTCTTCGTGGATGGAACATTTTTTCAGGTTATCCTGATGGTAAAATGAGATGCCTACAATACAGTATCTTGCACAGTCTCTGGCAACAAGTTGAATCCCACAATTATTTTCTCTTTAAAAAAAAGATGATACCAAGCCCATATATCATTTTATAAATCCAGAACAGCTCACTGTATTTCAAATAAGACACTGTGGAAACTTGAAAGGAAAGATAGATAGGACAGAAAGTTGGGAAAGGTTCTGAACAAAAACAAGAGACAACCAACAATAACAGGGGATTTGCCATAATCGTTTCTGAAGATCTTTCCTGAGTAATGTGGGGATCTTACACAATGGCCAACTGTGAATTCGACAAACAGAATGATTGTTTTGGTCTGTGGTAGGTCAGATAACAGCAGTAGACCAGAAGGCCATGGAAGGGATTTAAAGTGGGTAAATCTTTCAACCCCTTCTGACGGATTATGTGTAGTCAGCCTTGACAGAAACTGCCAATGGTAACTTCTGGATTTCCAAGGACCCCCACACAAGTTGACACCTTGGATGTTAACAGGCATCACTGTGTTTGTTTTGGATGCGGTAATAAGTGTGAATAGAATGAGACATTTCCTAGATTCTTACACATAATCACTTCTTGGAGTTCACTAAATGGAGGAATGAGGTTCCTTATTGAGGCTGTGAGACAAGATAATGAGGTCATAGCCCCTTTTTTGGTAGCTGCTGTAGGCCAGAGACCAAAGCCAGACTTTAGCTTAGATCTAACACATTCAGAAAAAAAAAAGTAGTGCATAATATACATTATGTACTTATTAGAGTGAGTGAGCCTTTGGCTCTTATTTTCTTCCTCCAGTTTCTATGCTCACCCTCCAAATCAGCCCTGCAGTCAGCCACACTCGTTAATGGTGACAGACATAGATGGGCTCTCAGAGAGGCTCGCATTTCTATATGGTGAGGAGGAGGACAGTACTGTGTATGAATCAGTCTGTCTCCCGTGAGCCCATGGTATCAAGATGAAGAAACATCATCAAGAAAACCCAAGCCAAAAGTAGGAGTGAAAACTCTCAATAGTCAATCTAAAGAGGGAGTCCTGGTGATGCTAATGACAATCATAAGGACCACAGTTGGACTATTTACTGAGCACATGGGGAGCATTGTGGTGAGGGCTTAGCATACAGGCTCTTTTATAATTCTCATAATAATTCATTTGTTTTCACCATTTTACACGTGAGAATACTGAGGCTAAGAAGGATTAAGTAGCTTGTCCCTGGGCACATAGCTGGAAAATAATGGGGGAGAAATTTGAACTCACATCTATAAAGTCTTGTAACGACTGCATTGGCTTAGGTTAAGGATAAACTGTGTAAGCTAGTTCTATGCATGGCTGTTTGCTCATTCAAGGATTATTTACTGAATGTTGACCCTGTGCACTGGGATAGATGATGAGGACACAAAGACAAATTCAACCCAGTGGTACTCCCTCGAGAAGTCAGAAAGAGGGGTCCAATACATCCACAAATCACGGTGCCACTGTGCGGTAAGTGAAACAAAAGTTGTGGGTCAAGGATGCCCTGGGAGCTCAGAGGAGGGGGCTCTTTCCTGATTTGAGTGGAAATGCATTTCAAAGGGAGGAATTAGATGAGTAAAATCACAGAGGCAAGAAGGAGAAAGCGAAGTGTGTAGGAGGAACGACCAGCAGCTGGGGTGGTGGAGAAGACTGGGCGATAGGGAGTGGCGGGTGAGGAGACTGAAGATTAGGAAAGTACTGGAATAGTCCAGGAAAGAGAGGGTGAGGGCCGGAGATGTGGCAATTATAAATGAGACTGAGTAAATTCATAAGGTATTTATGAGGTCAGTCAGCAGAACGTGGGGACTAACTGGGGATTGATTAGATGTGGAGGGAGAAAGAGAGGCAGGATCTCGGGTGACTCTGGCTACATGACAGTTGCGACATAGGAGACTCCTAAGACCATCCCGTAAAGAAGCAGAGTTCTGGAAGGTGGAGGAGTAGAGTCATTGAAAATGAATTTGTTCTTCCTCTCTGCAGGCACCTTGATGTCCCCACCACCCTCAGAGTCCTACTTCCTCATGGTCCCCACACTGATCCAGAACTTCATGGAGTGAGATGGAGGCTCTTCTCTCAACACTTGTAGTTGGTCCACAAGGGATGGCCTGATTACTCAATGTCTAGCTCATGGTCCAGCTCTATAGCCAAACTACAACCCTCATCCTCAGAGGATTCAGAGTTGTACAGCCACAGATTCTCTCCTACACAGCCACCTGGCTCTTTCCAGCTTCCAGGTGCCATGATCTATGGACAGTTGAGTCATATCTTCCCAGTATGGGAGGTTGTACCAAATACCTCCTTTTTAATCAGCTGCTTTTAACCTGCATGTGTTGAGACTCTGCGTTGTCGTTCATAACATCATGTAGAAGTTTCACTTTGGGCTTTCTTACCCGCCACAGACTAGCTAGGGTTGACTCCTAATTTGCCTGGAAAGAAGCCTTCTCTAGCACAGGATTTTCTTGGGACTTTGGAGATTTTATGGTTCAAATCTCTGCCCTTTGTAGGCTCTGAGGACCCTCAACTTTTCAGTCCATGAGGACCTTTCCACTTTCTCTCAGGAATGAGAATCCTGAGATTCTCTGGCTTGGAGATCATCTCCAAATCAGATGGCGTGGACTTCTAATCAGAACATCCTTACTGCCATCTCCTAACCCAGTAGCAGCTTTAATAATTTTGCCAGCCTCTGTGGGGAGTAAAACCTAACGGATTGCACTGTATTACAATAATCATTTTTAATTTCCATATAACTAAACTATAAATTTAGGGGTCACAACTTTCCTCTCTGCATCCTAAGCAGTTTGCGCAGTATACTACATACAGAAGGTACACGATAAATGTTGGCTATTGTAATGAAGGAATGGGAGGATGGCTCTGCCCCACCTTTCTCAGTCAGCATGAAACCAGAGGGTGAATATGACTTCCTTTATGACAGACCCACTCTCTGGGGTTTTCTACTGGGCTAACTCCAGCCAGGATAGGGAAAGAAACCTTATCTAGCACTTCCCCAGCCAGCATGGGCTCTTCATTGTGTTTTAAGAACCACCACTCTTCCAGGGCCTAGGAAAACACTGACCTCACAGAGGAGATGGAGCTTGAGTTTGGATATTGGTGAGGTATTCCTCAAAGAGGGCCCAGGTTTCCCCCACCCTCAGACACAAGCTTTCTAGGTCAAGACCTTGGAGGGAGAGCCCGGCCACCTCCTCTTTCTCGCTGCTCCGCACTCAACTCCTGTGAGGCCACTGCCCATCTTAGGCAGCTCCAGCATGTCTCACAGATATCGGCTTGTTGGTGTAGTCCTTCAACTCTCTGGGCTGGCTTCCCTGAGCTCCATAATGACTCTCAGTGTGCGCATCTCTCGAGGATACCCACCATACGCCAAGTTCGGAAATTAGAGAGGCACAATCAGAATTTAACCTCCCTGCCCACTCCTATTCTGCTGTCTCTAGTATTGCTTCACATACAGATTTTCAAAAACACATCTATCTCCTTCCTTGATTGATATGGTGGGAATTATTCTTCCCTATCCATCACCCTCAAGACACTTGTTTCTTCTATTGGGGCACACCTTCCAGGTTACATTATAGCAACAATGTGAGACTTTTGGTGTTAGATTTTGCCTTTCCTGTAAGGCCCTTGAGGGCACAAACTCAGTCTTACTTTTCTTTACCCTCTTGATAGGAATCTAGCACCAGAGGCTTACACATATTTGGCAAGTGATACATGTTTATAAAAAGAAGTGGAATGAAACGATCTGGAATGAATAGAGTCATTAAATGAGGCATGATTTGGCATACTAGCCATCTTGCGAAAGAATGTACATATTTAACAAGCGTTTAAAGTATCTTTGATGCTTTAAAATTGTCTTAATAATAATCTGCTTTTGGTTCTATAGTAAAAGGAAGCAGAAGAAATGAAAATGTACATAAAAATCATTGAGAACCGTGTTATACTGACTAGAATGGCTAAGGAGAGAAAGAATGACAGTATCAAACCATGGATGTGGAGCAACTGGAACTCTCATGCATTGTTGGTGGGAGAGGAAAATGGTGACAACCACTTTGGAAAACCATTTTAAAAAGTTTCTTAAAAAGTTAAACACACATCTACCTAATGACCCAGCAATTTTACTCCTAGATATTTATCCAAAAGAAATGAAAACATAAATATACAAAAAACCTTGCATAAGAATGTTATAGCAGCTTTACTCATAAGAGGCAAACACTGGAAAAAGGCCAAATGTCCATCTATAGGAAAATGGATAAACAAAATGTGATACATTCATACAATGCAATATTACTAAGCAAAAAAAACATGAGAAAGAGCAATAAACTATTACACGCAACAGTATGGATGAATCTCAAAGATAATGTGCTGAGTGAGAGAAGTCAGACACGCACAAAAGAGCATACTGTACAATTCTATTTATATGAAATTTTAGAATATGCAAAACTAACCTACAGTGATAGAAATCAGATCAGTGGTTGCTTCTGGGGTGGAGAATTGACTGGAAAATGGCACAAGGGAACGTTTTGTGGTGATGGAAACATTCTATGTCCTGGTTGGGGACAGTGAGGTTGCACAAGTATATGAGTTTGTCAAAACTGAGTCAACAGCACACTGAAGCACTACGCTGTATGTAAATTATGCCTCAATTTAAGAAAATCATTTTGGATGCTTTGTTTCTCAAGTCTCAAACAAAGAAAAGCCTAGATTTGGAGGGCAGAAAGAGGCCTAGGGAAGTCATGTGGTTCCACCCATTGTGTAGAAGGCAAAACTGAGTCCCCAAGAGGAAAAGTGACATGTTCGTGATCACAGACTTGGTGGCTGAGGCAGGACTAGAACTCAAGGCCCTTAACATACAGGGAGGATGGGAGCCTTACTGAGTGACCACTTCCAAAACGAATGCTGAGCATCACTTCAACCCTGCCCTCTCCTGGCTTTAATATTATCAGTTAAGGGCCGGCCCCATGGCGTAGTGGTTAAGTGCGCGCGCTCCGCTGCTGGCGGCCCGGGTTCAGATCCCGGGCGTGCACCGATGCACTGCTTCTCCAGCCATGCTGAGTCTGCGTCCCACATACAGCAACTAGAAAGATGTGCAACTATGACATACAACTATCTGCTGGGGCTTTGGGGGAAAAAAAAGGAGGAGGATTGGCAATAGATGTTAGCTCAGAGCTGGTCTTCCTCAGCAAAAAGAGGAGGATTAGCACGGATGTTAGCTCAGGGCTGATCTCCCTCACAAAAGAAATATATATATATATAAAATCAGTTAATGGGCTGCTGGACCTCTGTCAGCCTAGCGTGCCCCTATCCCCACCCCTGCCCTACTCCATGCCTCCCCACAACCCCCTCTGATGGTACTCCACCAAGAGGGATCATTTCCCAAGCTTTGTCTCCATGGAGAAGAGGGCAGAGCTAGGCTAGCTGGAAGGAACTAGAGTTGCATTATGTCCAGATAGAGGAGCTCTGGTTTTTAGGTCATCTTTAGGCTACTGGAGTGTCCCTAAAAGAGATTCTGCAGCTCTGAGGAGAGATGAACAAAAGTCTAGTAGCCAGAAATCAGGAAAAGTATCCTGGGACCAGTTTCAGGAGAAACTGAAGCTACTACAGACATTGGGAGGGGTCACTGAGTTAGGCAGAAAATGGACGGAGGAGACAAACCCATCCATTACCTCGCATCAGCTAGGCAAACCAGGCTGGGCTACTTGCTCTGTTCCAAACAGTTTCTCTCACTTACCAGACTCAGGCTCCTCCCCGTGACCCCCACTCCCACTGCTGGCTCCTTACCCTTCAGTTTAACCAGACGTCACTTGGATACCCATGAGCGAGGTGGAGAGGGTCAACCAGGTGATAAGTGGTCTCCAGCCCCATCACCTCTAAAGAAGGCAGGAGAAGGCGCCCTATTAAACTATGCCATTACTCAGAGATGAAGCCTAAATTCTTAATCATAAAAATATCAGGATGGGAATGCTCCCTGTGGGATCTGAATGCATTGCCTATCAATGTAGAGGGAATACATTTGGCTGCTGGCTGATTTTGCTCCTCAGCTCCTCCTTTGTTCCACCAGTAAAGCCCTCAGTAGGGCACGCACCCTATCTCCTCCACCGAGGACCTCTGTACATCCACTCTTATGGAAAGAACAAATTGTGGAAGGCAGGCCATGTGTTCCCAGTTGCAAATTCCCTCTTGGAGAGAGGAAAGCTAACTAGCAACTATGCAAAACCTTTTGTAATCTCCAAGGGGCCGTATCTTATTTGAATGCCAAGCACTCAGTAGAAGCTTATAAAAACGTATTAATTACACAAAGAATGAGTGAATTTTTGCTATTTGGAATCTGTGGCATTTCATCTCAGCATATTCTGGGGGAAGGAATGAACCTGGGTTTGGAGCCCAGCCTATCTATATTTAAGGGCACGAGTTGCCGTGCTATGCACGGGCACAGCACATAACTTCTCTGAGCCTCAATTTGCTCATTTTCTATATGGGGGAAAGAATAATACTTACCTTAAAGCAGGAGCTTTTAGCCTAGAGTCCCTGGATCTTTAAGGAGCCCTAAAAATTGAATATAATTTTTGGTACATATGTATTTTTACGAAGGAAAGAGTTTTAGATTTCATCAGATTTTTTAACTAGGTCAATGACTTCTTAAAAAAAAAAAAAAAGAAAGAAACCACTGTGGCCTTAAACTTTTTTGTGAAGATGGAGATAACATATGAAGTGCCTGAGAACATGAGAATCCGTTGCAGCAGCTGTCCAGTCCCTGGTTTGGTGGAATGAGCCTCCTGAGCTTCCTACCAGGCTCTCCCAACCCTTATGAGTCTGCAGCCCTCAAGATACACCTTTTGAAGGAGCAACTAGGTAATCTCAGGCAAATCCTTTCCTCCCTTTGGCCTTGGCTGCTTGCCTGTAACGCGAAAAAGTTGGACTTGGTGTTCACCCAAACCTTGCAGATATTGACATCCGGACTCTCTGCAGAAGAATATCAACATGATTAGCTCTGTTTTTCATTTTGCAGAGGTCTAAGGAAGGTGGCCTCTGCTTTTCACCTCCGAGAATGTCTCAGTTGCTGAATGGAAGTCAGTTTTGGTGCAAAGACAAGTAGCAGTCTGGGAACAAGATGGGAAGGCATTCTCGGGGCCGCGCAAGGAGCCAAGCAGACCGCGGTCCTTGGGCTCCTCCGTTGGAAAGAGGTAGTGGGGTCAAGACACCAAGGTTTTGGAAGAGTAAACGGGTTCAGAGGAGCGGAGTGCAGGTGGAGTCATGACTTCTCTGCTTTCTTCCAATTGCTCAGTCAGCTGAAAAAGGAAACTGAGACAAACACTCGTGTTTGGAGGGCAAACCACTGATTTGCATAGATTTAGGCAGAAAAGAACCCCTTCGGGTCTCTTCCTCTTTGGCTGGTTTCCAGGGGCTCTTGAAGGCCTCTCCCGAGAACCGCACACCTCCTGTAGACCCCTGGGTGAGGGCAGACTTTCAATCTCACCCTCTAGATGGCTTTGGGGAGAGGAGACAGAAGTCTGAAGCACCCATCCCCCGCCCTTGAGAACTACGTCAAAGGCCTGATGCGGGCATCCAGGGGAAACGCGCAGAAAACCCAGTAGTCCTTACATGGGTACCAGGCCAGGCAGAGTTCTCATGAGGGGAGGCTGTGGGCAGCCCCCAGGAGACAGTTCTCCACATGGGGGCTTCAGCCAAATACTCATTTGGTTCCCACATTAATCCTCAGCATGTTTCACTACTCCCCAAAAGGCGGCTGAACGTATTGCCCATGCAGCTCTTTCAAGGCATATGGGCCACTTCGACCCTGACTTTGAAGCCAGACTGCCGGGCTGAACCCTGGCTCTTCCTCTAACCAGCTCTGGGAACTCGGTCAAGCTACGACCTCACCACACCTCACTTACAAAATGCAGCAATCTTAATGTCTCAAATAAGTCCATATGCAAAAAGTACCTAGAACGGTGCCTGCTGGCCTCCCATCGATGTTGGCTATTATATTAATTATCCATTGCTGCATAAAAAATTACCCCCGAACCTTCTGACCTTGAACGACAACATTTATGACCTCACAGTTTCTCAGGAATCCAGCATGGCTTCACTCGGTCCTCTCATTCAGGGTCACTCGCAAGGCTACAATCAAGATGTTGGCTGGGGCTAGTGTCATCCCAACCTCAACTAGAGCGGGAGCCACTTCCAAGCTCACTTACATGCCTGATGGCAGGCCTCAGTTCCTTGTGGGTCATCGGCTGGCGGCCACCCTCAGTTCCTTGCCATGTGTGTCTCTCTGTAGGGCAGCTCACAACGTGGCAGCTGGCTTCAATTGAGCAAGCAAGCAAGAGAGCGTGCCAGATGGAAGTCATAGTCTTTTGTAACCTCATAAGTGACAGCCAATCACTTTGGCTGTATTCTATTTGTTAAAAACCAGTCAGCAGGCCTAGCTCATACACAAGGGGAGAGAGTTACCCAAAGGTGTGAATACTAGGAGGCAAGGATCATTGGGGGAAACCTTGAAAGGCTGTCATTAGAATTATTATCTGAGACAATACTATGTAGAGCAGCAAGAATAGTGCTGCTATAGCATAAAGTGAGTATGTAATTAATAGTAATTATAGTTCTTATGTTATTATTATTCTCAATGAATTATTGAAACATTGGATAAATATGAGTTGAGTGGTGGTCCATTTATATGGCCGTATACCCAGAACTCAAGTCAACTCAGTGTGGAGTCTCTATTAGCATCTCACTGAGCTCCATCCTCCTCCTTGGTCTTAGAGAGAGACAAAGGCACCAAGTGAACAAAATCTGGGTCCAAGGAATCTGTAACAGGCTGGAGTAATGGCAAATCTCGTTAAAGTAGATATAAGAGGAGATAAAAAACACTCTGGTTTGTAAGAAAAAATGGAAGATCCAAAGAGGATTGTGGAAAGAAAGACTAGCAGGTGCATACTTAAGAAAAAAAAAAAAAAGCCAGTGGTGTCCTGGTGAATAAGAATGGTCAGTACAAAGCAAGGGTAGCGTCTGGCTGATGCTGGAGGGGAAGCAGACTTAGGATGCATTCACGGAAGTGAATGCAGTTTCAAAGCAACAGAGGTGATGATCTTGTCTTACTCCCCAATGGTCAGCCCAGACTTACAGTCAGACCTAGTACGAGAGCAATTGCCAGATTGGAAGAAGATCAATAGAACATTCTACAGTAGGAAGAGAACCAGAAGGAAACAGCTGAAGAAATTAACATACAAAATTTGAAGCTTTCACCCTTGTAGTGGATGAAAAGTCCCTATCATTAGGGTTCTCCAAGCATAAATTGAGCGACCATGTTCAACAAAGTATATGAGATGGGAAATTCTTGCACTGGCTAGATAAATCTGAGATGCCATCCACTCTGAGGATGCTGTGAGTCTCTACTCTTTCTGTGAACTGGATACCTTAATAATATGGAAGGGTAAGAGAGTGTCCTATTAGTGTCTTTCCTGTGTTAAAGCAAGTTTAGTAATTTGTCAACCCAGTGAGTTTTCTGGATGCCAGATCTCCCTATGGAGGCAAAGGCTGTGCCAAATTCTTTGCCATCCAATGGTCATGGGATGGAATATCCCCTGAAGGAACCACTCCACCCAGAGAGCTGCTGGACCTTGGCATGTGGGAAAACCTGGGCCCCTCCACATTTATGGGATGAGAGGGTAGGAACTGCCCCATCTGCTAGGTGCGCTGCCTTAAGTCCCATCTTACACAGGCTTGGTAGCTCCCTAGGAACTCCCATATGCCGGGGCCCCAAAGGCTGATAGGGGCCACATCCATATGGGCTCAGTCTGTACCAGCACACTAGGCCTTGGATTCCAGGAACTCATAGCACTTCTCTAGCTGCTGGTGTTTGCCTCATGCTGTCTGCTGGATTGTGAGGTTCTCTAGGACAAATCTAGATGAAAACCTGCCTTCCTCTGGGAAGTTTCCCAAACCAGTCCCTTGCACTCCACCAGGGAAGTGAGCTCCTAGCTCAAAGCTCACCATGTTGATCTCAACTTCTCTTGCAGTAAACATCAATTCCTAAGTTGAATTATAACTATTCACATACATCTTATCTCTTCCTCTCCAACTTGTTATTCCAGAGTTCGTTTCTTTCTTTCTCTTTTTTTTTTTTTTTTTTGCTGAGGAAGAGTAGCTCTGAGCTAACATCTGTTGTCAATCTTCCTCATTTTTTGTTTGAGGAAGATTAGCCTTAAACTAACATCTCTGCCAGTCTTCCTCTACTTTATACACGGGTCGCTGCCACAGCATGGCTGACGAGTGGTGTAGGTCTGCACCTGGGGTCCGAACCTGTGAACCTGGACCACCAAAGCAGAGCGTGCTGAACTTAACCACTATGCCACGGGGCTGGCCCCATTTCTTTCTCATTTTAATTATTTCTCTCCCTGCACCCGCTTGTTATCAATTTTTAAACTCATTTGTTCAATCTTCATTGACTCATTCATTCAAGGAAATCCATTGATCACTTCAGGCCCTGCCATCATTGAACTCACAGTCTAATGGGTGAGGCAGACAGTAAGCAAATCATCCTTTAAAATATAAGTAAACAAAAGGAAAGGAGAATTGGAAATTGTGGCGAGTTCTTTGATGCGCTGAGAATGTAGAATATCAGAATATGATGCAGCAGGTTAGGGAGGGAAGGCTCCCCTGAGGAAAGCACAAGAGTGAGTAGGAAGCAACTGGGCAGGGAGGGGAGAGGAGAGTGTTCCGGGAAAAGAGAAGAGCATGTGCAAAGGCCCTGTAGTAGAAGAAACCACAGTGTCTGCTAGGACTTGAAAGAGTGCTAGTGTGGCAGGGGCAGAGAGAGCTAGGGGCGGCATGGTGCAAGACAGGGCTGGAGAGGAGGAAGGGAAAAGTAATTGATTGGATGATTAATTGAACGAATGATTGGATGAATGAATGGGTGAGTGAGAATATTTCCTGCCTCCTCACTGGGAATAATGAAAGAGTATTGGTTTGAAAGCCAAGACAGTTGAGTACCAGTTGCCTCTCTAGCACCAGCTCTTCTGTGATCTGGGATAAATCAGTTCCCCTCTGGGCCTCAGTGTCATTATCTGCTATGATGATAGAGGAAGGGTGGGTCATGAAGTGAAGTTTTTACTTTTTCCTGTGGATATGCTTGTACAGTTTACTCTAGGACGTGCTGATGGGTGCTGTAGGCTTCTACCAGTTTTCACAAAAGCAGATGCCTCTTGAGGCCATGATAGCCCCACAGATGCATCCAGCCAGCCTGGTGTTAGGTCGACGTGCTGCCTCGCGCCTGCCTTTCACAACACCATAACTGGGAAGACAACACCTTCCCGGGTTCCCCTGGCCTGCAAGTTGTCAGTCAGGGCACGTGGGCACTCTACACAGTGTCACCTCAGGGAAGGAACCATCCGGGGACAAACTCCTTCATCAAAGTCACTTGTGCAAACATAATTACAATAACAATTAAATGTTAGATGTCATAAACCATGTGAGTAGGAGGGTCTCCCTGCTTTTGTATTATAGGGCAGAAAGACCTTGCCCCCCGCACCTGTGATGCAACCTTCCCAGATGTCTGGTCTAGACATGGGGCTGACCCTCGCCATGGTTGAGCATTCCGCCATTGTTTTCAGACCCCACTCGCTGCCCCTTTGGGTCATTCCCCAGACAGCAGTGTTCACTGGGTGAGAACTCTGTGCCAAGAAGTGTGGAGAGAGGACCCAGGCGCAAGCTCACCCTCCAGGAGTTCGCAATCTAGCAAGGGAGACAAAGAAGCTGCCATCTACAGTACGACACAGCATGGAAATGCCCCATCGAGGTTCATTCATTCAGTCAGTCAGACAACACGTAGACATTAAGGGCCAACTCCGTGCCAGATGCTGTTTTAGGTGCTTAAAGGCAAGAATGACAAAAACCCTGGCCCCACTGAGTTTACGTTCTAATGAGAAGGAAGAGACAATTGACTAAATATATACATACATACTATAGAGCATTAGATGGTAACGTGGAGCAAATTCCAGCAGAGGACGAGGGTGGGAACATCTGAGGCAGAGGGTGGGTTGCAATTTTAAATAGGATGGCCAGGGTAAGCCTCAATGAGAAGGTGACATTTGAGCTGAAAGATGAAGGAAGCCTGCCGGGAACTGTGTTCAGGCATAGGGAACAGAAGTGCCAAGACCCTCAACTAGAGGGTGCCTGCGTCAAGAACAATGTCTCCCTCCCCCCACGATATGGGAGGAACTAGAACAATTAGGGTTTAAGTCCTAGGGTGCCAGTCCAACTTCCCCTGGACTTCTGACCCATTGGTGTATCTGAATTAAACAGAATCTCAGAGTATCTCAAATATTTCCTAACCCCTGCCTAATTGCTTGTAGCTCTAACCACCTATACCACAAATTAATATATTCCTGCAGAGGCAGAATACAGCGCCCCCCCCCCACAAAGATGTCCACATCCTAAACCCAGAACCTATGAGTATATTATCTTTCTCAAAGCAGAAGGACTTTGCAGATGTGATTAAGTTAAGGATCTTTATGGGGAGGCGATCCCAGATTATCCAGGTGGGTCCAATGTAATCACAAGGGTTATCAGAAGAGGGAGGCAGGAGAGTCAGAGTCGGAGAAGATGTGATGAAGGAGGCAGGGGTCAGAGTGATCCAGGGCAACAAGCCAAGGAATGCAGGTGGCCTCTGGAAACTGAAAAAGGGAAGGAATGGATTCTCCTCTGCAGCCCCCTGAATGAATGCAGTCCTGTCAACACCTTGATTTTAGCCTCATAAACCCATTTTGAATTTCTGACCTCCAGATCTGCAAGATAATAAATCTGTGTTGTTTTATGTGGCTAAGTTTGTGGTAAGTAGTTACAGTAGCAAAAGGAAATTAATACAATTCCAAAATTATTTTATTCAATAAAAAATATCCATGACATTTACATGGTGCAGGACCCCATTCTAACCCTTTACAAATAATTCATCATTTAATCCCCATAAGAATTCCTCAAGGTGGGTACTATTAGTATCTTCAGTTAACAGATGAGGTAATCAAACACAGGGGGGTTAAGTGATCTTAGGGTCACACAGCTCCAAAGCGGCATGGATATGATTCCAGGTCATCTGGATTCAGGGGCAATGCATTTCTGCTCCAACAGGTTTTCTTACATTGACCTTGGTGACCTCGGTCCTCTTGCATTTCTCAGGCCCGGATGATCTTCTCCTCCTCTCAGTGCTCTCACCCCAGGTGGACCCTCATTCCACACTGTAGACCCAGGGACAGTGCTCAGAAAAGACCTCAGAAACCACTAAATCAATATTGACACTAATATTTGGTTTCCATTCCTGAGGGAAAATACAGAGGTAAAGAGATCATCAATCTTTTGTTTTAATTTTATAATGTAACTCAATATTTTTTAGAGATACAACTCACATGTCATAAAATTCACTCTTCTAAAATGTACAGTTCAGTGCGTTTTGGTATATTCCCAAGGTTGTGCAACTATCACCTAATCAACTAATTTCAGAAAATTTTCATCATCTCCAAGAAGAAACTCTGCCCCTGTAAACAGTCACTCCCCATTTCCCTACTCCCAGCCCCTGGAAGCACTAATCTACCTACTCTCTCATGAATTTGTCTATTCTGGACATTTTATATAAATGGAATCATATAAAATGTGACTTTTTGTGTCTGGCTTCCTCCATTTAGCATAATGGGTTCAAAGTTCATCCATGTTGTAGCATGTGTCAGTACTTCCTTCCTTTTTATGGCTGAATAATATTCCATTGTGTGGCTATAACAAAACATGTTTATCCATTAGTCAGTTGATGGACATTGGATTGTTTCCACCTTTTGACGAGTATGAATTACGCTGCTTTGGACATTCATGTAATCAATTTCATCATTCCTATTCAGAAGAGACTTCCAGATGGGACCCAGTACCTTCCAGAACACTGTCGGCAGAGCCATGCAGGGAAGTTGCTGTTCTTACAGTCCATGCCCCTGCAGGGAGATGCCCACACCCCTGGAAATGTACCTCAGGATTCAAGGAGCAGTGGGTCCAATGGAGGGGCTGCTACGTTCTCTGTCCTGAAGAGGGTGAGAGGAGATTCCAGGAGTACATTGTTCCCATCCTGCTACTCTCTCATCTGCCATGCAAATTTGAGCACACCCTTCTCCTCTCTGGGCCTCAGTTTCCCCATCTGTAAAAGGAAAGTCTTCATGAAACAGGGGTGCTATGTTTGCAGAGGGAACAACTCCATGGCCCCGAGGCCCCAGCTAATGTGCTGTTATGGTTATTTTTTATATTAGACCCACTGAAGTGCATTATGTTACATTAATCTATAGTATGCTCTTCATAAGGATTACATACACTGAACGAAATACTGATATCTTCTCAATGTAATATAATATGTAATTATTTATGACACTTTTTTGTTTTCGACATTCACTTTGAACAGAACTATATATGCCTCTGAGGATAGGTTGGGGAGAAGGAAAAACAGTTCTGTCCAAAAGCTCCAGTAACCAAAGGCTTTGAGTACACACTTTTGTCAATAACAAAGGAAAAAGTAAAAATCTTTAAAATGACAATAATAAGGAAGGGCTTGCACCACGCGGTCACCATGCTCGTATCTACACCAACTTTGACTTCTTGCAACCTCTGAGGAGGCGAGTACCCTGTGCCTTAATGTGAAGCCAAGAGTCCCAGGGCTGGGACCATACTCCCCACTTGTCCAAGTGCACCCCAAAGGACGCATCGCCCAGCAGCATTGCCAGGACAGCAACACAATAGCATTCATTTCGGTCACACATCAAATAAGTTCTGTTTTCATTCCAAATACAGTGGCAGGAATTAGTGAGGCAGGGGCCTTTTCCTGCCCCGATGCAAGTTAAAAATATTGCCTGCTTCTTTGCTATCTCCCATCTTAGCCCTGCACATTTAAAAATACACCCGTCAGTGGCTCTGCATTTGAAAATGTATTTTGCATCTGATAATTATGATGCATTTAAAGGGCAAAATTAGAAAGCGCAAAATTAGGCTGGCAGGCTTAATTAGCCCATTCTTTTTTTTAATGGGTGGAATTTGGGCAACTGTCTACTCGAGGTGCACAAAGACCCCTAATGGGGTTGGTGGAAATTCACCGGCTCCTCTGTCAACCCAGTCACTCAGCGAGCCGGATGGGGGATTAACTGTGCACGGAGAAATGTGAGACCCACGAAGCAAGACGATTACACCCTCTTGTCCTCGAGAAAACATACGTGAGAGCGATTACAAAGTAATCTATCAACAGATAATAAAGGGCCGTTCACATGGCTTCCCAGAGGCCTGATGTAATCATGGTGACAACACAGGTTTATATGTAAAGAGATGAACTCTGCGGCTTGATGCGTTTGCCACGATAATTACCACCGGTATCTGCACCTCAAGATCCATTTCCCCCCGAGCCTTGGTCTTGCAAGTAATTACTGATGCCTTCCTCTGCACACTGTACTGGCCACTGCTCCCATGTCCGCAAGCTATTCATGGAGGGGCACCTTGAGCTGGCCGGGACAGGTTTGCAAACTTCCAAGGGCCTTTCAAGCGCACACGCTTGATTCTCTGCAATTTGATTCCGCGTCCCTGATAAAGTTATCTTGATGGCTGCGCTGAGGTTTCTCTGCACCCAGAAGGGTGGGTCTGTCCCCAGCATTCAAGAGGGGAGTTTTCTCTTTTCAAGTAGCCGTGGCCCTTCACAAGCTGAGACAGGCCACGGGAAGCCAGTGGAGGCGAAGTGATCCCAGGTATGAGTCATCCTGATGAATCAGACATGTCTCTGCTTTTTTTTCAAGCTGTGGGTTTCTTCATAACAGAGACTGTGTTGTTCTTTTTGCAGCCAGATCTAGAAGCCCTCTGCATGCCGAAAAAGGAGGCTCTGCTGTGCTGTGTCCATCAGACAGAACACAGGATGGGCCGCCCCCGCTTCAGGCCGCACGGAATTTTCTGAAACAATCCATGGGGCAGCAGCAGAGCTATGAAAAGGGTCTGAGATCTGAGTTTGAACCCAGACTCTTAAGACCTGGGTGGTCTCAGGCAAGACACTTCACCTCTCTGAGGTGAAACCTCGAACTTGTAGAATTGCTGTAAAAATTCTTTCACTGAAGAGTGATTCTCAAGCAGGGGCCATCGTGCCCCCTAGGAGACATTTAGCAATGTTTGGGGACATATTTGATTCTCACAAATGCCATCATTATCACCCTTTATGTGGCATTTGGCTACAGAAAAATCTTTTGAGTCGCTAACAATCCGTCAAATTCAGGCATTCATTTTCAGCGTTTCGAAATCGTTATAAAGAAAGTATACATACCCCGAAATTACATAAAGAGATAGGAGGACCCAGCGGGGAAACCAAGCCCCTGCTGAATTCATACCGTCAATGTTATATTTTTTTAACCTGTTTAATGTGTCTTTATGACAATTTTTGGCCATTTCCTTCCAAAGAGCCAAAACAGAAAGAAAAAAGAAAGAAAGAAATAATAGAATGCTAGAAAAAGTATAAAATATTTCAGTTTCTAAAGTCTAGTAATTGGAATTTCCCCAGCTCTGAGCAGAATTGCTTTACCCAGGGACCAGTCGGATGACAAAATGATAGCCTCGGCCAGGATTCCTGAGAGAGAGAGAGAGAGAGAGAGAGAGATAGGAGCTGTACACCAATGGGCAACCTGGGAGACTCTCCGAAGGGTAAGAAAAATCAGGAAGGTGAGTTGGAATCTCCTGGGGCCTCAACTCCTTGCAGAAATGCCTTCCTTCTACAGCAAACAGGGCTCCCTCACCTCTTGTGTTTGCAACACAAAAAGTAGCAGAGGAGCAGACAAATAATATTCTGATTGTCTGTGAGGGAGAGAGAAGTAATCCAGCAAAACCCCACCATGGGATAAATAGAGCCCAGGCAGTGCTGAAAAGACTTCCACACCCCAGGTTTTCAGGGTGCTTGATTTACCATTCAAGTGAACGCAGCTGTGAGGAGGGGACGCGGCTCCGAGCCAAGAAGAGGACAGAAGGGGAGAGTGGGAACAAGGAGGAAGAGGATTGTTTGCAGACTAGACTATTAAATTGACTTGGAAATAGTTCCCCTCATTCCTCCCTGCATAAAATAGTTGTCTATTTCAGATGGATTACCACAAACTCCAGATAGAGCCCTTAAGTGCTGTTTATACAGTGCGCTAATTGCAGTAATGGAACCCACCCCTAGTCGTTCTCAGCTTCAGTCCAGTTTCCCTCATGAGCTTCCTTAGTAGCAGCCCTATTTGTGGATCTTTCCCTCAGCCCCCAACAATGAGCGTAAGTGGGAAATATGTAATTATTCATTTTATTGCTATTGATGCAGCCGTCGATGAGTGGCCATTGCCGCCCTGGGCTTTTGGACAATGGGGATGCCATCCAAGTGGAATGTGTTGGCTGGAATCAGAATGACATTTTGGGATGGGGCCTGAGGCTCATGGTCACCAGAACCTTGCCTGCAGAGCTTCTGAGAGCTTTGGATTGGGGACAAGTTCACATTGTCATGGGTCCCTGGTGGGTCTCACTTTTACTCTAAAATTAGCAGCAGCAATAATAGCCCATGCTCTTTCCCTAGCTTAGTGAAATGCACTCATCACTGCATAAAAGTCAAGGCCAACCAGATGCTCAGTGTATATGCATTGTGACCATCAACCTCTTGAGGGTATACAGTCATGTACCACATAATGATGTTTTCATCAATAACAGACCGCATATACGACCGTGGTCCCATAAGATTAGTACCGTCTAGCCTAGTTGTCTATTAGGCTATACCACCTAGGTTTGTGTAAGTACACTCTGTGATGTTTGCACAATGATGAAATTGCTTAACGATGTATTTCTCTCACATGTCCCTGTTGTTAATTGATGCATGACTGTACAGTTGGAACTTGATCATTGGTGCTTCTCATTCAACATCTTTCATCCTTGATTATGCCTGTAGCCCATCAAGCTCCCACCCAGATCCTTTTTTTTTTTTTGCTGAGGAAGACTTTCTCTGAGCTAACATCTATTGCCAATCCTCCTCTCTTTTTGCTTGAGGAAGATTCGCCCTCAACCAATTTCTGTGCCAATTTTCCTCTACTTTGTATGTGGGACGCTGTCACAGCATGGCTGACAAGTGGTGTAGATCCAGGATCCAAACCCACGAACCCGGGGCCACTGAAAAGGAGCGTGCTAACTTAACCACTACGCCATGGGGCCGGCCCCCCATCCAGATCCTATTTTAATGCAAGAACCTGAGACCTAGGCTCCTGTATCCATTTCTTGTGGCTGCTGTAAAAATTTACCTCTAACTTAGTGGCTCAAAACAACACACATTCATTCTCTTACAGTTCTAGTGGTCAGGATTCCAACATGAGTCTCACTGGGTTAAAATCAATGTGTTGCCAGGGCTGCATTCCTTCTGGAGGTTCTAGGGGAGAATCCATTATCTTGCCTTTTCCAGCTTCTAGAAGCTGCTCATACACTTTGGCTCCTGGTCCCTTCCTCATCTTCAAAGCCAGCAATGGCAAGTCTAGTCCTTCCCACATCACATCATCCTGACTCTTTTGCCTTCCCTTGCACTTTTAAGAACACAGGTGATTACGTTGGACCCACCTTTATAATCCAGAATAATCTCCCTATCTTAAAATCAGCTGATTAGCAACCTTAATTCCATCTGCAAACTTAATTGCTCTTTGCCATGTAACCTAACATATTTATAGGTTCTGGGCAGTAGGCCGTAGACATCTTTGGGGGCCATTATCTGCATACCACAGTTCCTCTTCTGATGGTCTGTATCTCATCCTCTCCACTTCATGGTTGCACAACTAATCTTTCAGGCAATGTCCTTCTGGGATAATCTTGAATCGTGGGACTTTCCTGCTCATAGATAGAATGCCCTCACGCAGGCATACACACCATCCCTCCCAGTCTCCTGGGGTGGACAGGAATTAGAATTCAACCTCTGTGAGGGCAATTTGGGACTGTATTCTGAGAGTTTAGAATGGCACCTAGTGTATTGCAAGCACTCAATAAATACTTCTGGAATAAATCAATCACTCAGAAGAATAAGTTCCATCCTAGGAATGATGCAACAAGATAACGCCTGGGCCCTGGAATCGGATACAGTGTTCGTTTCTTGCCTAGCTACTTAAGAGTTCTAGGACTGTCTCAGGGTGCCTCAGACCCCATCTCTACAATGAGGATAAAGTCCCCTGTCTAGCGGGGCTGCTGTGAGGGTGGGAGTGTGTTTAGAAGGTTTGGGATGTAACAATGCTCAAGGAGCAGAGGCCAGTGTGGTCTGCCCCACCCTGGCAGTCACCATCGCAGACTAGAAAACAGACACATGGGCACACAAGTGCCTCAGACGTTACTGGGCTTCGGGGGAAAATGTGTTCTCATTCGCAATTGGGAGACAAAGAAGGAAACGGTCAGTTTCGACAGTCATGTCAAGGACACTCATAGATGTGTTAACACTTGAGCTGAATCAGAAACGATGAGTAGGTGGCAGAAAGATGGGGGAAGGGAAAGGCATTCCAGGAGAGGGAACAGCATGAGCAAAGGTCCAGAGGCATGGAGCAGCCTGGCCTATCCAGGCAGCTGTGGGCAGTTTTATAGGATTAGAGCAAGGAGAGCAATGGGGGGCATGGGCATGGCTGGTGATGGGGCTGGACTGGGGGAGTTGGGGGAGGGCTTGTGAGCAGGAGGCCCTGCATGCTGCACTTAGTTCTAGTGGCTAGAAACGGCCGCTGATAGTCTGGGAATGCCACAGATGGTTAGCACAGACACACGGTTTCCAATTCTATGCTTTGTCTCTCTCTTATTCACATAAACTGACACACACGTTAGATACACATACAGTGGTTTTGCGAAAAATACATGTACCTGGGACACGCGCACCCATTGGATGCATGCACAATATACCTACTAGGATGACAGAGGCTACTGGGCCTACACCCTGTGTACATGCAGGCTCATAGTGTGTACATACAGATCAGGACACACACACACAGAGGACATAAACCCAAACAAAGACACCCCTGACCGTGTGGCCAAGCGTGCACGTGCCCCCAGAGGACAAATGTGCAAGGATGCATACACACAGGTACACATTGTCCATGCACACACGGGCACACTTGATCAGCAACATACACCCAGCCACTAAAGACGCAGCCACAGGAAGACAGCACGCTCGCACTGTCCACATGTATCTGCAGAACACGAAGCAAGCACAGCTTCCACACACTTCTGAAAGACGTCTACACTCAAAATAAACACACACACATACTGAACATATCCTCACATCATTTAAACACACTCACACAATACACACACACACTTTGACCACGCACACACAGACCCCTCATCTCTTTCCGGAATGTGTCTGGGTTCTAAGGCGAGCCATTGGTTGTCCTGAGGGAGACTGTGATTATTCTCCTGGCCACAGAAGGCAGAGCAGCTCAGAGACCAGTTTGGGATCACACAGTTTGCATCTCCCTCTCCCTCCAGGAGTAAGTGTGGTGTAAAAAGCGAGCACTTTAGCATTTCCAGCTTCTATCTCTCTACCAACCCAACCCCACTGATGTCCCCACAACCTGCGAGAATGGGATGTTATCCAAAAGCATTGCTGCATCTTTTGCAAGAGTTCCCCGTGCGAGACTCACTGCCTAGCCTGCCCTTCCAAAGGGAGCTGGCAGGGGGCCAGGCCACCCGGCATGGGGTGGGGGTGGGGGGCAGAGCCAAACGCTTGGCG
The DNA here is from genome assembly GCF_020826845.1 of Diceros bicornis minor. Classification (NCBI taxonomy): domain Eukaryota; kingdom Metazoa; phylum Chordata; class Mammalia; order Perissodactyla; family Rhinocerotidae; genus Diceros; species Diceros bicornis. The sequence continues at coordinate 29,439,333 of NC_080771.1, read as the reverse complement.
GCTCCCAGCACCGTGGGGTCCTCATCAGCTGCTCTCCCTGGGGCCCTGTTTGGGTGATGAGCCCAGCCAGCCAGCGCTTGAGCTCTGCAGAGAAGAGTCCTGCGCCACATCTGCTTGGCCTATCTGGGGCTAGCCAAGCACGGCTTCTTCTTCTGCCTACACTCATCTAGGAGCTGGTTTCCAATGAGCTGGAACCTTGTGCTTTCGCCTGAGGTTTTGACAAGTTATTGTTTCCCGGCAGCAGCCAAGATGGAGCGGTGACCTCCATCTGGGTTAATGAGTGGAAGACTCACCACGCGCCTACCACACTGTCCCAGTTCACTCGCCCTGCTCCGAGGAGCTAATAAACGGGGTCATGCCTCGCATGGGGTGCCTGGCCTCCTCCCCGGAGACCATTCCATGCCCTCAGTCAGAGCGACCTTCAACAGACGCAGCCCCAGTCCTTCTTCTTTGTTGGAGAGGGAGAGAAACGGCGACATCAGCGCAGGCAAGCGGAGGGACGTTAATAATGTAACTCAGATGTTTTCCAGAGGCCCCACTTGTAGGAGATTTAGTTAAAATTAGTCCAAATCCTAATTCCACAGATTTTCGAGAATCTAGAGTTGTGCCGGCAATTGCTGT